>NW_025544817.1:8351-441739 GCF_000150115.1 Histoplasma capsulatum G186AR | reverse complement strand
ATCGATTATACTGAGAATGAGATGATATAGAGATATTGTATAGATGTTTCTTTAATATTAATAGATCAGTATTTTTTATTATATAGAGTGATAGATATTAAAGTGTTGTTGACAATTGCAACTACTGTTTTGAGAACATCTGTTTAGAATTTCTTTAATATATTTATATCTATAAACACTGCTCTAGTACACATCATTATTATATAAATTTCTCTCTCAGAAATATTATCTTGATGAGAGGATTGAAATATAGTAGATTCTCAGATAGTATCATCTTTAATTATCATTATTATTATTTTATTTAATTAAAAGATATTATTAATATTAATTCTAACTAGTGCTGATGATGTAAAGCTGAGATTTTTTATAAATTAAATTCAGTGAGTATAAAATTCAATAGTTTGATTCTTAGTGTGTAAAAAATAGATTTATCTATAATAAATAATATTATCAGTAATAAATATATAATATTTGATTCTTTGATAAGATTCTATAGAGTAATCAGATATATCATTCAGTGTACAATTACTGTCAGTAAAATCAATATAAATATATTATATTACTCACAATATTTATAGTATGAGAGTTTATAAGAACTTATATATTATATCTGTTTTGATACAGCTATTGCAGAAGAAGTCTGTTTTAGATTCTTTAATATAAATATTAAATAATAGATTCTTTGCTAGTATAATAATTATATCAGTATAAATATATTTTAGAGTGATATATTATTTCATAAATATTCTTATCAGAGAATTGTGATTGCTAGATTAATTGCTAGATTTCTTCACAGTTATCAATATTATATTTCTGTAATTGTAAGATTTAATTATAAAATGAATAATCTGAAATGAGTGATGAATATCTATTTGAGATTCTTATTCTATTATTTTATAGACTGATTCTTTGAATATATAAACAATGATGAAGTTGACACTGTTTAAGACTCTTATTATAAAATAAGAAGAGATGATATCAGATAATTGATATCTGAAATCTTGATCTTCTAACTTTGCAAAGAATAGAAGATTAATAGTGAGATTAAAAATTCAGTGAATATAATTCACTGAGATATCTCTCTTTTCTGATTCTAGAAGAATATTATCTATTTTCTCAATCTATTCTACATTATCATTCACAGTAATTATCTCTAAATCTCTCTCAAATAACTTTGTATACATCAATAAGTATCTTTCATCTATTATATTAAAGCTTATGCAGATGTTGAGATATTAAGATTTGAATATTATAGTAGATAATATAGATAAAATAAATACTGTATTAATATTAAATTATAAAATAAGAAGATCTGACACTCTGATATCAGTAGATTTATTATTATTCTTATTTTTTTTCTTATTCTTTCTCTTCTTTTTAATACTCTCAGTATTATCAGTGTTTTTATTATTTTTATTTTTCTTTCTTCATTACTCAGATACTTTGTCAGAGTTTAGATAATAATAATTAATTTTTATATACTCTGAGATTTTATAGTATCTGCACTGTGAGATTATGATGATAATTATGATATTATTATTATTATTATTGATGACTGTATTTAGACTGGCCACTGGAACTATGAATTACACATTTGATTTGATTTGATTTGATTTCAGTCCATTTTTTGATATGATTTTAGTGAGATCAGAATTAAAATGAAAGTGTAAAGTGACTAGAATTATCAAAATATAAATAAAATGAGACTAAAAAATCTTGATATTCCATATAAAGTGACTGACTATCAAAATCAGAATATAATCTGAAACTGATTATAATTTTGACTCAAGTTTGATCCCATTCTGATAATTATATAATACATCAATCTGATAATATAATTGGTGGAGATATTACTTCTATCTTGCTTAGTGCTACTGTCAATCTACTCACTGCTGTTAATCTATCTATTGCTGTCAATCTATCTACCACTGTCAATCTATCTACTGCTGTCAATCTATCTATCACTGCTAATCTATTGCTGCTAATCTATCACTGCTAATCTATTGCTGCTAATCTATTGCTGTCAATCTATCTACTACTGTCAATCTATCTACTGCTGTCAATCTATCTATTGCTGTCAATCTATATAAAGTAAATTATAGTTCCATTTGATCTCATTTTGTAAAATGAAATCAAATGAAATCAAAATTATTAATTTATTAGTAAAACATGATCTGAGATTAGATTTATAATATAAACAGTGTAAAGTAACTAATTTGCTAAACATTATATAAGATCAGAACTAAGATATCTAATAATGAAACTGAGGAAAAATTTAATCTCAGTCTCATACATAATCATACAGTCAGTCTAACTGTATTGATTTTTGAAGTTTTGAAATATTTAGAATCCTCTGACTTATTCATCTGATGAGCAATTTATTTTGTAAAATTATTGATATCTAGATTAACAATCAGACTCTGATCTATTTTATAGAATATATCAAGATATGATTTAATATAGATTCTCTGATAATCTCAGAAATTGATAATAAAGAAATTATAAAGATAGTTTTTATTATGATTCTTTATTAATTATTGCATGCAAGTAGACAGATAGTGATATTGATATATATATATTAGATAATCACTGTTCTTGATATATAAATGAATAAATTCTTTGAGAATATTAATTCTTTTCTTCTCTAGAGATATTATATATATTGTGTTTATTTTATATTATAGAGCTGCTGCATTGTTGAATTGAATGAATCTTATAATCAAATGAATAGAATCTATCAGAGATTGTAATATATAACAGAAGAGTAGTTTTGAATATATTACTCAATATTATTACTTGAGTATTGATAAACTTTCAGATAATTTCTGTTGATTTTTATTGAGAATATTTATATTACTAATCATCTCTGTATCTAAAAAGAATGCCATCTTTTATATCTGATAATTGATATCATTGAATATAATAATGAACTTTGTATTCAATAAGATCTGTGCTTTCTTCTAATATTTATAAGTCAGTATATTTGAATCTTCTTCTGATATAGAGTTTGAGAGAGATGAAGATGAAGAAGAAGATAATGAAGAAGATGACAGTATATATACTGATATCAGTCACTCACAGAGTGCAATGAAATCTGCTGCTGCTATAATCACTATACTATTAGAATTTGATATAGATATTGATATAGAACTGAGTATGTTATTTTCAGATTTCTTATATTCTGATATCTTATCAGTATTTTATACTGAGTCAGAGATTATTATATCTTTCTCTGTTATTATATATTCAGTTTGATCATTCTCTGCTTCTGAGATGAATTCTTACTCAGTAACAAAGAAAAAGAATTGAGAGACTCTTGATTATAAATATAGTATCTTTTTATATTCTAATATAAAGATTGCAGATAATTGAGAATCACTTATAATCAATCTGATTTAGAAAGATTCTGAATAAAAATAAATAAATAAGTTTTTGATTTCTTTAAAATAGTAATGAAATCTCTGTAGCAGTTTTGACAGTAATTCTGTCAATTACATCACTTTTATAGACAAAGAGCTCTTTTTTTAGAGAAATAATGTCTAACTCATTCAATATAACATTGATTGCAGTGTATTCTAATCAAAATATATTATTTTTTCTTAAAAATCTGCTATCTGAATTATAATCTGTGGGATGGTTGATTTTGTTATTGTTGTGATCACTAGCTAACTATATAGAGGTAATTATGTGCAGTGAAGAGCCATCTGAGCAACTAGTGCCCAATAAGTTATCAGTCAATTATAAATCAGTATTTAAAAAAAATTAAGTATTCACTGTAGATTTGTATATTCAATTATTTCAGTTATAAAATAAAGTAATATTTGATTCTTTAAAATTTTTATATAATTTTTAGAAACTTCATTTTACTGTCTAATAAGCTGTAAATTGTAATGAACTCATTTATTATTCTCTTATATATCTTTGTTTATTCTTATCTTTCTTATTATATTCTCACTATTACTATTTCTATATATATATATATATTTGCATGTATTTCACATATCTTCTTTTCTCTTTCTTCTTTTTCTTAGTGACTAGCTACTATATTATTATTATATTATTCCTGCTATCACATACTATATACTATCTTCTACTATTCACTCTTCACACTGTCATCACTCTTCATATAGGCTATCTGATATTTAATTGTATCTTCTTTAGAGCTTCTATATTAACTCTATAATATTACTACAATATTATACATCTTTTTCATCTATATAATTATTCTTTATTAATAGTTATAAATTATATGAAATTCATCTATACAAGTCATATACAGCTGCTTATATATCTCATTATGTTCATTTGAGGGATTAAACAGTGTGTTTTCAAGCTGGATAAGCGAGCGCAAGCGAGCGATTGCGGTTTGTCTGAATCAACGCATCTAAAGATATTTATTATCCATAGCAGCCGAAGGATATATCATTAAAAACCTCGCATTCATGGCTGCCTTCCTTCATATACTCGTATACCTAAAATGGTAATAACGATCCTTGTAGGGCCAATGTCAACAGGGTATAGAGTTCCCTCCACCAAAAACAAAGTCTCAGAATTAATCTAAGGAGAAAGGCAAGTCCCGCGAGCATAACAACAGAATAGAACCACTAAAACTAAATGTGAAAACAAAACAAAAAAAAGGGGGCTGGATGTGACCACGAACAACGAGGCACTGGTGATGAGGTAGGTAGGTTATGGTACCCGAACGAGAGGGATAGAGGTTATATCTTTTCATCCAGGAACGCTGGACCCCAAACCAACACAAGCCACGATAAATAAAGCAATAACTGGTGAATAAGCAACACATGGTAGGCATGTAACGGGCGTTATAGCGTTAATTAAGGGTCGCAGTTGGGAAGAACGGCTCTCGGGGTGGTTGTGGTGATGGGGTAGTTGAGGATGTGGATGAGAAAAAATACTATTTTTTATTGAGTAAAAAGCCTCTCATCTCACCGGCCGAAAATGCGCTACAAAAAGATAGGATAGATCTGCTCTGCAATGTTTTATTGAATGAGGAATGGTTGGTGGCGAATAGGTATGATGCATGATAATTTAAATAATAAGGACACACCTGAGAAAATATTTTGCTCAATGCAAAATTTTCAGCAGTTTGAAGGGAATAGGAATGAAAATGAAAGGAAAAACAGGAAAAAAGGCGTAGAGTCGAAGGTTGAATTGAATCTACAATCTAACAGCGGTTAGGACGACCGATATTCGTATCCGAGGGGCTGAAAGTTTCTATAACTTGGTGATACATATACCAGAGCAAAGATATTTCGTAGATAGTAAAAGGTGCATCGAGGGAAGAGGATCGATCTAGCTGGAGTTGCGAAATGAAATAGCCGGCCATGCCGAGCTTTCTCATGAGGCAGCCATCATACTCCAAGTGGAAGCATCACAGGTGACTTCCTCGAAACTATGCAGGACGGAAAATCCCATGGCAGAGAGACTATCGTAGTTCCCATCAGCGTCGACCTGTTTTTGCCGAAAGATGCCTTTAGGTTAGCTAATAATCTTGGGGGAGGCATTCCAAACGAGTTCTGTATTGAATGGGATGGTCGTAGTTGATGACAGAAGAAAAAACAACGGCGTGAAACGGTAAGAAGGGTGATCATTTCTACTTACGCAATCCAGTATAGCCGCCCTAGCCCCTTGCTTGCGAATCTGCTTGATTCCCAACAAGATCAATCCCTGTACCAGTGTTGCATACTCCCCTACAGAAGGAGAGATCACAGGACAAGAAATCCCTCCCGCAATTGTGCGAGTATCCTTAAGCGCCGGCATGGATTCCGCAAGCGCGGACGTGGAATTATACACAACGACACTACCCAGTATCGTCCCATCTTCCCGGCGTTTAGCGCGAATAATCCCACTACCCGGAGCACCGCCAAGCCCCCTTTTGTAGATCTCCATGACCCCAACACGCGAAGTTGTTTTCACATGATCAAGGACAGAATCCGCAAACTCCCACCCATAAACGAGATCGTAGTCGACTTCCGAGCTCTGTAGAACTTTCGTCAATCCTTCCGGTGGTGACCAGTCTTCGAGATTTCGTAACACCATGCTGCATACAGAACGTGACAGGGCTGTGTTCCATCCCAGATTGGCAAACCACTGCCGAAGCCTTTTGCGCTCGGTGGGATTTCCTGTAGGGATTCCGTGGTATATGCCTGGTAAACGTGAGCCGAGCTGGAAGCTACGGATGCCTGGCCGTTGAATCAGTGTCCGAATTGCGCGGTTATGGAGGGAATGGCCGATGGACATTCGTCGGCGGGAAGGGTCGACAATGAGTGCACCGATCACGCCCGTCCCTGTGGATTTGAAGTAATACGTAGAGCAAAATCCATAGAGCGCCTGTGTGCTGCTATTTCGAACAACAAAGTGGGACTCTTCCACGTCGCTGTTGCGGAGAAGGAAGGTGGTGGAGGTAACGCTAGCAAGTTCGGATCTTTGGCACTGGGTACCATCTTCTCGGACAATATCTAGGAGGGTATCTAAGGCATGTGCATCCCGATCCTCATTCCAGTTCTCCACTAGCCAATGTTGCCTTGACTGTTGGAGTCTCTGGTTGCGACTAAGTGAGCCAGGTAGTGAGCCCGAAGGCGTTAGCTCTCCGTAAAGAATTTTTACCAACGATTGCAAGGCTGTTTCGGTAAAGTCGTAGGTGCAAATATACGTCCCGATTGATGGATCTGTGGCGAAATCGTAAGGCGAGCTGACAGCTACAACGATTACGGGTTTCGCGCGGCGCTCGCCGTTGGGAGAAAATTGAGAATTGCACATTAGTGATACGTGTTTCGTGAATCCATTTTGGTACAAGTTTCTGTTGGCGTCGGCCGTTACAACTATGACAGCGCTTGCGCGATCGATTAAATTTTCATGGACTGGTCGGACGCCGTTGGCAGTGTAGGAGGTGTGTAAAACACGCCCGTTCCTCTGCCGAGCTAACGATCGCCCAAACTCTTTGAAAACACTTTCGCCGCTCATGACAGAAGCACTACGCTCCCATGAAGCGGCATCCGCTGATAGGCCTGCCCGACTTACTTCGGTGGTCATCGACAGTAGCATTGCAGATGCTGGTAACGGCTTTATCAATGGTGTGAGGAGTAGAAGTTCCTCATCCGGTTCGAGAACGCTAGATAACGGGATGTTATTGTGCTTGTCTCTAACAACGGTGAGCGAGCTGCTATACGCTCTAGTAGATAGGCTAGTGTGGGACGGCTGCATTTTCGATAAAAGGCTGATTCCTGGTGGATTCAAAGCTTTTTCCCACGATGTGCATCGCGACTTCATGTCCAGAACTCTTCGTAGTGACTCACGTATGCGGCTTTTGCTAATGATGCCATTTTCTACTCCTAGCTTCAATCCATTGATAGCCTCCTGTTGTACAGAGAAGGATCGACACAACAGGATCAGGTCGCAACCGGCCTTCATGGCCATAACCGTTCCACCGCCAACGCCTATATTGTAGCTGAGTGCTTCCATCTCAAGGCATTCCGAAACGACCACACCGTCGAATTTTAGGTCCTTCCGCAGGAGTTCGTCAACAACCTGTTCTGACAAACAAGCATGCATGACAGTCATTCCAGCTGATGCCATGGAACATCCTCCTACCATCATTGAATCTATGCCATGCGTTATCGCATTCCGATAAGGAACCAATGCGCTCACACTTAGCTGCTCAATAGTTTCCGTGATGATGGGAACATCAGACTGGGAACCCATATAATCGAGATTACCATATGAGGGGAAATGCTTCCCGCAAGTCACCAAGCCTGCCTCTTGATAGCCTTTCATGAACTCAATTCCGTACGCGGACACCTCTTGCGGGTCATCTCCTACGCTTCGAACGCCTAGGGGCTGGTTTCTGGCATTCGTCAATGCATCAAGTACGGGACCAAGGATCCAGTTGATACCAACGGCGCTGAGTTCTTGGGCAGTGGCCTTGCAAACTTCTCTTGCTAGGGATTTCGAGCCTGTCGCAGCCATCCCCATGGCGCTGGGGAACTGCCGTATGTAAATCTCGTCGAATAAAGTGTTAACGCCGCCATTTTCCTGATCGAGGCAAATCAGTAACGGGACCGGATGGCCAGCATCCCGGGCGATGGTTTGTAGTTCATAGACAAGTTTAGTGGTTTCTTCCGCCGCTATATTGAGATATCAGCCGATGTCATTTTAATATATATATATATATATATATACATATATATAATTATATGAAGTTTTTCAAGGTATCCAACTCCAAGTGGTTAAGACAACCAAGACCAATCTCTCCTCAACACAAAAACTCAGAAGTGGGAAGGAGCCAAGTGCATGGTAATGAATGACTAGAGATTGTGGTTGAATATGAAGAAAGGGGGAAGGGAAGGGAAGGGATATGCACATTTCAAGTTCTTAGCGGTGAGTATGACAGAACCCAGATGATAGTCCTCTATCAGGGAGCGGATTTCCGAATTAACGCTAGTTCCATCGAAGCCCATGACAAAGAGCTGGCCCATCTGCCTATAGTCGAACTCGCGCATTGTAGCAAGGTATCCCGTTAGCCCAAGCACGTTGTCTTCATTTCAAGCTGTGATGCACAGCAACGGAGAGTTAAGATTAGATGGAGAGGATACTCGAGGAAGAAGCATAGGACGTCAGAGGAGTAGCAATAACGGGCCACACGACCGACTTAGAGTAAGGTTTTACCCTAGCAGAGCATCTTCCCGTTGAATTGCAAGGGTTACATATATGAGGAGAAGGAGAGTGCGGGCATAGCTGGCTCACCTCCATCATGTATGCATCTAGAGACGTCAAACAACAAATCAATCAATCTTTTTGCATACAGAGGAGTGGAGAGCTCTTGTGCAAGTGGGGGCAACCAGAGACAAAACACGCTGCCTACCTGTCGAAGCTCTCCCAGTCAGGGGAGAGCTCGGTATTCATGGCGCCCCCAGGATCCATCGGCAACCCACAGAGCCCACGGGATCTGCTACCACCCTTCCTCCCCCTCGCAAAATTCTAGCGGAACAAGAACGGACGATTGCCCAGGAGGAAGTTACGGGCTCGTCAAAGGTTGAAGGCAGGTCGAATATTTGCCGAGAAATCGCAAGCAGTCGCAACGTCGGATTAGCACGAATAGCGCGGGCAGAGGCTGGACCGGAGACGGGGTCAGCTATCACCACAGCAGAGGGCAGCTCGGTGGGGTTGGTTGAGAAGCAGCGGGGTGGATCGGAGGTGATCGAGGGACTGCTGTCACAGTCACAGTCATCGACGCGCTGAGTCGCAGTGCGGGCGGTTGAAGTTGCAGTTGATGTGCGGTGGCGCCCACGGCCCAAAACAGAGAGACCTTTTCGTTGTCTCAACCGATTCGGCTTGAGCAAGTCTGGAAGAGCCGCAGCCAGGATGGGGTCTCGTTCTCGTTCTCTCGATTAGTCAACCAGAGCTCGCGATGCTGATCGCAAATGGATTATTTAGCGCTTCGAGGTCATGGAGCTGTCGGTTCGGCTGCGGAGGAGATGGTTGATTCGGTGGTCACCAAACGGACCGGGCGGACTAGCCGCGCCCAGAGTTCGACAACCAAAACGCGCGCAGATGGATCTTGGACAGCTCCAACAAGGAACCGGCGGGGAGCTCCAATTTCGCTACCCTGGAAGCCAGAATACAGCTTGAGTCTTGAGAGCTAGTTAATATAAAGAAGCTTCTTTACGCAGCATGTGTCTACAGCCTACAGGTCAAGGGTTGGTGGAAACCAGGTATTGCGCGGCCCAGCGTTTATGCAGGCTTGTTGCTAGCCCTTGATGCAAGCAACCGGCTACAAAGGATTCCAGAGCCTCAGCTCGCATCTGCAAAATGGCAACGAGAAGAAGATATGAAATTACGCCGAAAGGAGTGAGCAGCATTCCAATCTCCTGCTGGAAGAAAGGACTAAGCGCGCTGCCGAAAGCTTTATTTACTATGTACAGATTTAAACTTGGAACAGATCCCCCACGTATTCTCGAAAACGACAGGGGAATCTTTGGCGGAGACGGTGAGCCAATCATGCAACAAATAAAATAATAATAATAATAATAAAGAAAGAAAGGAAATTCAAGCGAAACAAGGAAGCAAAGAAAATATCGAAAAGGGAAGCCAAAACCTTGAAAGCATCAACACAAAACGCAGGCCAAGGCCAAGGTTGGATAACCTTATTCCATAAGCAACTGTGACCGTTACATTGTGCCATCTGGGGCGAACCGGGGCCCAACCGGGGCCAGCTTGGGGCAGGAGGGCGCCCGCAGGCCATGTCTTTGTATCTACATTCTGCCAATGGGAGCCCAGGGACGTCGCCGAGACTTAGTTGGGCGATGCGGCTTTTGATATGTGTGCAACGGATGCGAAATCAGATGATGGCAAATGATAGTGAGCTCAGTTCCATTGCACACAGTGAATCGCCTTCGTTATGGTGGAGGGGGATCCATGATTATTACTCGATCTCAAAGTGGGCTCTTTGCATGGGGACGGGGGACCTCATCTCTGTAAGGACTGGCCATCCATCCGTAAGCGATGGACTGAAGGGCTCTGCTATGTCACCTACTAATGCTACTCCTCTGCTACAACATACGTGCCCGCAGTTTTCGGCGGGCGAGACAGCCTTCGAGCCATCACTCCTCAGTAGTGATGGAGTTTTCCTGTTTGGGAGCCACTCTGCATCTTGCGGGTCAAGGTCTTCAAAGTTACCGGTGATGATGTCGCCAACTTGGCTTCTGCCAAATAGGGCTGTGACCTTGACCAGTTTGATAGGCGGCAAAAAGAGTTTTTTCAACCTATTAAACCAGTGAATCTGGTCTCGCCCCGCTGGTTGATACTAAATATTCCACGACAACTTTCTACGACCGGTTGCTTCTCTTCTATTCATGAAACCCGAGTCGATGACGATTTTTTGAAACTCAAATCTTCATACCTCCAAGCTCATTTCCATTTTTGACATATATCCAACCTACATATATTCAACCTACATACACCGTCTCCCCAGCCCCTTAGCTTCTCATCAGGCATAATGTAAGAGAACACACAGTTCTCTGCCCTTTGCCGGTATAGATATCTTGGAACGTCTGGACTAACATACCAGTGCACAGGAGAGTGATAATTAGGAAAGATCCGCAGAGAGTCTCCGAATATGTTGCGGACTACATCATCAGTATGTCCTATGCTGCATACCATAAGCCCTCATTCTTTACCTTGGCTATCCCCACCCATTACTGTGATACGTCCATCTGTCATCCTCACCCGGATTCTTGTACAGAAATTTTTGTTTTGAGAAACCCCCCAGAAGAATATATCATGTTCCATCCTTCTTTCCTGTCGCAGTTGCCTCCCATTCCTTTCCCATAGGTCCTTGTTAACTGATGCATGCGCTGTCTCTACGTAGGCCGTATCAAACAATTTGCTCCGTCAGAAGATAGGCCCTTTGTCCTTGGTTTACCCACTGGAAGCAGTCCACAGACCGTCTACCGCATCCTCGTCCAGCGGTATAAAGCTGGCGAGATTTCCTTCAAACATGTCATCACTTTCAACATGGTAGATTAAACCTCATTCCCCACTTTCGCCTTGGTGGATCTCAAAGGACCCGGGGCAGGAGCGGCATTCCTAAAACTCCCAGAGATCAAGGAAGAGGCCGTGAAGAAGACGACAAAAGTGGTGGTTAACATTTTCTCTTCCCCCATAGGACGAGTATGTGGGGCTTCCCCGCGATCACCCAGAAAGCTACCACAGCTTCATGTACAAACACCTCTTCTCGCATGTCGATATCCCCCCCAAAAACATAAATATCCTAAACGGCAACGCTCCCGACCCGGTCAAAGAATGTGCCGACTACGAGGCCAAAATCCTGCAAGTGGGTGGCATAGATCTATTCCTCGGCGGCGTCGGCGCAGACGGGCACATCGCCTTCAACGAGCCAGGTAGCAGCCTCCGCTCGCGCACGCGTGTCAAGACACTCGCCTACGACACCCTCTTAGCCAACTCGCGCTTTTTCAATAATGACATCTCGCAAGTACCCCGCCAGGCGATGACGGTGGGGATCCAAACGATCTTGGACTCACGCGAGGTGGTGATTGTCGTGACGGGCGCGCATAAGGCTACAGCGCTGCAGAAGGGTATAGAGAGCGGCGTCAATCACATGTGGACGCTTTCAGCGCTCCAACTACATCCCCATCCGCTGATTGTTGTGGATGAGGACGCGACGTTGGAGTTGAAGGTGAAGACTGTCAAGGTATGTTCCATAGGAGCAAAATATGCATTCACTCCAGACAAGTCAAATGCACTCCCTTTCTGGTTGTTGGCAAGTACCACTTTCACTAAATCAATAATATCCCCGATTTCAGTACTTCGTCAGCATTGAGCAAGCCGGCACCGATGCGCGGACCCAGGGACCGCCCTTGGTCCATCGCACAAAGCAATATAGACCTCCAGTTATGACTCCACCTCACTCCCCGGGCGCGAACGATGCCTCAACCCCCGTCAAGGATAGCAAGCTCACGATCGATACATCCGGTTTCCACCCACGAACTGCAAATGGTGGCGGGGAAGAAGAGCTGGACGAGTTGACCCCAGATAGCATGTCATCACGCCTTAAAGATTCTTCAATTGCGGGACTAGATGCGACGATCGCGGGCGATTTGGTTTTTGATAGGATGGGGTCAAGGATTGATGAAGTATGAAGCCACGGCGGTGAGAGACCATATTTATGAGAAAAGCAGGATGTGGGAACGCCATCCTTTTAGCGTCGCATTCGTGGAAAAACTTGAACCCGTTCGTCCTGATTTGATGCCATGCTTGGATTCCGCATACGCCGTATCTTATTTTTTCTGAATTTTGAAAAAAAAAAAAAATAACTTCAATTTTGCATTTTGTTTCCGGGCCAAAACTTCTTCCAAGTTCAAGGTTACCCCTACCGTTTTTCTCTTCGCATTTCCTCCTGCATTATTATTTATTTCATTTTTTTTATTTTTGTTTTTGTTTTTGTTTAAACTACTAAAGAGCCATTTTCCCGAATTTTCCTTCTTTGTTTCTATATACCCCGATTTCTTTCTTGACCTGTGGAGTGAGTTCCGATTTGGTCAAAGTTCCTTCGCTGCCAGGGGTCCACTCTTTGGCTACTCAACATGTTTCTCCATTCTATGTGCATTTATCGCATGTATGACTATTTTGCTTGCACTGAGTCTTGTACGTTTTACAAATCGAAAATATTGGTTCATGTATAGATAATGCTACTAGCTTGAGTATACAATGTCAGACTGTAGTAGTTATTGGGCGGAGATTCAAGTGTCCCTCCTGTTCACAAACAAAAAGGGAGGGTGTTAATGAAGGTCTTTCAGTTTTATACATACAAATTTACACCTGCAGTCAACCTTGGGTCTCAGTCGGAACTGCCACTATACTCCTTCCTATCTTATAATTTCGTAAATGCGGTCGTAATCCCACCACTCATGTCAACCAGTGTGCTCTTATTTCTCACCCATGCCTCAATCCCTCTCCGCCCATTTTCAACTCCGACACCGCTTTGCTTCCAGCCTCCAACACTCATCTCCGCCGGGCTTTCTCCCCACGAATTGATCCACGTAATCCCCGCCTCCAGCTGCGCAATAACTTTATGCGCCATATTGAGATTCGGCGTAAAGACACCCGCCGCCAGGCCCATTGGCGTTTCGTTGGCCCTCCTCACAGCCTCCTCGACCGTGTCGTACGTAAGGATAGACATGACAGGACCGAAGATCTCCTCCTGGACAATCTTCATGTCGTCCGTACAGTCTGTGAAAACCGTCGGCGCAACCCAGTAGCCCTTCCGCAGATGTTCGGGAACACGCGGCTGCTCCAGACCTCCGTAGAGGAGCTTGGCTCTATCCTGCTCGATGCCATGGCGGATGTAGCTGGTGACTTTCTCGAAATGAACGGCCGATACGAGGGGACCGAAGTTGGTGCTGGGGTCCATGGGGTCTCCCGCACGGACATACTTCATCTTATCCAGCAAGCTGGTTTCGAAGGCCGATTTGAGGCTTCTGGGAACGAAGACGCGGGTGCCGTTCGTGCATACCTGGCCCGTACTGAAGAAGTTTGCCATCATAGAGCCGTCAACGGCGTTCTCAATGTCCGCGTCTGGAAGGATTATTAGCGGGCTTTTCCCGCCCAGTTCCATCGTTACATATTTCATGGCACCGGCAGCGGAGCCGGCGACCTTCTTCCCTGTCGACACTTGGCCCGTGAAGGAGACTTTGGCGATGGTGGGGTGAGCGGTGAGGTATGCACCCACATCCCCAGCGCCGTAGACGACATTGAAGACGCCAGGGGGTAGGCCCGCTTCTGCGTATATTTGTGCGAGAATAAGGCCATGAAGAGGAGTGTATTCGCTGGGTTTATAGACCATGGTGTTCCCAGCAGCGAGACAGGGACCGGATTTCCATAAAGCGCTAGAGAACAACAGCAGAAAGAAAGGAAAAGAAAGGCTAAATTAGAATATTTTGAATTGTTTTCAAACGGGTTGTTGTCTGCTTAGTCTTCTCCTTACATTTGAATAGGATAATTCCACGCGCCAATTCCAGCACAGACACCCAAGGCTTCTTTCTTCGTATATACCCAGGCATCGTCCCGTAGCTGGGTAGTTTCACCGTTCAACCCTCCTCCGCCAACCAGGTTTGCAAAATATTCAAGCACATCCGCTCCAGTAACGACGTCTACCGTGCTTGTCTCCGAGAACGGCTTGCCCGTATCTTGTGTTTCGATCTTGGCGATCTCATCATTTCGAGCGCGGAGTATTTGGGCTGCACGCAGGAGCACCCTGGTTCTTACAGCAGGCGGAGTCTGGGACCAGGCAGGGAAAGCCCTCCTGGCTGAATCGATGGCCGCATCGATGTCTCTATTTGACGAAACTTCCACATCTGCGAGGACTGAGGCGTTGGAGGGGTCAATGGACTGGAAATGCTTGCCAGAGCTTGACTGCTGGACTTGTCCGTCGAAGTATAGACGTTGTGAAGTGTAGTGAGAGGAGGACATCTTTTCAGAAGGGACTCCTAACACAGGTCGCTCTGAGATTCTAAAAGTATGTTAGCTTAATGGGAAGAACTTCAAGTTGTTTTGCGATTTCTTCCGCTCGTTACAGCAACCATACAATGGGCACCGAAATTGAAGGCTTTGAGGAAAATCATATGGCGGTACGTCTTGATAGTCACGTGAAATGACGTAGACGATTGTGCTTTGGGAGCACAAACATGATGCCGAAAAGGGGAATCGGATGCCGTCTGTGTGACAGGACAGTGTTTGGGGAAAAATAAATAAATAAATAAAATAATAAAATAATAAAATAATAAAATATAATAACGAACAAAGGACTATCAAGTATATTGAGAAGAGGCCAATTTCTTCGCTCATCACTTTATATCCTGAGTGAAATGAGGCTCGATTTAACACCTGCGGTTTCGTCTCGATGGAACTACTCCTTTTGCTGCTCGGCGAGATCTGAATCTGTTGCACTGAAACCACCCATTAAGCGCTCGGGCATTTCTCGAATCATAAGCTCTCAGAGGCATAACCCGAGATGCAAACTAGTATATTTCTTATCTCACTAATGATTCAAGAGTGTTCAGTGAAAGGATGTTAAGAAATTATCTCCATCATCGAATCTTAGTACTCCTTTCTACTTTCTTTTTATATCGTCTAAGTACTCGTATTTCTTATCTGTATTTGTGTGCGTTGCATGCTTGTCGAAGAGTCTCTGCCGCTTAAGGATGCATCCCGCTCTCTATTCTCTCTGTGATCTATATATATCTAGTCACTACATGCTGCAGATGTGTTTTACTGTAGGTGAGCATGAAATCTATTTCTTTTATTTTCGGTCTTTCTGTCTTCTCAATTCCTTATCGCTGTGTACATTAACAGCTGCTCCGTGACAATCTGCAGTGTCTCATTGTTGTAGGGTAGTTCTGTAGTGCACAAGGGGCTTTTAATCCGGTAGTGGGCTAGCTCATTACATGTTTTCTCTTGCTAGCGGATGAACAGTTTCCCACATCCTTCTTCTTAGGTAAGGTTTCGGAGGAAATAATAACAATAACAAAATAATAATAAAGTTATTGTTCAAAGAATGATTCAATTTGGGACCTAAATATGTGGTGTTATATACTGACCAATTCGTGCATTGGAGAAAATTGAACAATATTATAATATAGGTTGCAAAGGCCGTGTCTGCGAGAAAGAGAAGCAAATGAGAGCAGAGGAATGTCATAACAGAGGTAGAAAAAGCATTAACGTTTATAATAAATTCAAGGAGGTGTGGTGGGTATTAGCATGATGGCATCCTTGCAGACATAGCACGGTGCCTAGGGAGTGGTCTCCTTATTCCGCTTCTCGACAATACATGGCCAGTTATGCGGAACCACAGTAAAGTAAGCCTTCCACGTCCATTCTTGCTTTGGGTCAACTTGTCGGATGTTATAGTCTCGCACGAGCGCTGCGCAAATTTTGTACAACTCGATTCGCGCCAGGTGCTGCCCGGGACAAGAGGCATAACCCATCCCCCACTGTTTTGGGTAAGCGATGTATGTTAGTTGGGGAGATTTTGTCATGGATGCCGGATGGGGGATACTGAGTTACTTACGGGAATATAATATTTCGTAAGACGCGCCGCATCCTCACCCAGCCACCTATCGGGGTTGAATTCACCAGCATCCGGCCCCCAAATCTCCTTCGAATAATGCATAACCCAGATGCTGACAGAGACAACGGTTCCCTGGGGGATAGTTCGATCACCAATTGTCAAGCCGCCCTCGGGTGCAATGCGCGGTAGGCCCATTGGCGCAGGTCCGAATATGCGAAGCGTCTCTTTAATACACGCTTGCAAAAAAGGCAACTTCTGCGCATCCATGTAGCTGATGACAGGGTCCTTAAGGCCGGCGGCGTCGATCTCCGCCCTCGCGCGGTCCCAGGCATTTGGATGGCGGATCATATAGTACACGAATGCCTGCAGCCCGGAGGAGACGGTTTCATTGCCAGCCGCGACAGCGTTAAATGCGGCGCTATGGATCTCATGCAGCTTCATGCGGTCGGGGTGCTGATTGAGCATACGGAACCAGTGGGCGACAGCATCTATTCGCGCATCAGGGTTCTTCTGGCGCTCCTTGATAGCCGTCATGGCTGTGTCAATAAGGTGGCCCCATGGCGTGATATTCAGCCAGGTGATGATTGGGTTGCTGAGGAAGAGAACATGGAACCAGCGGAAGTAGCCGGCAACAGAGACGTAGGCCGTCTGCGGCGTAGCGTTGGCAATAGTGTTGTTGATATCGCGACCCTCGCGTAAGAAACCAAATTGTTTAGAGAATACAGCGTCGCCTACGATGTCTGAGGTTGCGAAGGTAAAATATTTACCCAGATCGATTGGCTCGCCGGAGGAAGCAAACTTGTCCAGCCATCCCAGCAGGAGCTTGATGGTTTCGCCGACGCTGGGCTCGTTTATGAGTAGGTTGGAGAGGGTGTAGGCAGGCGCAAGATGCTTGGACAACTCCAATTTCACTTTGGGGTCCGTAGCGGACATAGGGTTCTCGAAACGGCCATCTGGGAAGGCTATGATCTTGTACCATTTGTCCTTATGAAGCATCGTTCCCAAGATCTTTCTGACGGCATCGGGATGGCTGACGCTGACCTCATTGGGCGCCACACGAACAAAATGTCCTATTTTGGTGCCGCTTCGATTAACAACACAATGTTGTATAAGGACAGTTACCAGAAAAGTTAAAGATCAAGTATACATACCATGTTGATTGTGTAACCGAATGAGTTCCAGATTTTGGTCCCCCTTGAGGATACGATGGATATGCCATAGCCGAGTGAAGCTGGCCGCAAACGGTCCCGGAATGTCACTGATCGGGGAAAGGTAACGACGCCAGATACAGAGCGTCAGAACAGCAACAGCAAACAGGCCAGCAAGCTGCGGCCCACCCAAGCCCGCGAACTCCTTCAACCCTGCCATAACTTCCAGATATTGCACTAGGGTCTGTTTCAAATTTATGGGCTTGAAAAACTCAGGGAATGACAGCATCAAGAATCGCTGTCATTTACCCACAGAAACTTCGCGACTCGCCGTTGAAGATTGTTGTTAAGTCCCATATGGGGTTCATGGCAACTCCATCCTGGGAATTGTGATAAATCTCCTCGTGCAAAATTAGTTCGCATTCTTCAGAGAACAGTTTTGCGCCGTCCAGGTGGCGGCCGCATTAGTGCCCCTTGAGCCGTGGCCGGCTTCCCTCCCCAAGCGAGGCTTCTCTTGAGGGGCAAGCATCCCGTCAAAGGTGATTGATCTTGTTCCCTTTTTTAGTCTGTCAAACAGGCTCTCCCGTGAATATTTTGTACAATGGTATTGGCGGCAAGCCACATGGCCCATGAGACGGGTCATTCGAAACCCCCAACCGCTGATAGGAGAGTTTTGGTGGCTGCCCCACGCTACAGGCCAATTGGAAATACACCCTTCGTCCCGAACCTGAGCTGTGCGCTTAAATATGCCCTTTTCTCGTGCTAAAGCTCGTTCCCAGCCGTTTGATAGATCAAAATTTTTGGGACGCAAAGAAATGGCATGCATTAATTGGCCAGACGTCGAATCCCGCGCTATCGTCGGACTTCGTCCCGGGAGTGTGGAGCAGTGGATCCGCCATTGTGGATGCGACGGGACCCAACGAAAAGCGTTCGTCCTGCTCCGCATCGGTGACAGCAATCATTGGCACTTCTACTTTTAGTCAGACGTCAGCCCAATCGGTTTAACACTGACTGGCTGAAGGAATCAATCCTCTCGCCGATATGCGAGGGATAACCAAAAACACATAAAACTTGAATTGAAGCCTTTCAAATCATCGTGCTCGTTCAGCTGGGAAGCACAAATGCCAGCAGTCTAACGTACCGCTCGGGGGAGTTTCCAGACTCGGCCGTTTTCTTAGCGGCTTGGTGGGTTGGATCAACCTGGAAGCTGAAACATCAAACTGCTGGAGCCCACTAGCGAAGCCGGCATGCTAAGGGATGGGTGCAGAATCGTATCTCTTCCTGGTGGGCCGCGAAGAGAGCTAGGGCACCTGAGCTCATGAAGGGACTAAACACAAAAAGACCGACTGCTTCAAAAGGGGCGCCATGGCCTAGCCATCCCATTGTATATCGCACCTATTTCGCCAACTATGTTCTCGGAAGCGAGGTGTGTTTTTGCTAGATTCACCTGTCAGACGAACGGGAGACGACTTAATGTGGGTCCATAAACGGTCGCCAAGGGTCCAAAATTTTAGACCTGTAAATTTTCAATGCATCCGCTTGGGGAGTTGGGGATGATTCCTCAGTACCGTGATCCCGTATATATCCTTCCACGAATACTGTCCTTCAATCTGGAGCTAAAATACATTGATAACACAGTCGGTGTTTTTCATGATCCGTTTATATGGGTTCCCGTTATACTGAGGGAAGAGGTTATGACAATGCTTGGAATATCCGCCTGACAAGCAGCTTTTTCGAAGCAGAGTGCATCCCGTTAGTGGGGTTTTGTATACACAATCGAGATCACTTAGGTCAATGCTGACAGGGTCAGGCCGTCAATGCGCTAAAGAGGCCAAGCAGTGGAGTTCTGGTCCGGGATTCCATTCACATCCCGCTCGCCGGCCAAAGTCTTCAGGAATGATGGCAATATTCCAAACACCATAAAAAGGACCAGACCGCGATCAAAAATTCAAAATGTGATGGATTGCCTTATGGCTATCCAAATTCCCGTTTTGATCGACAGTCAATCCCTGCGCGGGTTGACTCTGCCACAGTAGCCAAAAGCCTCTGCTGCTATCCACTTTGGTCGCGCCACCTGCAGTATCGAGACGGGAAGGCTTTTCTGTTGTTCCTGTCTATGCAGTGTTCCCCCTATCATCCCTCGTTTTGCTCAGAGGACAGCCCTGATGAAGGTTTTGCAGCTGCCTATATATAGGGAACTGTCCTAGAAAAAGCGGATTCGTGCTCAACGACCGCGGGCAGTCGTGTTTCCCTTCCTTTTTATTCCCACGCCATTCTAGATGTGGCTTCCAAACCTCACTATCAAGAAAGCGTCTGTTGAAACAAATTGAAGCGTTTGCAACGCATTTGTCAACATGGAGGGCCTTCCACCGCCGTCCAAAGCACCACCTTTCCCTATCGTAACGGCTGATCAGAGGTCAGTTCTGGGAGTTGCAATTGCCTTCGCCATCATTCCGGCACTGGCAGTTATGTTGCGTATGCTTGCTCGACACCTTGCGGACAGATCGTTGGATGCAAGTGACTATTGTATTATCGTCGCATGTGTGAGTTTGTGGTCCGATTCGTCTCATTGGTTATATCCTTGCCATCTCCCACTAACCGAATGGCAGATATTTGCGGTAGCTTTGGAGTCCGTCAGTATCACTGGTAGGTAGTGGGCAAAAAACCACCACCCTTACAGCACCCAACATCCATGCCTCAATGTATGGCACGGCAGCTGTAGGAGCCACTTTCTGACGTGCACGAGCTGTAGGCGTCATCCAGTGTGGCATCGGATATGGACACACAGTACAAGTGATCCAGGAATACGGACTCGAACCCATCACAAAGCTTCTAAAGGTAAGCAATTCTTGAAGAAAGCTTATAATTCCGTTGAACACCATTCATTTAATATGGATAAGGACTTTAAGCTCCATATGACTAACACATCTGCATCCAGCTACTCATCCCGCTCCAATTCCTCTGGGTTCTCAGTCTAAGTTTCTGCAAAGTGTCCATCCTCATGCTTTACGCCAAGGTATTCCCTGTAGCGACCGTTATCTGGGTAGGCAGAGGCGCCATGGTGTTCATCGCTGCATGGGCAATCGCGACCATTGTCGCAGGCTGTGTCATTTGCCGTCCCTTCGCCTTTAACTGGGACCAGACAATCCCCGGTGGAAAATGTGGTGACCAGGTCCTCTCCTTCACCATTACCGGTGTCTTTAACCTTGTCACCGACATCTTGGTGTTGTGCCTCCCCTTACCATACCTGGCTAAGCTGCAGATGCAGCTGTATAAAAAGCTGGTCCTGATTGGCGTGTTCAGCATTGGTCTTCTGTATGCTTCCCCCCCCCCCCCCCCCTCCTCCTCCTTTAGAGCCACCCAGTTCGAATGGAACGGGATTATTTTGCAGCAAAACGTTACTTACCATCTGTTCAACCCCACAGAACCTGCGTCGTCAGTGCTGTCCGCATCCACACACTCTCCTCCATGGACTTCGCAGATATTACCTACTCCATTCCCCCAGCAAACATCTTCTCCGGCCTCGAACCCAGCGTAGCTGTCACCCTATCCTGCATCCCGCTCTTACGGCCTCTGTTACGGCGCCCCAAGTATGGTTCCGGCAGCAACACAAGCTACCCTGCTAATTCCACGGGCGCGTCGAAAAATAGCGGGCCCGGTGGTGGCGGCGGCTTCGAACAACTGAATGATAACAGCTCGCAGTATCAGCTGAGGCCGGTTGCGGGCAAACATTTCGCTGCGGTTAGTTCCTCGAAGACTCCTGCGTCCAGCGGACATGACAGTAGCGATTTAGAGAGCAATGAGGTGGGCGGCATTACTGTCCACGAACATTGGCACG
This sequence comes from Histoplasma capsulatum G186AR, assembly GCF_000150115.1. Taxonomy (NCBI): domain Eukaryota; kingdom Fungi; phylum Ascomycota; class Eurotiomycetes; order Onygenales; family Ajellomycetaceae; genus Histoplasma; species Histoplasma capsulatum. Next base: position 420,150 of record NW_025544817.1, on the reverse strand, counting down.
TGGCGACTGAAAGATAAGCAAGAAAGCCTTGGGGCTGGAATTCAAGTGGGCAAAACAAGTCAGCGTTTTTTTTTTAAAAAAAAAAAAAGAAAGAAAGAAAAGAAAATAGAAATAACAAAAGGTGGCCTTAACATGATATGACATTTGTCTTCATTTTTAGCTTCTGAGATGATTTTCTGCTTCGGATTGGTTGTATTGAATGCACCTTTTTGTTTTTTGTGTTCATTGAAATGACTAGAGCAGTGTCTTCTTGTGTTGTTTTATATATAGAAAAGAAATATATGTTCTTAACAGAGGCGCTTTGGGAATAGAGGCCAGGAATAACAGGAATATTTGATCGTCATACAGTAACCAGCCGAAAAGTCTTTGGTCTCTTTAATATTTGAAGAAACATAGAAAGTTGCTTTTCTTTCTTTTTTTCGTTTTGGTGGGTCTTTGAAAGTCCTACCACGCCGGTTGGTTTTGGATATGATGATGGTCCAGCGAGGGTCACTTCGAAAAAAACACTTCTCTTCTTATTTTCAAAAAAGATGGATTCGGCTCCTGGCGTCATCTTAAAATTGGAATCTCATCAATTCATGTAGATATATGAAAATGAAAAAACTTTTCAATGACTCGATCAATCAGCTCCTGATCCAACTCACCTTTTCACCGGCAGCGGCAAGGGACGATTCCGCCCACAGACAAACCACATTTATTTTGTTCCTCGAAATCGGTGACACGCGAGGGTGCTATCGCTGGAGTTGTTCATCGATGAGAACTTGAACTGTTCCCTCTTGCCTGGTTCCTGGTGCCGCCGTCGATGTCATCATGCAGCGCCGAGTCACTGTCCAGCCAACAAAAGGCAGACAAGGGATCCATCCGCCTTCCCAGTTAGGCTTTAGGGCTGGTTGGCGCCGAGACGGGGTTCGACGAAGTCACCAAGGGAGCTCGAATTATTGGCTGAGCATGCAGTCAGAGGTTGGGGAATTGGATTCGGGAGACCGTAACCGTAGAGGCGAGGGTTGAGACACGAAAAAAAAAAAGCAACCCGCAAGCTGATCAGTCCGGGTGCGGAGAACTTGCTTGGTTCCAGCACTCGAATCCCGGCAGAACCGATGCTGGACCATTGAGGCAGTCCGCCTTCCCACCGCATCTACAATCAATTGTTGGCGACAGGAAACGCCGCAACTTCGATTTACATGCGTTTGCTGCCGTTTGAGGATAGACTGCGTGCCCGTATATTTCTTCGTTTGAACCCACCTTGTTGTTGTCATTGATGTACAGGGTAGAATTCCGTCATTGACAGATCACCCACCTTGGATGGCATCTTTGCCGGTGTCAACATCGACTCAGTAAGGCACTGCAAACACTGTTCGTTTTTTGCTTGCTGCTTTGACCTTGGTTCTATTCGCTTTTTCTCCCTCCCTCCCTGTTTCCAGGACTCGAGCATCGAAACCGTTCAACAACGCTTCCGTCGTCTCCGTGCCTGAAAAACCTGTTCAACAAGAGTCCAAAAGGTAGAGTAGGGTTATATATATATATATATTGGAAGAACATAGAACAAAGAAAAGATGGCAACTACAGATCATCTGTCTGCAGCTGATGTCGACAGCTACGACTATGTTATCGTCGGTGGAGGAACAGCTGGCTGTGTCATCGCTAGCAGGCTGGCAGAATATCTCCCACGCATGAGGATCCTCGTCATCGAAGCGGGGCCCAGCGACTACAAGGACGACAGAATCCTGATCCTCAAGGACTGGCTCAGCTTGCTAGGCTCTCAGGAGTTCGACTATGACTACGGAACGGTAGAACAACCGATGGGTATGTCTATATCTGTTTTCGATCCAGCAATTTTGGCCCGCGTTTCCTCCCCGGGCCTTCAGGTTGCCATCACGATTATGTGAAACCGTTTTCCCTCCGTGAGCTCCTTTCCCTATCAGTGTCGTTCACTGCCTACATTATTACCTTCTCACCTTCTTCCTTTTGCTATCTGTAGGCAATAGTTATATCCGTCATTCCCGCGCCAAGGTCCTTGGTGGCTGCTCCAGCCATAACACCCTCATCTCGTTCCGGATTTTCGAGTATGACTGCAAGCTTTGGGAAAGTATGGGCTGCAAAGGCTGGGACTTTGAAACCTTCACCCGCCTTGCGGACAACCTGCGGAACACCATCCAGCCCGTGCACCTCCGACACCGCAACCGGCTTTGCAAGGATTGGGTAGAATCTTGCTCCTCCGCTCTCAATATCCCGGTGATCGAAGACTTCAACAAGGAAATTCGTGAAAAGGGCAAATTGACAGAGTGCGTGGGCTTCTTCTCTATTGCATACAACCCTGAGGATGGCCGCAGGAGCAGTGCGAGTGTCGCCTACATCCATCCCGTCATCCGCGGAGACGAAAAGCGTCCCAATTTGACCATCTTAACGAACGCTTGGGTCTCGCGCGTCAATGTCAAAGATGATACCGTGACAGGAGTCAATCTGACTCTCAAATCCGGAGAAAAACTCACCGTCAATGCCAAGCGGGAGACCATCCTCTGTGCTGGATCAGTCGATACCCCACGCCTTCTACTTTTATCCGGCATTGGGCCTCAGGAACAACTCTCCTCCCTGTCCATTCCTGTCGTCAAGGATATCCCAGGCGTCGGTGAGAACCTCCTCGACCACCCGGAAACCATCATAATCTGGGAACTCAACAAACCCGTGCCCCCAAACCAAACAACAATGGACTCCGATGCCGGCGTCTTCCTCCGCCGCGAGGCCCCCAACGCCGCCGGCTTCGACGGCGACGCCGCAGACGTAATGATGCACTGCTACCAAATCCCCTTCTGCGTCAACACCTCCCGGCTCGGCTACGACATCCCCATGAACGCCTTCTGCATGACTCCCAACATCCCCCGTCCCCGCTCCCGCGGGCGCCTCTACCTCACCTCCGCCGACCCAGCCGTGAAACCAGCCCTCGACTTCCGCTACTTCACCGACCCAGAAGGCTACGACGCCGCCACGATCGTCGCCGGCTTCAAAGCCGCCCGCAAAGTCGCGCAGCAAGCTCCCTTCAAGGACTGGATCAAGCGTGAAGTCGCGCCGGGCCCTGACCTCACGACCGACGAGGAATTGAGCGAGTATGGACGGCGTGCGGCGCATACCGTCTACCACCCGGCAGGCACGACGAAAATGGGGGATGTGGTGAACGATCCGTATGCGGTTGTTGATTCGCAGCTGAAAGTGAAGGGATTGAGAAGACTGCGTATTGCGGATGCGGGCGTGTTTCCGACCATGCCTACCGTTAACCCAATGGTGACGGTGTTGGCGATTGCGGAGCGGGCGGCGGAGCTTATTGCTGAGGAGGTTGGGTGGAGGAGGGAGACGGCCAGGCTGTAAATTACTATTTTTTTTTAAAATTTGCTTTATTTTGATGCTTTCCTTTTCCTTTTCTTTTTTTTTCAAGAAAATCTAGAAAATTCAATATATGTATGTATACAAATCCGCAGCGCCTGATCTCTCTCTACATATGGACGTCAAGCTGTTTCATCATTCTGGTTTTGTTTGGTATGGGTGGCTGGGGAGATCTTTTTTGCCCACGTTTTTCTTCACGAGTACAAGCATGCTACGCTCGCTACGACCGGCTACATAAGCATAAACATAGTTAGTGCATCTACTCAGATGTGGTGTTGGAGAACAACATGAATATAGCAGAATATAAATAATTGAAGAGTATTAATTCATATTACTGCTAGATATTGCGAGATATTGATATGACCTATAGACATTGCCGTGTAGGAATAGGGTTATGAAACTGATTCTCAGAAGCTAGCAGGTCACGTTACTGCCCCTAAACGGAAGTATATAGAGATCATTATCAACTTTGATATTTTGTTTACTGACACGAATGCTAGCCGCCCCTAAGATTAATATCTATTAGACAATCAGCCAACATGAACCTAAGACACCTTCGAAAAGGAATAGGGGCTGGTTGTGCATCGTCAAATCATCAACCGTCGACTGTTGAGCGCGCCTTTCCACACTTTTGCAACCAAACCATTATTTCCCCCCTTTTTCAACCACATATATATACATTCTGACTTAGCCCAATTTTGCCCGTGACACCAACCTTTCCAGCCTGGGATAGTAGTTACATCGACAATACATGCGCTGTGCTTATGAATGCAGCTCCTCTGATATGTGGTCAGACAGTCGTTGCCCACACCTGCAGGCCTTTTCTTGCCAACCTCCATCCCACGAATCCTCCCGAACGCTCGCCGAACACCTGGCGGTTAAGTATCATTCCCCTTGCCCACACTGAATTTTCTTTTAAATCCTAAGCAGACAAGCAAGCAAGCTGGCACGAAATGCAGGTACTTTGTGCAAGTACACCACGGCCGGCTCCATTGATACCACAGGCAGAGAGCCACAGTAACTCAAACTGGTTCGATTCTAGTTCCAAATCAACTGCAACTATTGGCTCCTGCTGCTGCCCTGAACCAGTTTATATTGCTATATGCTCTTTCTCCCTCTTTTCTTTTTTGCGTCTGTCTCAAAGAGCTCGACGGGAACGTACATTAGCCTGTGCACAGGACACACCCGGCACAGATGGGGTGGTACTCCTGTGCACTTGGGCTTTTGTTCCTGGATCCTCATTCCGTATCTGGAAGTGGCTGGAGCAGCCAGTGAGCGAAATATCAGATATTTATTATTTTTCGAATTGCGATTGACGTTTTGCACCACTTCGACTGACTCTATACTGGAGGATTTTGAATAGGGGAGTGCGACGACGTCGTCTCTTCGTCTTCTCGAGATGGTGGCAGAGTTGCACGCAGCATAGCTCGTGGACCCTTGACGGAGGCGAGGGAGTCTCAGATTCCACACCCCCTATCCAAGCATGTCACGGCCATATGCTGTTGACAAGAAGCATCCATAAGTGAACAAAGACCGGAAAGATCTATATAAGACTCTTCGTCCACCTCCCAACTGCTCTTTTCTTCTCTTCCCCAGGCCCACAGCAAAGCAAAGCATCCTGTCCTTAACAATATCAAGTCCACAATACCTGACTCTCATTCATATCGCTCTCCCCCTCTCCCAAAAACAACAAGCAAATCACCAAATACCCTTTCCACTCTTTCCGCCAGCATTATCCCTCCCCTCCAATCTCTACAATCTCCCGCATAACAGGTCACTACACAACAATAACATCCAAAATGCAGCTCCAACTTTTCCTCTCCGCTTTTGCTTTCATCGGCACCGTCGTCAGCGCCGTGGCTGTCCCACCCCACAGGGGTGAAGACGGTGCCCCGCTCGTCGTCCGCGCGGATGGCAGCGGCAACTGTAACTCCGTCCCGCAGTGTTGCCAAAACACCCACTCCAGCCAAGACAAGTCCGTCATCCAGGGACTGAAGATCTTTGGTCTGGATAAGGAAGCGCAGAAGTCGAAGGGCAGCGTTGGGACTAAGTGTACGTTATCTCTTTGCCTTATATTTTAGTCATTGAAAGGAGGGAAGTTGGCAATACGGCGAAAGATATAAAAGCTGACTGGCAGGATGTATTTGTTTTGTTGACTAAATTTAGGCGAGCCGATGGAGGGCGTCTTGAACCTCGGACTGCTTAACGGTTGCAAGGGTACCGCCGTATGCTGCAATAATAATAAGTTTGTGAGTGATCCCGTTTCCTAGCCATATATATATATCTCTTATGTGCATCCTCCCCTGGAAGTCAAATCATGCGATTATACCATAGAATGGACTAAACCAACAACACACTCGGAAACAGAACGGCCTTGTCTCCCTTGGATGCATCCCCATTACGCTCAATCTCTAGACGAGAATGCGGTCCTGCGGTCGAAAACAGGAAGCGTCTGTGTCAGGAGTTAGGACTCCCATCCATCCATCCAGTCCATCGGCTGGACATTTTCTTCTCCTTCTCCCAACGCCTACTGCTCCCTGTTTTCCCACATCGGATTTGATTTGACGGGAATTGACTTGACCTGATTATTTGATTGTTTCATTTTTTTTTTTTTAAATTAAATTTCACGAAGATGGGAAAAGGGATAAAACGTGCGTTTGTATGTGTGAGTGTGTGACAAAGAGAGATCGGTCTATTTTTATTTTCCCGCCTGAAGCACTTCTTATTTGTTTCCCCCCCCCCTTTTTTTTTCTTTATTCATCTTAACATTCTTAATTTGAACCCTTTTTATTTCAGGTTTGTGTGTTTGGATGGGCAATGTCAACTTACCTCCCACACGCACTCCCTGTACCCCTTAATATTCGATTTGCATCGAGTAGAAAGGGCTATGGCATGGGAACTGGAATATTTGGGGTTTGCAACAATTACTTAGCTTTAGCTTTGCTATATTATATTAGTTTATTATTAATTGTTTTTAATTCCGCATGCGGGTTTTCTTTCTTTCTTGCTTTCTTTCTCTCTCTTTTGGTTTTTACTCGATACAGGTTGTCCATTGCCTACCACAGATATCATACACATGGGAACTGGCCTGTTGCATACCATGCATGCTCCGAGCGCGCACAGGGCAACGACACACCCCCCTACCCAATCTCCATCGAACTTCACAAGCCTAGATAAAGAAAAATATCTACCCGCATAAGGACATAGGCCTGTGAAGGAGGGGTAGGGGTGTAAGAAAGCACATTACTGATTATATCTCCCACCAGGAGCCGATACTGCCATGCCGCTGTCTGTCCCGTCTGTTTGTCTGTCTATCCTCCTGCTGCATGCCAGAGCCCCATTCCATTCTTGGAAGTTATCCCTATCCCCTGCCGGGACTATTGCTGGGGAAAAACTCCAGTTGGTGCGCCTGAAGTTGGGGATGGATGCGTTGCCTTTTTTGTTTTGGTTTGTTTTGTTTCTTCTTCTTCTTCCTACATTTCGAAATGATTGACGGGAACTGGCTCCCCCGTATTCCCACTGGAAACGGCACCTACGCGTGTGTTTGGGCAATTCGAGGTGGGCGGACTGGATCGCGGTCCCCTTCTCCCCGTCTCCCCTTCTCCCCGTCTCCCCTTCTCCCCGTCTCCCCTTCTCCCTCTCCCTCTCTTTCTATATATATATATATATATATATATATATATATATACATGTCCATCCATTCCCCTGGAGACAATGTGTATGTGTACCCGTCTGAGGAGGGAACATTGCCTAAGGATATCTGGAGCTTACACGATCGAAATTACATGCTTCATAACCTTTTCCTTTTCCTTTTCTCAGGGTATTCAGTGAAAGCGAGGAGAGGGGGGAAGGAGGGAATACACATACATATATATATCATCGTCTCCATTCGGCAGAAGAAGAGCCGGGATCGATCAGTGAAGGGGCAACTAAACGAGAAACGAGAACAAAAAGCATTAGCCAGCCCCCCTTGCGTATCCGTGATCGGTAGTAATATCCTCGTGGTTTTATGATATATACATACTCGTATATATATATATGGATATTTTCAATCCGCGCCCATACCACGATCATCGGCAGAGCAAGGGGCGATGGGCTCGTGGGATTTATTTAGACGGTTATTTTATTTTTGTTTTTGGTTTACATATATATATGTTAGCTATGTTTGTTGGGATACCCTAGGCATATATGTATGGCCAACTTTGCCTATCTACGCAAAAAGGAGGGGGGGGAGGGTATTTTCGCCCCAAGAGTACAAACTGGCTTCTATTATATGCAGATATAACAAAATGCCCCTACGAAAGACGCACAGATAGTGTTCAGATGAGCTAAATACTCGTAGGCAAGAGAGGAATGCTATTCAATCCGAATTATGCAGGAGTCAAAAGGTTAAAAAGTTAAAGGTAAACAAGGTTACTTGTACTTGTGCTTGTACATAGGTAGATACATGATACATGAAATTCAAAATGCTGGCGCTCTATCTCTAAAAAAAAATCTCTATCAAACTAGATATAGCTAGCTACGTATCGTACGTTATTCAATCTGTAAGGTCGACTAATCGTGGCAATGTAGTTATATGTGACAAAAAGAAAATTGAAAAACTTTGAAAAGAGAAAAAAGGGGGTTTCCCGAAACATCCGATACATAAGAACAGAACGTCTCTTTCCGCGCCCGCGGGTAGAGTCTCAATGTTTTTTCCAACGCGGCGGTGAAATGAGATAAAATAAAACATGGGGGGAAGGGGGAGACGGGGGAGGGAGGGTGCAAATCAACAAACCACCCTTCACGCCTCCCACTGCGCATCCTTCACGCAATCAAAAACCCGCACGCCAAACTTCCAGACCTGATCCACCGTCAACGTCCCCTCCGCATCCTCGCCCAGGACCACCAGATCCGCATCCGCCCCCGGCACCAACACGCCCTTCACGCCCTCCAACCCCAGCATCCGCGCCGGCGTCTCCGTCACCGCCCTGACGGCCTCCACCACCCCGGTCCCCGCCCACCGCCGGAAATTATTCACGCACTCGATCAGCGTGGCGGAGGAGCCGGCGATCTTGCCCTCCGCCGAGCCCTCCAGCGTCAGCAGCGCGCCGCGCTTGATGATGCGCTCGCCGTTCGTCCACTCGTACACGCCGTCGGGCATGCCGCACAGCTTCATCGCGTCGGTCACCAGCACCATGCCGGCCGGGTGCGCGTGGTACGCGATCTGCACGCTGGTCGGGTGCAGGTGGATGCCGTCGGCGATCAGGCCGTAGAAGGGCCGCGTGGCCTGCTGCGACTGCTGCGCCAGCAGGCCGAAGATGCCCGGGTGCCGGTGGTAGAAGGGCCGCATGGCGTTGAAGAGGTGCGTGATCATGGTCGCGCCGGCGGCGAGGGCGTCGAGGGCCTGCTCATAGGTGGCGTCAGAGTGCCCGATGGAGTAGATGATGTTGTGGGAGACGAGGGTGGGGATGAGGGTGTTCATGATGCCGACTTCGGGGGCGGCGGTGATCATTTTTATGTTTGCGGTGGGGTTGCTGCGGGTGGTGGAGGCGGAGGAGGCGGAGGAGGAGGCGGACGTGGATGTGGTGGTGGGGGTGATCGGGGCGGAGGAGGGAACGTCTTGCGAGGCGAGGAGGTTTTCGGCGCCGTAGCAGTCTATTAGGTCCTGGAAGCCGGTGTTGGCGGCGAGGAGGACGCTGGGGCTGTGGATGCCGTTTTTGCCAGGGCTGAGGAAGGGCCCTTCGACGTGCGCGCCGAGAGATTCCGCTCCGTCCTCTGCGCGGCGGGGTCCACCGGAGGGGCCTAGCGATGGCAGGACCTGTGGGTTTAACCATTTAGCTTTCTCTATCATGTCTTTTCCCTTCTTTCTTCCTCTCTTTCTTCCCCCTCTTCCTTTTCCCCTCTTTCATTCCCTTCCCCCCTTTCTCATTCCTCCACCGATACATACCTTCTTATACACCCAGCTCTCCTGACTCGTCACCGTCGGCAGATACGACGTAACCCCCGTCCTCACCAGCGCTAGATTCACCTTGCGAAACCCGGCATCATACTCCTCCTTCGTCGGCTGTGGCACGGAGAAATCGAACCCCCTCGCGCCGTTGAGCTGCACATCGATGAAGCCCGGGGCCAGGATGCGCCCGCCCAGATCGACGGTCTGGTCGGGACAGAGCTGGAACTCGTAGAAGGCCTGCTGGTCCTGGAGGATCTTGCCAGTTGCGGAGTCGACCCAGAGATCCTGCTCGACGAGATGGCCGTTGAGCGGGAGGCGGCAGTTTGTGAACTTTGTGATGCGCGGCGTGGGTACGGGGGTGTCGGGATGTTGGGCTATGGAGGGCATGGTGATGGGGTCTTTTTTCTTCTTTTTTATTTACTCCTTTTTTTTTGTTTCCTCCTTCTCCTTCTTCTTTCTTCCTCCTTTTGTGTTTCCTTCTTCTATATTGATAGAGTTGGTGAGAATGAGGATATTAGCTCTTGTATCGATTAACTGAAATAGAGTAAGCTGGAAGCTTTTCGAAAAGAATTTCTTGGTAGAATCGAAAGTTTATGATGTTTATTTTTAGTCATATATAGAGAAACAATAAAAAAAAAACATACCCAACGCCACACAGCAGCAGCAGCAGCAGCAGCAAGAAAGAAGAAGAGGGATTGATTGCTGGATTCACCGGGACAGGGGGGGGGGGAGAAGTAAATATCAATACCAATTGCTGATGGGGAGACTTGATAACTCTGTCCGTAAGCTGATGGAGCGCAGATGACGGTGATGACGGCGATGGCAATCAAAAAGAATAAATGCCCGTAGCCCTACACGGGATGCAGGTTAGGATGTTTGCTCCAAAGCGAGAAGAGACACTCTACTCTTGGTTTCTGGCCAGGCCATCTACGCAGGAATCACATCACATCAAATCCCTTCCCCCCCCTTCGCCTCGATATCTAGGTAATTCCTCCCCACATACATAGTTAGTTAGTGAGTAGCGAGATTAACCTACATCGCTGCTCTACTGCGCAACCGCTCTAATGTTTTCTTCAGCAACCTGCTTTCGCCAAGGTGTATGTGTGTGTGTGTGTGAGAGAGAGTAGTTTAGGATAGTAGGACCCATGTAACGGCACGATGGCTAAGGAGCGCAGCCGATTTGACCGGAGAAATCGAGCAAGACACAACTCTCTCTCCCTCCTCCCTCTCTCCCTCTCTCTCACTCTCTCGGCGACAAGACAGGGCTGGATGAAGAATAAGAGAATGGACGGGTACAGCACGATGTAGCGATGCATGGGCGCGGCGGCGATGTAGCTGTCTGAGAGCAACCATGGTCCGTGTGTCCCGGGTTTGCCGGGCCACCAGGTTGAGTGATATGATTCTGTTTTGATATTTGTAAAAAAAAATTTAATTATATTTTTTAATTATATTTTTTTAATTAGTTATATTGTTTATATTTTTTTTTCTCGAGGAGATGAACCCTTTTTTTGAATGCGAGAATAGAATGATACTGCGACATGGACATGACATTGGACATGACATCACAGTCGTGGGGGAGTGGAGGAGTGTATTTTGCCATGACAAGCCCCGTACCGCACCGTGTAACTTACGTATCGTATCACAGATACGGCCAGACGAGGGCGGTCACGACCATACATACGCCCCATACGCCCTTCGCTGTATCCTGTATCTGTATTCTACACTACCCATCCCCCATCACCCCCCCATGAACATCGACGGCGAAGTGGATATCTCCAGAAGAAGAAGAAGAGAAGGAAGCTCTTTGGTGGACATGCACGGTTGCTCCCCTAACCCTGAACTTCGAGCTAGCGAAAGGAACTAGCTTATCTTGCTCGTGCAAGTACGACTGATGATGGGCCGATGACACACTTGCTGGCTGGGCTTCCATGATGGGCTTCTTCATCCCATGGATACCTCGTACCATGTCGACTCACTAACATCCTACATCCTAGGAGTGGGTGGGGGAAACCTTGCACGACGGGCTTGGCCGGCGCACGGAGAAATAATCAAGAAAAAAAAAAAAACAGGGAAAAGAGCTTGAGCAATTCGCCAGATCCAGAGAGATAGCTGCGTAGATAAGAGAGATAGATAAGCGAGGAGCAAGCAAACAAGGAGGAGGAGGAAGAGAAAGAGAAAGGGATGTAACACCACAACAAGCACAACCTGCAACCTGCCCCGTATTTTGTCGTTTGATTTGATTTTTATGTTTTACCTGTTTACTGGCCCGACAATTCCAGGCTCTGTATACAAAACTGCAGGACATTATCATGCCCATCCTCATTCCGCCAATTGGATACTAGTAACAAGTAAACTATTACAAGGGGGGGAAGAGAAAGAAAGGGGCGTCCTGAGCAGGAACTGAGGAAGCGCGCATTTATTTGGGAGCACACAGCAGTCTCTCTCTCTTGTAAAGTGCCCCAACTATAATTTAACGAACAAGTTTAGTTATGACGATATGAAATCATTGATCATTCGCCCCCGAAGCAAAATCTCCAGGGAAATAAGAATCTCACTCTCCGGGGTTCGCCGTGGGGGTTGGTTGGGGGGGGTTTATCCCTTTGATGAAAGGCATGCAACAAAAAAGCGATCGGGAGACTGACCCTTTTTCCTCTCCTTGATATCAAATACAAATACAAAATACAATACAGACTACCATGCTACAAGACGAAATAGAAAATGAACAGTGAGAGAGAGAGAAAGAGAGAGAGAGAGAGAGAGAGTCACGCCAATCGAATCAAATCACACATGTTCCAGCATCACGCATCGTTATATGCCACAGTACCACCTTGTTGCGCCCCAAAAACCTGCAGAAGCGCATCAAAGTTCCGGCTCCACCGCAGCGTTGCACTGGGCTGTTGCTCGTTGCGCTGCTTAGCTTGCTTAGCTTGCTTAGCCTGCATTGCTTTTGCTCTCGTACCTCGCCTTGCCTAGGAGGGCCGTTTCTTGTGGGGAATCCACACAGCGTTCCCTCTTTTCTTTTCTTTTTCTTTCCCTGTTTCTTTTTTGAGTTGTAGGGCGCCATGCTGGGGTTACATCATTCCTTCTGCGTGGCGTGGGGGGGCTTGGGGACTAGTGTTTAGGGGCGAGGAGAGCAACTAACTGACGAACCCAAGGTGGGTTGAGACCTCGACATCATCCATTCTTATTTATGGCATTATTTTTGTTTGTTCATAGGTTGGGCTGGGTTCGGTTTGGCCGCCACATTGGATGGAATATGGAAAGGAATATGGATGATGAAAGGGATGGATGGAATGGATGATCAGATGGAACACACACTTGTTTTGGGTTGGGCATCGGCTGAACCACAAAGTTTGATCAGAGTTTCGGCCGTTTATTTTTGGCACAGAAACTTCGCCCTTGGTTTCAAGATCCAGGAGAGGAAGGAGAATGGAGGCGACCTCGATGTACAGGTACAGGTGGAGGTACATGGACAGGTACATGGATAGCTACGTGTGGACTGCACCGTGTCTCCAAGCGACGATGGTAGCAGGTACATAGTACTTCATTCTCGCTGGGGTCCCCGGGTGTAGTTTGTTTGTTAGTGTGGGGAAGGGTACAGCACACATGGAGACAACGAGAAGAGAACGAGAAGGACCTTCTTTCGTCTCTTTGCAGCAAAGGAGCGCGGGACAGCGAGCAGTGCGTGGAGCAGACATTGCCAGGCTGGATTGTGTTCATATACAGATCGGACAGAAATGAATATATCAATATCTATATATACTGATGTACTGGACATGTACACAGTAAGTACCAGTGACTCCACGGGTTCTCCAAACTTATAACAACGTCATGGCTGGAGATAGTCCATCTGCGATCCATCTCCACCTTCGCGCCGCTTATTTTATCTGAATTCTTGCATGAAAGAAGAAGCAAAAGATCGAAAGACTCCAGCCAGCGACGTTTTTAATTTCCGCCGTGGCGTCCCTCGCCAATCGAAACCTGGCCGATGTATGGCTGATGTAAGCCCGCCGCCGCCTCCTGGCCCCAGACGCGCCAATCGTTGGCTGGTTTTGTTTTTTTTTTTTGGTTTTTCCTTTTTCTCATTTTTTTTCCTTTTGTCGTTCTTTTTTTATTTTAACCTTTGGCTTTTGTTTTGAGGGGGAAGAAAGTGCCCGGCGAGCTAACCCACTTCCGCGAGTGGCTTTGTGGCCTGCGATCCTTAATCTGACAACCACTTCTCTTTGCGAGATGTGCTAGTTGAATGCTGTCGTGGGAGCCAGAAGTCGTAGTCGTAGTGTCGGGTAAGCTCCAACAGACTCGATCCTCATCTGGCTAGCTCTGGCCAGCAAGCTTCGTGTCCGGGGTGCTTTCTGTCCATCTTTCCATGGTCACTGGCCATCATCCCCCAAGTGTCCCGATCCCCTGCTTCATTTCCCGGCTAGAACCTAGGGCCGCTGCTTTTCTCCAGTTTTTTTTTTCTCTCGTTGCTCTTTTTTTTTTTCTGATCCTGTGATTAAAACCACCCCTGCCGGCCCTCGAATCGCCATCCTCGGACCACAGAGGAAGGATATCCGCGTACTGTCCGTAGAGGGAGAGAGAGAGAGAGAGAGATTATTCCATAGCAATAGCGTACAGTACATCCCTCCGTAGCGTGATTATACTGCTTGCCTGCACCAATCTCCATCCAGGAAATTGAATCCTCCTCCGCCGTTTGATCTCGCCTGCCTGGGCACGTCCTGTGTACTTGCGACTTCTTTGTACACTGCACATCAACGACTGACTGCTGGCGCTGCTGGCGCTGCTGCAACGAGCTGCGAGTCTGCGAGTCTGCGACCTGCGACTGCTACGGACTCCACAGCTAGCTGGCTAGCTCGTGACCTGTTACTTCGTGGGCCAGCTTCCATCGCTACCCCATCGCCTGCTTTGGTGGTTCAGACCTCATTCTGGATGTAGCGTATGAGTCCCCTCTGACCTTGATCCATCCCAGTGGTACCGCTAAGGACTGGCTAAGGACTGGCTAAGGACTGGCCGCTGCGACTCCCGGCTTGCTCTAGCGTCCTCCACTGCTATCTCGCGCTAGTTTTTGCTCTCGCTCTCTCTTTTTTTCTCGCGCTCGCGTTGCTTGTGTCCGTGTGTCTTGTCGGATTCTGATCTGGGTGCATCCGTCCCCATCCCCATCCCCATCCCCATCGCCATCGCCATCGCCATCCCCCCCCCCCCCCCTGGCCTCCGTTTCCCCAGTCTTCCCCCAGTTCTCCAATCTCATCCCCCAGGTCTCTCGAGCCACCAGCCATCCGCCTTCCGCCATCCGCGGGCACTTTCTCCAATCGTCCCCAGCTCTTTGTTTCTTTTTTCCTTTTTCCAATTTTCCCCTTTTTTCCCTTTTTTGCCATTTTCTCCCCCTTCTTCACCCTGCGTCACTGGCTGTCTGTCGCGTGCTAGCTAGTGGTTGCCCCAGGTGCCCGCTCCATATCATCCTCTGCGACTCTGCAACTCTGCGACTCTGTGACTCTGCTAAAACTGCTTTACTACTGTCTCATCCGCCAGCCAACGCCAGCAACCACGCCAACGGCCCTCCACTGCGACCCTTTGCATTTGCCTCTCGTCTTGGCCAAGCGGTTGGCTTCTCACGCTCTGTCTCGTTCTGTCTCGCTCTCACGCGCTCACTGTTCCCCAGCTTACTCTCCTCTCTTTTTTTTCCCCTTTCGTTGGTTATTTACTTTTTCCGTCTTAAATTAGTCTCGAACGTATTTCGTGGGGACTCAGATCGCTCGCTTGCCTGATTTGCCTGCTTCTCTTCCTCCTCCCCTCCCCCCATCCCGGGGACGTTATTATATCTTGCCCCTCCGACGCTCATCTTTAAACCTGGTTTGTTTTTTGTTTTTCTTTTTTTTTTTCCTTCCCTCGTGCGCGCTCTTTCTCTCCGCTTCCTCCATTCAAACAAACCCTCTTTCCCCACGAAGCGGCTGTCAAAGCTTCCTGCGGAGGTCACAATCGCGTGCTGTGTGTGCGATTTGGTGCCGTCGATCCATTTTATTTTAATCATTGCTTTCTTTTAAACCTTTGCTTCTCTCTCTTGGATTGGATCTTGAATAATTCTTCATTCAATCCTCGTGTGCGTGTGTGTGTGTGTGTGTGTGTATGGACTAGGTAGGTCGGATCGATTGTGTTTTAATCTTGGTCCCGCTCTTCTGCGCCTCGAATTCTTGGGATTCAATTACCCTCACTCACTGTGATCAAACACACATCTCAACACCGGAGTGTATTGTTACAACTATCCTCTCTTTCTTGCCCACCATCTCCAAGCCCTACTCTCCCTTGTGAGGCCATTGTGCTCTCCTTTTCTCCTTTCCTCCTTGTACCCCTGCTGCGTCCAACACCTTGTTTTATTTTAAATTTTCATTTTATCAATTCACTAGTTAGACGCGTGGTTGAAATTGGGGTCTCCATAGTCCCACTACTGAGATTACTCCCTACCACTATCACCCCCTCCCCCAGTCTCCTCCCCACGCAGATTGCAGGCATCGATCGAGGCAAATAAGGTGTTTATTTTATATATCCCCGTGCTGACCTGCATCATCGCTGACATGCTGTCATAAATTGCCCCTTCCAATCATTTGCTCGTTTGGGCGTCGCATGTATTCCCCTCTTTCTAGATAAGAGCTCTTTCTGTCTTTTCTTTTGTACTTTTCTTTTACCTTTTCTTCTCGCGTTCCTTTTTGTTATCCTTTTCCAAGCGTGGGAAGCGGTTGAGTGGTCCATTGCTAACACTCGATGATCGCAGATCTTCAAGGGGGTTACTATATATTCTGATATACACAACACCCTTCTTGACACCTTAGTATCTTGTCGTTGCTCCGTTTCGACTCAATTCCCGCCACCACCATGTCTTCTCACGGTGAGAAACACTTGGATCCTCACAGCGAGAAACCGGTCGATGAGGAAATCGTCCAGTCCGCCCCGGAAATCACAGGAAAGCCATGGATGTACAAGCGTCCTAAGATCGGATCGTTCGCCCTTCCATACTATGCCTCCCCTTCTTCGCAGCTGCTCCTCGTCTCCTTCGTCTGCTTCCTCTGCCCTGGTATGTTCAATGCCCTGAACGGTCTGGGTGGAGGTGGCCAGCAAGACGACCATGCCGTCAACGTCGGAAACACCGCTCTCTACAGTACCTTTGCCGTCGTCGGTTTCGCTGCCGGTTCCATTGCCAATCGTATTGGTCTCCGCTGGACCCTTCTCTTCGGTGGCTTTGGTTACTTCCTCTACGTCGGATCTATGTTGTCGTACAACCACAACAAAAACTTGGGCTTCCTCACTTTTGCCGGTGCGCTGTTGGGTGCTTGTGCTGGTTGCCTGTGGTGCGCCCAGGGTGCCGTTATGATGAGCTATCCGGATGAGAAGTCCAAGGGCAGATATATTTCCTGGTTCTGGATCATTTTCAACTTGGGTGGTGTTATTGGAGGCTTGGTAAGGTTTCTTTTTCTTTCTCTGTTATGCTGTTGTTTTTCATCTTCGAGTTTGAATTAATCGTGGTGATCCATAGGTTCCTTTGTTCCAAACACTGAACGTCAAAGAAGGCAGAGCCGTTGGTGACGGAACCTACATCGCCTTCATGGTTCTCATGTTCATCGGTTTCGTTCTCTGCTTCTTCCTGGTTGAGTCCAAATACGTCCGTCGTGATGACGGTTCGCAGGTCATTGTCATGAAGAACCCATCCTGGTGGTCCGAAATCAAGGGCCTTGGCGAGGTTCTGATCTCCGACTGGTACATCGTCGCCCTCTTCCCCATGTTCATCGCCAGTAACTGGTTCTACGCCTACCACTTCAACAACGTCAACGCTGCCAAGTTCAACATCCGCACTCGCTCCCTGAACAGCTGCCTCTACTACCTCGCCCAGATGTTTGGCGCGTTCGGCTTTGGATACATGTTGGATACCCCCTCTCTGCGCCGCACCACTCGTGCTCGTCTTGGCCTGGGTGTCCTTTTCGTCTTCACCATGGCCGTCTGGGGTGGTGGTTATGCCTGGCAACGCGGGTATACTCGCGCGGATACCGCCCCTAAGGATTCGCCCCGTATCGATTTCAAGGACTCCGACTATGTTGGTGGTATGTTCCTGTATATCTTCTACGGTGTCTACGACGCTGCGTACCAAACCTGCGTGTACTGGTGAGTGGTTTCCCCCACCTTCTTGTTTACATCGTCACTTTGATTTCAGAAAGGAATATCAAAGTCGAAAGTTAAAGGGGAGAAAATAGATTTGCTGATATATTTCTTTTCGAAAATTCCAGGTTCATGGGTGCCCTGAGTAACAACAGCCGTAAGCTTGCCAATTTCGCTGGTTTCTACAAAGGTCTCCAATCCGCCGGTGGAGCCGCTACCTGGCAGTAAGTTCCCAACCCTTCCCGTTCCGTGTCGCTCATATCCCTCCCACACAATCTCTCTCTTTCTCTGTGTGTGTATGTAACTAGACCAACGAACCCCAACTAACCATCCCCCTACAACTCCACAGAATCGACGACCACAAGGTCCCCTTCATGTCCGTATTCGCGATCAACTGGGGCCTGCTGTGCGGAAGCATGCTGATCGCCCTGCCCGTCATCCTCTTCAAGATCAAAGACACCGTCGACATCGAGGAGGATCTCAAGTTCTCCGACGAGACGCTGGAGGAAGTCGCACCCACGGCGATGCGGGAAGGCCGTGGTTTCTCCTCCGGTGCGGATCTTAATTAACACCTTAACACCTAAACCCGACACCTAACACTTAATAATTTTTGCTTTTTTTCTTTTATGATTTTTTGTTCACGTTTAAATACCCGGATGGCGAGGAGGATGTCGGAAGATGTGGAGGGGAGTGAAGTGTGTGTAGCGGGCGGTGGAGTGGTGTTGAACGCGGTGTGGGATTGGAATGGATCGTGATGTAATTGGGACTTGTAAGGTTTGTTGATAGATGTGATGTGGTTGTGTGTGCGTGGGTTTTGAATTTTCTTTTCTTTGTTGTTTTGAAGAGGATTTTCGATGGTGGTGGCAGATGATGTACAGGACAGACAACGGGGCAGCTATTTTGATCTTGATGTTGATGCGATGTGATGTCGATGCCTATATGCCATGCAATGCAATCCAATGCAATGCGAATCTGTGTGCCAGTGCCCAGTGATCAGTGCCCAGTGATCAGCGAACAGTTAACAGTGAACAGTGAACACCTCCCCCCTTCATCATCAGCCAGTCAGCCAGCCTGTCAGTCCAACAACCAACCAGCTAACCTGGGCTATGTTGGTTAGGATTGGGAGTTAGATTGTGGTTTAGTGCTGGTGAGAGATGAAAGCGCAATGTGGAAGGAACCTTGGGGTTGGGAACTTAAAACTCTTCTCTTCTCTTCTCCTCCTTACTACTCTTCTCTTCTTTTCGTTTCTTTTCTTTCGAATATGGTATCTTCTTCTATTTTTCCCCCTCCTCTGATCTCTGACGATGTCGACGTTGATGTTGATGTTGATGTTACAATTTTTTTTTCTTTTTTTTTTGGTAATTATTTGTTTTTATTAATAGGAAGTAAAGGAAAGTAAAGTAATGAGATGAATATAAATAAGTACAGGACATTAAAGAAAGAAAGTATGTAACTACGGCTACGGTACGTAAGGTAAATACTTATATATATAAATGTATCTCCATATGTCTCTTTTGAGAGAGGAGGAGTGAGTTAGTTTTAGTTTCATGTGGTGGTGGTGGTGTGTGGATTTTTTTATTTCCCCCCCTTCTCTCTCCCCTTTCTGATCGTCGAAAGCAAAGATTAGATAGAAGCTGCCAGCCAGCGATGAAGTCTGATATGTAAGTTATTTATTTTCTATTTCTAATGCAAACGCTGGATTTTCGTACATTTGATATCTATATATCTATAAAAACAATGTCCATTTAGTAATGGTTTGGATGGCGTTGAAAAAAAAAGAATCTTTTTGTTTTTTCGGGCGGGCTGGCTTTCTCTCGTCTTAGGGGTTATGGTGTTAAGGGTAGGGAGGGAGCAAGGCCACTCACTCACTCACTCACTCACTCACTGCCTATTAACACATACCTATCGAAGAAGAAATTGTAAAATGGAACAGACCGAGTCCTGCGGTAAATCCCATCCAGCAATCAACGCAAACAATCCTCTGAACTGGGAGCCCGGAATCGCCGATCGTGCCCATTTCCCCTCGCCCCTTGCTATTAGGAGAACTGAGTAGATGAATGGGGAATGGGGGTTTCTTCGGCAAAGATCATGTCTCGATTCCAAGAAGCAAAATGGAGTATGCGCGAGGTATCCGCCGTCGGGGTCAAGAGAGTCAGTCGAGTCAGTTGGAGTCAGTCGGAGTCGAGTTGGCCTCCTGGAGTGGTCTCGCATCCTATCCTAGCACGATATGATATTCCAGTACAGGCTGGATATATAACAGGGGTGAGGGCAGGGTGAATAACAAACGTTTTCAATAGCCGTGACACAACAATCTGCTGTGGACAACTTCAATTTGATGAAGGAAATACGAACTTGGCGTTGCAGCCTGGGACTCAGCAGCTGATAGAATTCTTATGAATTGGTAAAATTTTATAGGAAATCTTTTTTTTTTTTTCACGTTCGCAAGAGAAAAAAAAAGGGGAAATGGACAGGGGCAGCTTGAAACTAGTAAGTAGGCAACCGAAGGCGTTTGTTTACTTTTATTAAGCATATCATTTTCTTGAGTAAAAAGATCAATCATCATGGCTCGCCGAGTTTTCCGGGCTGAAAAAAAGAAGAGACGAGGGAGGAATGAAGAAATCACATAGTAATATAATAATAAATCAAATGACATACAAATGAAGCATACACATACACACACACACCCAAAAAATAAAATAAAATAAAATAAAAAAGAGAGAAAAAAACTAGTCCTTATAAACACCCAGGTCTAATTTGATCTTTCGTAATAAAAATAGGAAAGGAGGAAAAAAATACGGAAAACAGTCTTAAAGCTTGTGTCGTTACATTAAGGATTGTGGATTGTTGGCATATCAGGACATGAGTCACATACACTAGGTCAAATCGATGCATTGAAGCCCATACCAATTGGCATGCTGATTGCTCTTAGTTGAAATGACTCGGATCCGTTAGGAGACATGGGGCTCGCAGCGTTTGCGCCTACGTTCTCCACGAATGCATGCTTCGAGTATCTGTCGGAAGTATCGACCTGTTCCCCAGCTTTGTCGTCGGAGTCCGACGGGTTCTGGCCATGATGAGAGTCCATTTGCATGTTATTATTATTGTCTGTACCCATGTTGTGGTTGTTGTTGTTCTCAGGAAAGTCTTGCATCCAGTCAATGTGATCAAGGCTGAATCTGCTGCTGTTGTCGTTTGACATGCTCGAAATTGTGGGGTCAATGCCACCAATGGCATTTTCGCTGGCATAGTAGTTCGCACCTGTATCATCGAAATTTATCAATGCGTCGAGGTCGTTCTGGTTGATGTCTGCATCGTGGGCAAGATTCATGAACTCTGCAAGATTCGAGTCACTATCCTCAGCACCGTTGACATGGGCTTCGTCTGAGAAAAAATCTGGGTGGATGTTGTTAATGCTTCCGTTTTCACTTCCCACGGATTGGGGTGGAGTTGAAGTGTAAAAAGTATCTAGTTTCTCCACCTGTGCGAAGTGAACATTGGGCGTAACTGAAGGATATGTGAAGTCTGGAATTTTATCCGTCATGCTGTCTGGAGGCGGGGTCAAGGTATCGACATGTCCGGTTGAGAAACGAATTGCGCCTGGTTGAACCGATCGCCCTTGTCGCCCTTGAGGAACCTGAGTAGTAACTTGAATACCAGCTTTCCGAATGGCCGCCTCAAGGAAGGAAGTTGCGAAGTCTGCAGAGGCGTAAATTTCTCTCAGTCTTTGCAAGATCTGCATACACTGATAAAAGCGATGCAAACTGGCGGATCGAACATCGAGGTCATTAGATTTGATATCAAGGAGGTGGATGATGACGGCAGGGAGCAGAACGGTGACTCCAGTGGTTGGGAGGTAACGTGTCAGGTCCATCGTATGCAAGCGTTGGGCAATATCTGTGATTTCAATTGCAGCAGAGCGGACTTTGCTGCGGGACAGGTCTTGAAGCCCAGTTTCAACCGTTGGGAATGGCGTAGGTGGAAGAACTTGTGGACGATGTAATGCACTAGAGGTTGTGAGGTATATCATCCTCAGCAATGCCCGATGGATATGAAGGACTTCTTCCCCATTCGCAAAGCTGGGTGATGAAGGGCGTCGATACTGAGCCGCTTCCGGGAGATCAGCCAGCCAGGCCTCCAGTTCCTGATCACATTTTCGGACTTCACATGTTTCCGATGTAGCCTTTTTTGGGACCAACATCATTGTAGTCTCTGTCGTGCCTCCAAACTTGTGTCCAAGAATAGAATATTGCGCGCGAAGGACATGACTTATGCAAAGACATAGTTTGGATTTCTCCACGAACATGGATGCAAGCTGTCTTTGTTGATCAATGTTATGGACCAATTCACAATCTCCAACAATTTGTAGAGCTTCCGCGGAGAGAGGCTGGATATCAAAATCGTCCAACGTGAGCATAGGAACATTGCAGTCTTCGTCTTTGATCCGTGTGGGTCGTCGCATGCCAAGGGCGATAAGTCGGTCACGGGTGTAGATACTCCACCAAACACGTTTCCAAAGTTTCTGGCGTCGAGAGTCCATACAGGAGGTAGATGGATCTCGATGGAGGCCAATGGTATGTCCAAGGGATAAGCTCACACCCATCCAATGCCAAGTATCTTTTTGGTCATCCGGCATTTCATACCAGTGAGTCATCAGCAAAAGGGATTGGACCAAGGATATCCGATCAACTTCATAATCGAAATCATATAAAAGCTAGAAGTTGAGAGATAGGTTAGTGAGAATTCCGGACAACAAAACAAATATAAATTCTCCATACCCTAGCCCGTTGAAAGAAAGCTTTCCTGGCCTCCTTTCTTGATTCGTATCCTGCCTCTATCAGGTGCTTCATAGAAATGAAGGCCGTTCCGGCAAACATAGTCGCTTGAAACAGAAGAAGGCTCATGCGAAGAGAACCATCATTCCGCGCTATAGTCCGTAAAAATTCATCCAATTCTAACAACGGCATGTACGGATGGACGAATTGCAGGTAGCTTTTCATAAGTTCATTGCGAAGTCCCTGACTCGGAATTGTCAAAGCACCCTTAGCTTCAAGGTACGCAATATCGTCAGACTGAAACTTCGCTGGAAGAGGACGAATAAAGTTGGGCAGCCAGCCTTTAGCTTGCTGGGAGATTTTTGGGGAAATGGGCCCTCCAAAATCAACATCAAGTAGTTGCTGAACAGCAGAGGTCATATTGCGCAGGGAGTGAGCAACTGGACGGGCCGAAATGCTTGACATTCTTCGCTGTCGATGTTCATGCTTGACCCGGCTGCCTTGCGTTTGATCTACAAGAAACATTAGTAAAATGGTAAGGTCATATCTAGAAAGGTTATAAAAGACGAACATAGCAGGTGCGGAACGTGGTGGCCGTGGTCGAAATCCACCGAGAGTTGGTTTGGGGACAACGGAGCTAGCGGATCAGAAATGGGTGCTTTGATATGATCATCATTATTGGTGTTGAAGGCAAATGCGGAATCATCTGGTGTGTTGGCGGGTTGTACTTGTGACGGCTTGGAGGCACTTCCCTCAGTTCGGGATTTCCTGAGAGCCGATCTCTATAAGCTTTCATTCAAGTTATACACAGAGGTTATGCTCTTGGGCAAGCAAACTGACTTTCTGCGCTTGCTCTCGGTGACGACGCATTTAACTTCGTCCAATCTGCAATTGGTACACGGAGAACCATTTTCTACCACATCACATCGGACCTTGCGCGCCCTGCAACAGCAGCAAGCCTTCGATGCTCGTCGTTTTATCGGGCGTGATGTCGTCTGAATGCCTGCAGCCGCGGCTTTCCGCTTATTCTGCCGCTGGGGTTCCACTGCCTCAAGAGAGACCATCGCGAAGAAATTTGCAAAATGCACAATCGGCAGAGTAGTATACAGGAGATGGTAACTTTTCAAAAGCTAGCAGTCGGCCTCCAAAATCAACTCATTTATGAAGGAAAAATCTGAAAGCAAAAAGGAACCGCGAATGTGAATAGGGTACGATATGATCCAATGTAACGCTCTCCAAAAACCCAAAACGCGAAAGGTGGAGAGTTCCTAACTCACGCAAAATTGATTTGTAAGGGAGAAGATGCCAAAATACACGAAAAAGGGAGAGGTCGGGAGGGGAATGAGCTCTTATGTAGGCCAGCGCATTCCGGTGCAAAGCTTGCTCGTTCTCCAAGCTGAATCCACAGCTCTTTGCCATTGTCGCCTTCCCCATATCAGATATGGGACTCGCGGGCTCCATTGTATGCGCGGTGGACCTGTGGAGAACCTTCCAAGGTTGTTCTGGGGTTGCGGCGGGGCGCCAAAACCACGAGCTCCTGGAACAATTGACGACTGCTCAAGCTCGTAAACGGAGTCACGAAATGACGAAACAGCGCGCCTTTTTGGGCATTCCTCGACGCTAGACTGGGTTGACAATGGGACCAAGAATTTCCCAGAATTCCTGCAACAGGAGAGAAAAGGAGTTGAACCACCAATCACCAAGTCCAGGCAGAGTCAACCCCACATGAACCGCCGAGAGCCCGCCTCCGAGTACACAGCAAGTCCGCTTACTGTAACTGGTTAGTGGTTGGATTCGCCGTGTAGTTGGCAGAGAAAAGAATTTTCCTGCCAAGATCTTGCACGTCTTTTTGCCGAAGTTCTGGTCCGGCATCTCAAGGATGTGTTCTCATGATCTAAAAGTTCACATTACCTGGGAAGGCTCAAGCGATGGCCAACTATGACTGGCTATGACATGAACTAGTAATAATGTCCAAATGTGCGACCTGCCGTGTATGGACTTTTAAGTAATATAAAGACCGTTTGAGTTTGCGCCCAATATTCTATTTTTTATCATTGCCATGCCTCAGAATTGTGCTTGAGCGATGAAATGCCGAGAGCCGGACCGTTTGCGCCAACGTACGCACTGGGCAGCCGATGATGATATGAATTTCCCATTCATGTTTAAAGTGGCAATGTTCATATTTTGATCATTGATTTTGCCCGCCGGTTTGCCATCCAATAAACTTTGGTGGAAATCGATAATTCCTAGTAACGTTCGCAGGAAATTGCCAAGCTGGGAAACTTGCCTCGGGCTGCGACTGATGGTGTTCGGTGTTCAGTGCCCTCCAAGGTTACGGGTCAGGGACAACTAACTGTCTACCTTGGTTCCCCGGACATAAAGAACTAAGTTTTCAGTGGGCCATGCATTATTAATTATGTGTTGCTAGTTCTCAGCATACAGTTTTCTTGCCCTGCGCGAATATCAGATCGGGATGTCTCTTCTTCTAACCGGGTGAATTTAACCGCAAATCATTTATCATTCCTCATACGCGCAACTATTTGCTCAATCATTGTAATTTCATAGAGAGTTGAGAATAGCAGGACTGCTTGACATTGATGATTATTTTCGACCTATAAAGTGGTTTTGCTGTCGCAGCAGTTCCTTGTCATAGAACCACATTTCGAGTTTATGGCGGTCAGGTGGCCAGATTGTGGAACGAAACAAGTTGTTGTGCAACCTTGGCTCAGGAAATCCCAGCCCTGGCCCTACACTTGCGGGTTGAACTTTCGAGATCGAGATGTTGGTTTGCTCAACCTACACAAAGTTTGAATCGAGGCGCTTTCCATCCAGCCCGGAGTTCGAACCACTGCACTGAAGGCCGAGGTTGCTCGTTTGGCTTTCACAACGTGAATTGGGGCGGATATCCCTTTATCGACGGACATCCCCAGCAATGGACTTGGAAGGATTTTTCCGAGACGTTCATCCAGACCCCGTTGATCCGAGCCATCACGCTCAGTGACGGAGGTTTTTTTTGGCTAGCCTGTTGTGGAGATCTATCGCTGCCACGCGACTGGCCTTCGATTACGAGGGGCGAACCCGATGAAGAAAGCGGGGAGAGGCAACACTGTAGGCGCACGAAGAATGACAAACAACAACACTCGCAACTAATAATATTAGCGGCATGCCCTAGGTATGCAGGGCTCGGTGGCAGCTGTCACTCTCCTTACTCTTCAAGAACGCCCTCTCTGCTGAAAGGTTAGATAGAAGTTCTGCACATGTTGAGCGAAGTTGCCCGCCTTGGGCAGTACCTCGAATCCCCCGTGATCTGGATACCCTAATTGCCCATTCTCGAAGTAGCTAGCCCCGTAGAGACTGCCCAAGCAACAGCAATCGAAGATGGCCTCTCACCAACTGCTTCAACGTGCTGTGGAGGAAGTTCGAGGGAATTTTCTCCACCAAGCTAAGAGTGGTTACATGCCTCCCTTGCGCTGTCTCTAGTGCCCCAGCCACGCGATCCTTATGGAGCATTGACCCAGCATTCGTGAAGTTTAAAATAGCTCCATGTGTCTTGACCACTAAGTCTTTGGACAGGGCCACCTTATTTTCTGGTGAATTATTTTACGGTCACTATTTTCACTTTATTGTTTTCAATACTCTCGGATTTCTTTCATCCCGCTCAAAGTTCAAGCTGTTGACAAATTTTGGTAGAACTCGGTAACGAAGCCGGTTCCTTGAAGGTTAAATGAAGGAAAAATTCTGACTTTTTCTAGAATTGCGGAGTCCATTCGATCTCGACTGATGAGTGGAAGCCTCCCTAGCCCTATTTTATCTGTTGGAACCCTTTTCTCCAATTTTCTTTTGCAAAAAGCCCCTCCCGAGTGCGTGGCGCATTCCACTCCAAAATGGTCAAGAATTTCTGAGCCATCCCCCCAGAAATGAGACGCTGGCCTTCATGTCATCAACATTATTATCATTCTTAGCTAAAACCCAAACCCCAAAACCGGGGAGAACTTCGCAAAACGTGCTCCGCAATCGTCCGGAAATAGTCCGTTCCGCACGCCGCGGTATTCGCCGCAAGCGCACCCTGAACACGCTAACACTCTGGGGTTTGCAAGTTATGATTTGCTCGGGTGTCCATAGACAGTGGAAAAGAAGCAGCTCTCTAAAATAGCCTCATTCATCTGGGAACGCCAGGGTAGTGGAGGATTGTAGCGGGAAAAAAAAGAAAGGCCAGATTCTGACAACTCCCCTCCGCATTGACGGATTTATCGCCCTGTGTCAACCAAGAACGGCATGCCGCTGATCTAGAATCCATGCTCCTCAACCCCTATTTTATACGAGTGCCAAACAATCGAGCTTCCTCTATTGGAAATGTGCACGACGGGGATTCCCTAGCGGCTAGTCCAAGGGAATGTTAGTTGGTGCGCAACGGAGCCTATGCTTACGCTCACAGCTATTTTGATTATATTTTCCTTATATATATATTTTTTTACATATTACCCGTCGGAAGGATAAAAGCTTGTACCATTTTCTCCAGACTGGAGCAGACGTCTATTGATTCGCCAGTGATTTCTCGATCAAGGTGGGATCAGGAGAACGGTAGATGAACTATTGCCCAAGAGGAGGATACAATAATAACTGCCATGATAATTAATGAACATTGAGGGGAACGATGCGGGGGAACTGGCGGATGGATTGCGGAGACAGTCGGGGATAGCAACAGTTTCGTTGGGGAATTTCTCGGCCGAGGTGCTTTAGCACACTGTTCCCCGATATCGCTCTTTGCCTTCTGGGCGGTCTTTCCCCCCCGCCTTGTTTGCCCTCCCTGTCGCTGGCCTATTATGGATGCTGACAAGCATGTTTCGCTCATAGATGCTGATTTACGACATATAAGACGACGAAACTAGATATCTAGCTGTCGATTAGGTAGATGTTGCCCGGGGCAATGAAATGATCAGTCAATCTATGGCTGAGCAACAGGGGCCACCTGATGACAGTTACATCGCAGAACCTTCGGAATATTCTGCCACTACACACTTCTACAACTACCTTTCTCTTTAAGGAATGGATTAGGCCATTGTATGGGCATTATTGCGTGATACAACATATCAAACATTGTTGAATGCGGGCTGTTCAATATATTGGGTCATGAGTGTGGCCCGAATCTGATATTCCTATTCACTTCGTATAGATCCTGAATTCAGATTGCCTTATAATGGCATGGAGCTCATGATACCCTCCCCCAAAAATAACCCATTAACTCATCTTTTTACACACCGTGTCAACTAGAAATGCTCAGGACCGAGGGACTCTAGCGCATTATTCTTGAGGGCAAGCGTCTGCCGTGGCTGCAAGCCGTTGTCCTGCGTTGATCATCTTTGGCATCAGGGTATTGATGGGGGTTGATGATTGAGTTGGTCGATGTTAAATGTTTAAGGGGTTGATTAGGGGTTTGGGGTTAGGGTTAGGGTTAAGGTAAATGGCTAGGGTATTTCTGCTGCCTAGCCACTAACTAACCTTTCGGAGAGCCAGCGAGTTCCGATTTGACCCTGTCACCTCTTTCTTCAATATATGGAAGCCTGACTAAATGGCAAAAATATGTGGTTGTTGACTTGCATGACGCTGGCGTCTTTGGGCACGATTCGATAGGCGTGCGAAGCAGAATGTATACGAGCGTGATAAACGACGCAGGCAGCAAAATTAACAGTAAAAAGCAACAATTCAGCGATTAAATATTCAGTCATCTGCCCGAAGCAGCACTTCCCCAGTGTGCCTTGTTTCAACATATAATCTATCTCGTCCATTCATCGCACTATAAAAACAAAAATGAAAATCGCCATAATCGGCGCAGGCATTGGCGGTTGCGCCGCATATCTTTCCTTGAAAAAGCGCCTCCCAAAGCCATTATCTCCATCCCAAGATCACGAGTATACCATCTATGAAGCCTACGATACACCCCGGAACTTTGAATCGCCGCATTCGCTGGGAGAAACCCATTCTGCCTCTCTTGTTGTGGGTGGAGGTCTTGGTGTAGGCCCCAATGGGCTAAGGGTCCTCCGACGACTGGATGAGGAACTTTTCCACGACGTTGTGCGAGCCGGGTACCCCTATGCCTCAATGAAGTTTATGAACTCCTATGGCTTCACAATGATGCGGATGTCTAGTCGCTGCGGTTCTGATCCGGAGATTAATTCTGTTTCCATGAGCAGACATGCGATCTGGAGGACTCTACGGAGTCGCATTCCGGATGGAGTTATTGTGACTAAACGTGTCGCAGAGGTCGTATCCAATACGAATGGACCAAATACAATCAAATTCGCGGATGGGAGCGCAGACGTGGAGGCGGATCTTGTAATTGGCGCGGATGGCTTGAGGAGCGTAGCGAAGAGGGCCCTGTTTCCTGGCGCAACTCAGGATCCGTACCCTCCACATTACCAGTTGAGTTTTTAGGCCTCCCCACATCTAACATCCATCTAATATTCTTTTTCCATAGAGGAATTGTTGGTATTGGTGGCTTTGTGCCCCTGGCCGACGTCAGGCCAGATGTCGAAGCAGGCGCCATGACTATTGTGTTTGGAGGGAACGGCTTCTTTGGCTATGCTCCCTCAGAGACCAGCCCTGAAGCTCCTAACCAACACATACCGCAAGGAGTAATGCCTCCTGGAAAGACCGTTATGTGGTGGTCCACATACGAGATTGACGAATGCCCTAACCCCAAGACCATTGATAAAGAAGCCGTGAAGCAAGACCTGCAGAAGCGGCATGGTAACTGGCGAAACCCTGTAATCCAGAAGATTATCAGCAGTGCCAATGTCGAAACGATGTATCCTGTGTGGACGACCCCTGACTTGCCAACATGGGAGAGTGACGGGGTTGTGTTGATTGGAGATGCGGCGCACACATTGCCCCCAACTTCTGGACAGGGAACGTCGCAGGCGCTGGAGGATGTAGAGTGTTTCACGATGTTCCTGGCCCATTATTTGAGGAAAGCATACGATGGCAAATCTCCAGAGGAGCCAGCGGCGGTAACGGAAGCGGAGACGGGCGCGATTTCACAGACTTCGAAAAAGTACATGGAAATCCGCCAGCCGCGGGTTAAGGATATTCTCACGAAGTCGAAAAGAATGGAGAATAAGAAGAGAAACTTGAACATCATTGAGGAATGGCTGTTGTACCTCGTATTTTTTATCATGGGTGAGCTCTCATCATATCAGCCGGTTTTCAAATACGACAAAATTTGGCTAACACCCCATCCTGCGATGACAGGCCGCCTGCCAACCCTACCTTGGATAAAAAATCCATTTGCCTATGACATCGCGGAAGAAGTCAGTCATGTCATTGAGTTGGAGAACCAAAAGGAGCCGAAAAAGGACTCGAAGTAAGACCAAATCAAACTGCTCTTGTGGATCAGCAAACCCATGCACCCTGTTCAACAGGTCTTCTCTGATCCGTTCACCTTTGCTCCTCCATAATATCTTGTTCTTAATTCATATTATACCCCCTCGAGATTTAAATTCTCATTTGCTATTGGATAATACTTCCCTGGACAATAATCCATGTTTTTTCTTGTCTCGGCGTAGTCATTAGTTATTTGTCGGATAAACTGAACGCTCTATCCTGACAATGTAAATAACATTCCCCATGGGCTGATCTACTCTCACACAAAGAGCACCTATAAGAAAAAGAAAAAGAAAAAAAAACATAAAATGTTGAAGCGTCTCTGATAGACATAGTTTTGTCGGGTATTCAGTTACAGACCCATAGAAAACCTCCAACCACCAAAACCCTTCATAACAAAATATCCCATCACATCACAAAATGAAGAATGAAACAGGAATTGATGAAGAGAAAGGAAAATGGAACGGGCATGGGTCATAACATATCTTTCTTGATATTCACATAAACAGGGCAAATAAAACGACATCACAAAATCAATCACCATTTCTTGTTAAAACAAAGGAAATCATGAACCATAAACATAAACATAAAGAACCAATAAAATATGAAAACAAAAAGAAAAGAAAAGAAAAGAATATGCCAATTACATCACTCCACGATCTTCCAATCCAAGCAATACGACTTTGGATAAAAATGTTCAAAGAGCACCTGCACCTCTCCCCATCCTCTCAATCGAGCTCATAATCCCACTCCTCCCCGCCCCAACCGCAGGAATACCTCCGGGCTTCCCACTCCCACTGTTTCCCCTCGAATGATGAGGAGGCGGCATTCCAAACCTAGGAACCCTTGGCGTTGGACCTCCAGATGGCTGTGCAGCTGCGGCCATGTTACGTGGCCGAATAGCAGATGAGGAAGATGAAGGAGCTTGGATACGGCCTATACTACTAGTACTGGGGCCAGAGTAATTCTCATTTCCTGGTTTTTGGATTGAATTTTCGACGCTGCTATCCGATCGTGGGGTGGGTGGTTCGTCTTTGGAAAGCGAACGCTGGTGTGACATGGGTGGTTCGGGAAGTTTTCGTCCAGGCTGCTGCTGTTGCAGTTGTCGCTGTAGTTCATCCTGTTCGTTTTGGACCATTTGGTCTTCCTCGGCTTGTTCCTCATCCTGGTGATGGTGTTGCTGCTGGTGTTGATATTGCTGGATTGCAAGCCACTCATCAACAGCCGCAACGAGTTCCCCCTTTTCTGCCCGTTCCTGCTTCAGTTCAGATCGAAGGGTTTCACAATCACCCTTGATGGATATGATCTCTTGCTCTAGTCCTTTAACACGAGCTTCAAGAACCCGCTTCTCTGCTTCCAGAGATTCGGTCTCTCGAATAAATGTAGCCTCTCCGCAGAACCCCTCTTCCCCACCAGAATTGTTAGAGTCCTTTTCTGCTCTCAAGCGTTCATTCTCCTCCAATGCTTCCTTCAGTTTCCTTTCTGTTTCTCTAACACGTTTCTCCCATCGTGCTTCATAGCTCTTTTTGAGAGCCGCAACTTTAGTCTCATGCTTTCCTTTGTAAAGTGCATGCAATTCCCGAGCAACCTTCTCGACAGCATCTTGGACTTCTTTCGCAGTTTCTTCGGCAGATTTCCTATCATCCTCGCTAGGAGGGGAATTTGCTGCATTTCTCGCGGCAGAAAGCTGGCTCTCCAGTTCCACAACTCTACCTTCCAATTTCTCCTTGCACTTTTCCCCTTCCTCAATTTTCCTGTTTAGCCTCTCACGTTCACGCTCGGCATCAACAATTTCATCCCTGACGCCCCGTAACACTGTTTCCATCTCTTTACCCCTTCGATCCCATTCTTGCTGTTCGGCTTCTCTCCGAGCCGACTCATTTCTCAGCTCCTCTGATACTTCGCCGACTCTTCGTTCCGCATCCGAAACTGACTCTTTCAAACACTTAACTTCAGCATCTCTTCCACTAAGTGTTGCCTTTAGTGATGATATTTCCGAAAGGAACGAAGACTTCAACGACTCTAACTCTCTAGGAGTAATACTAGGAATAGAGCGAGGAGTAGGAGCAGGGGGAATATCTAAGTCCAGTAAGGAGAATTTGGACGGGGAGCGCAGTCCGGAAGCTGTGGATTTTGCTGGGGAAAATCGAGACTGTCGACGAGATGGTGAGTGGTACCCGCCCTGTGCTGCGTATGAGGCGCGGGAAAACGCATGGATTTGGTCTGTAATTTCGGTATAACTCATATGGCTGTCACGACGAGGGTAATTTCGGCCAGGTGTCTGTGTACGTCCATCTTGCTCCGAAAAAATACCTCTCCTCTTGATTGTATTGGGAGTTTCAGCCATGTCGTCCGGACATCTAGCGACGCGCACATTTTTCTGGGGGCTCATGGAGCATTCTCTCATCCTCTTCATTGGTGAGTCTCGTCTCAGTTGATCAAAAGTAGTCATGTCGATATTGGGGATAGCGGAGAAAGTGCTCAGGCGTGTATCGTCCTGATCATACGAGGTGTAACGATCGCTCCCACCATCATTGTCCACCATCGCCACATTATCGGCCAAGCCACCTTGGTAGATAGTGCTCATGCTTTCGTTATTTGTCTCCTGTGTTGTGATGTTGGATAGCTCCCCGTAGTTAGTCCGGTTGCACCGACGGTCGAGCATACTAGTGTCGGTTTCTGTCTCGTGTGACTCTTGATTGGCACCCTCAATAGGATGTGTATCGTCATCGCCACCAACTATATCTTCTTTCATGGCAGGAAGCTCGGCATCTCCATGTAAATCCTCTTCCTTCGCTTCCTCAACACTATGCATGAGCTCCCGACTATCCAATTTCTCTTCTTGCATTTCATCTAAACGAAAATTACCGGATTCCGCTGTTCGAAAGAGATGCGTGGATTCACTAAAAACGGTTGGTTGAAATGGCGAGCTTAGAGCGCTGTCGTTCCTGGCACTAGAAAGCATATCCCCACCACGACCACCAGCATCACCCAATTCAAAACGGGCGGGAGAATCATCGTATACCGAAGGGAACCTATTTTCATCATTGTAAAGTGGGCTTTTCATTGGTGTAGTACTGTCGGCATTTTCGATCGTTGTGGGTTTAACAGTTGGGGAGCCTTGCATTCGCGGGGTACTTGCGCCGGGAGAAAACAGAGGGCGAGAATTTCGTTTTGAAGGCGTCAGGATGGATAGAGGGCTGTCCATTGTTTCCGCCATATCTTGGGAGCAAATCTTCGAGGGCCAGTCTGCACCTCGTGTTGATATTTTTCTTTTTTTGCTTGCTCGAACCTAGCGTCGTCAGTAAAGTTGACTCGAGCGAAGGCATGGAAAGGCAAATATTACAAAAACCGAGTTCCTCTTAAACTCTAAATTGTATATGATTGTTCCACGGGTTCAATGAGGCGGGAAAACTGTGTGGTTGTTTCGCGTGATCCAGCCAAAAAGTTGATGGTGATAAGATATTTCGTGGAGCGTATTCGGTGGTGGTTGCTGTGGCATTTGTTCTGGAGAGCAACGAAGTAAACAAAGCTAAACTACTTATGATCTAGCACGATTTTTATGGGTTTGGGAACGTGAAAAATCCACAAAATATCGAAATGGGATATAATGTATGATGCCTATAACGCACTCCTCAATCAGGCTACCTTTATGGTAGATCATAATTAACCCTTGGTGGGATACCTTGAAGGACTGGTATAAAATGCAAAATGGTTATAAAATATGATCACGCGCCAAGATCTATCGGTGCTCGCAGCATCCACCCGGTTTTTAGAATTAAATTGCAAGTTATATTTGATGAGATAGTTAACTATTGAAATGAAACCATATTATTTCGGTTCCAAAATTTACTCCAAAGCAATGATGCAAAAGTTAGGGTTTTGTCTGGCAAATGGGGAGTATCAAATCAAGTTGTTAGAATAGAAAGGACAAGGATGAAAAAATATATATATACTACATATAACCGTTAACGTAAAATATTCATTAACACTCTCTTTAAGAACACTAATAACACTAGATATTGTTTATCCATCACCTGCAAGTGGTAGTTAGCGCCGCCGGTGAAGGATAAATAACCCTATCACTTTCTGTGTTATAGTGTGGAAAGACATGATAATGGAAAATCAACGGAAAGGTGTTGTGAGAGAGAGAATATATGGGGTAGAGGGAAGTATAATTAAGATAAAGGGACGTTCCCGCTAAGTGTTATCATGTACAGTAACATGGATAACTTCTGGGATTAATGGTACCTCCTCTTCCCCTTGATGAGGATGGTGAAGAAAGACAGATGGCGCCGTAACCGACACCGCCGTGTGTTTTTTCCCATGCATGAAGTATAACTGGCAAGCTCCCACAATAGCAACCATTGCACTACCCCACCATGCGAGGCCAGTGAACTCGATTCGCGAGCCAATGCTATAAAGATACCCGGCTATCGGTGGGGCAATTGTTCGACACGCTGCACCGGCGGAAGCGGCGAGGCCGTTGATTTTACCTATTACGGAATGTGATGGGCAGGCTTGTTTGATGAGGATTAACAGGACTGGATAGGCTAGGATGGAGAAGAAGTTGCGGATAGTCAAGCAGGTGTAGATCCCGGGGAAGAGCAATTTTTGCGGGAGAGATGTCAGGAAGGGGACGATGAAGTATGCGATTGGATGTAAAACGGTGACGAGCACGAAGACGTTCCAAACCCCAAGCCATTCTGCTAGGAGTGGAAAGACTATGGCTTGGATTAGAAGCGCGATTACACCGTTAACAGCCATGATCAGTCCGACTGTTTGGACTGAAAGACCTAGGCCGCCGGGGATCTTCAGAAGATATTTCACGAGTATGGAGGCTGTTCCGGTTCTATCATCTTGGAGGAATATCGGGAGTAGATGATCGTAAGTCATGGAATGATAGGTGAATATCCCCAATGCAATCACAAGCATGGTTACGCGGTACGTGAAAACTTTTGTTTTTTTGGCGGCAGAACCTTCGTATGACTTGCCGCCAGGTTTAACATCCCATTCTTCGTCCTGGTGCATGTCGACGTCATTAAAGGTCCCGTATGACTTTACTCGTAGATCAGCTGAGGCGTGAGCAGTAGAGCCTGCTGTAGCAACTGCACTCAGCGGTGCCCCAAATTCGTCAAAATCGTGCGGATGCTGGACAGCAGCGGCGCCCCTCAGTAGGTCAGGATGAGTCTCTTCCAAGAACATATACCCTGCAATAATACTCATAAGCTGCAGAAAAGCGCAAATAAGATTGGGAAGAAGATAAGGGAATGTCCCGAAAATCCCAGAACGCGAGAATACGCCCGGGAAGGAGTCGGCGGGTCTTGCGAAGTAGCCTCCAATGGCTGCAATGATGGTTAATCAGTATTCAAACATCCAAGCCCAAGAAGAAATCGGATTATTGGGGTATACAACCTACCAGGGCCGATAATAGTACCAATAGACCAGACAAATGGCATAACAGCATAAGCACGGGCTGTGGGAGAACACAGTTAGCCGTAGGACAATATATTTTAAGAGTGAATACACTTGTAATAAAACAAATGGCAGATAAGTCTTACGTTCATGTTCTGGCCTCTTTACCAATTCCCCTACCATCGTCTGGATAACGCCCATATTCCCATTCAGAATGCCACCGAGGACCCTCCCAAATAGTGCTACCCAGAAACTAGTGGAAAACCCAACTATAAGCAGGGAAAGCGTGGTACCTACGCAACCGAAGAGCAGGATTGGCTTGCGGCCAACTCTATCAGAGAGGCCACCCCAGAACATTCCTGTCAAGCTCTCCGACAGAGAAAAAGCAGAAATAAGAATCCCTGCGTAAAATGAGGCATTGCTCGGGAGGCCTATGTCAAAGTCTCTAACCATAATCCATGAGTAAGGGAAGATGGAGGTTAAGGCGATGGGCTCGGCCAAGCGGCATATTGTGGCGGACGTAAAGCTTGCAAAAACAGAATTTTCTGCCACCCCCTGAAAAGTAGTAGCAAAACACCGCAAAAATAACCAAAATATCCATGTATCTCTAGAATCATTCAAATATCATCCAATTCATTCAAATACACACCTTTATCATCAAATACGCACCTTTATCATCAAATCTGCCAATATGCCCCGCAACACCCACTGTTCTACTGCCTCACAAGCTCATAAAAGGACTCCAACTACCCTGCGCCTTTGTCTGCCCAAACTGCCTGTTCCAGATGTTCCAGATAATGACAAGAATCCAACTGATGATGAGAAGGAGGAGGAGGAGGAGGAGGAGGAGGAGACACAGTCAGAAGATCCTCAATTTCTGTGAATATCTATCTCTGAGCCCAAGATCTCATTCAGGCTGTATGAACAGATGATTATCAATGGGATAAAGAAGTCTATAAAGATTAAGTTACAGAATGTCACAACAAATGATATGATTGTCAGCTTCTATCATATTCAATATACTGCAAAAAGAATAGCTGAAGAGTATGTTATGAAGCAGAACTGCAAGGAGATAGAAGTTGCAAATTGTATAGCAGTCATCTCATCAAACAAACATGAATCTTCAATCAAAATCACCCTTGAGAAGGAGACAGATTGGAGAGAGATTATCACTCTTTTGAAGGAGTTATATAAGGAGAAGATGAGCAGATTTAGCATTGAGATTACCACCTCTTTTAATCTTCTTGATATCTCAACTCTATCCTCAAACACCTCTGTAATACACAGTCCTGCAGCTTTCATTGAAGTGTCAGATTCACAATTAACAACCCAGACATTGGCATCAAAAAGAGCATTAGATGTCAAAGAAGAAGTAATCTCACCACCTGCCAAATCCCCTCTCTATCATCCTGCCAAATCCCCTCAAATTCATGAAATATTCAATGACAAAAAGCTGCTGCCTACACATACAAGATCCACAGCCACTAGCCAGCAGCTGAAGGAGGCTCAAAATCAATGATCAAATGAGTGCAATTCTTTGTGGATTGGACATGAGATAACTGCTCACTGGCATTGTCAAAAGATGAATTGTCATAACTTTGAGCAGAGCACTTGTTGAATGGCTTTT
This sequence comes from Histoplasma capsulatum G186AR, assembly GCF_000150115.1. Classification (NCBI taxonomy): domain Eukaryota; kingdom Fungi; phylum Ascomycota; class Eurotiomycetes; order Onygenales; family Ajellomycetaceae; genus Histoplasma; species Histoplasma capsulatum. Next base: position 383,507 of record NW_025544817.1, on the reverse strand, counting down.
GATGATACTCATATTCAACTCCTGAGTAGTGAGATTGCCAGTTGAATAGATGATGTTGAACATGGACATGCAACAGTTAAAAATCTGTCAAGAAAGATGACAAAAAGATTAATGGATAGAAAGGAGAAGAAGAAACAAAAAAGCAAACCTATCTCTGCTTCTAACCCTTCTATACAGACACCTCAGATGCCAGCAGTTATCTTCCCTTTCTCAACTCCTTCTTCATCTAATATTGTGTCTCCAAGTGAGATAATCAATGTGATGGTGATGAAATATATGATGGAAGAAATGGGAGGCATGGGAGGACTGAATTCAAACTTGCCATCAAATCCAAACCTGCCATTGAATCCAAACCTGCTGTCAAATCCAAATCTGCCATCAAATCCAAATCTGCTGTCAAATCCAAACCTGCTGTTGAATCCAAATCTGCCATCAAATCCAAACCTGCCTCCTATTCAAAGTAGTCCAATCCCTCAGTTTGGTGAACACACAGATCTGTTTATTGATGAGTTCTTCAACTGGTTGATGACAGAGAGATCTCAAAAAGCAGAAGCTCTTTTAACTGCAAAGAGCATTATTCAGAATGAAGGATTTGAACTGAATCATATATGAACAATGACAAATGAGCAGGTGGTTCAGTTGAATATTGGAATGGATATATTCTCAATAATAAGAGATGGATTAAAGAGTTCTATCTGACAGTCATGGTTGAAGGAGATTAAATTGTCTTTATCTGCTGTTTGTAGTGATGACAGCAGACCTCATACTGCTTCTGCTTCTGAATTTGAAACTTAGATATTATATATCATCATAATTGAATTGCAATCTGAATCTTTCTAGATTTTACAATACTATTCTATATGAGCAGATCTGAAATATCCTCTTACATCTTCTTCTCCCATGAAGTTCTCAACTGCATGATACAAGAAGGCTTCAAAATCTTCATCAAACTGATTCTCTAACTGACATCTGTATCTTCTAATCCATTCTTTCAACACATGAAATGACTCCTCTATAGAATTATAATCAGAAGAATATGGGGGTAAGAATAAAAGTTCAATACCAGCTTCTCTGCAGAGATCTTGCAGTGCTTGTGAACAATGAGAAGAGCAATTATTCATCACTAGATAGTGATAACCTCATTGACATTTGGGCAGTATCTGAACACATACAAACTCATTGAATCTCTCTGTATTATAGAACCTCTGATATATATCATAATCAAGATATCCATTGACACTTATCACAGATAAGATTGACCATCTGTGAGATCATTTACAGAGCCTTCTAATGCAACAAGGGAATCCTCTGCTTGATCATTCATATCATCAATCTGCAGTACATTCATTCACAGCACTCTCATCTAAAAATATAAGTTGATCAGATTGATACTGAGTAATTTGAATACACCATTCAGCTTGAAGTTCTTCATTGCATTGAGTGGCCACAGGTTCAATCTATATCAAATAGAACTGACAGATTAGCAGGTTCTATAAGTGACAATTGCAATAATTAATCACCTTTTTCCATGTCAAATTCAGTTTCTTCAACAATCTAGATATCAATCAAGAGTGGATATCAACATCAAATTCATCCTTCACAAAGCAGACAGCCTCATCACAATATGCAGTTGAATATGTCTCAAAAAAATCCTTCAAACCTGACAAGATATCCAGTGTGATCTTTGACTTTACACCCCATGTTGAATGAGGACTTCTAGCAGTTCCAAAGCAGCAAATATTTCATTGAATTCAATATACAGTGGTCAGATGGCACTCAATGGTCCGCGCAATCTGAGCAGGCATATAACCATTGTTTAGAAGGTGTATGATCTCATTGGTGGTAAATTCACTGAGCTGGGGGGGTATATTGGCAGATTTGATGATAAAGGTGTGTATTTGATGATAAAGGTGCGTATTTGAATGAATTGGATGATATTTGAATGATTCTAGAGATATGTGGATATTTTGGTTATTTTTGCGGTGTTTTGCTACTACTTTTCAGGGGGTGGCAGAAAATTCTGTTTTCGCAAGCTTTATGTCCGCCACAATAATGCTAGGACAAAAGTGTCAGTGCGCACGATGGAAAACAACAAAAGCGATGAACCCCACCCACACACAGATGGGAGCTACACTTACCCAGGATAAAGAGTTGAATTGTAGGAAAGGCTGCATCGGGGGAATCGTGCTGAATCACAGCGAGTGTAGTGGTAGTATTTGCCGCGTCGGTGACGGAGATGGAGGCGTTGGGTCTTGCCTGACGCGTTAATTTCATATTCTTGAGGGATTAACTTGATCCTTACGGCTACCCGTTCCACACGAATCCAGCACTCTTGTCTAACTTCGAATTCCGGTTAATCCTTGCGATGGGAAGAGGGGGAGCACATCGGGGTCTCGCTCTGAAGTTCTCTTTTTAATGTCTCGAGTTGGGTCTCAGGTCCCCACGATACTTCGAGCACGATAGAATGCTGGAACAAGAGGGTGTGGAGCGATTTTTGTTGACCACAAAATAAACTCAGCGTGAAGCAATCTGTCACAGGGTTTTTTTAAGCTTTCTTTGGTCCGTACCAAAGTTGCCAGTCGAACGATACTAGGACAAGTACCAGGTACTTGTCAAGCATGGTCCATTCGCCCCCATATCCATATCGCGAGAGAGCACATGAAGTACTGGTACTTTGAAAGTTAGCCAATGGTTCAACGAAGGTTCTGGTCAACGCCACCGAAAAATTTTCGAGTTAGGGAGGTTTCATCCTGACGAAAAATGGTAATACATAGAAACGTTGCGATAAACTAGGAATTGAATTAATTGAACACCGACTGTTTCAACCTATGGTGGTGTGGGTCTTGAAAGTCCTCCGGACACAGCGCAATATCACCTTTGTCCCCAACCAAGAACGATGTCCAAACCAGGTTCTCGAGTGAAATCTTGAGGGCTAAGGGTTTTCAATAAAAACTGACTAAAAAAGAGAGTAAAATATCCGTAATGAAATTCCTGGTCATTTCTCAAGAAGAAGTAAACCCCTAACTTTTTGCTAGATAGGTATACGATGCAATGGGTTTCCAAAACACGGCACCCCAAAAAAAAAAAAAACATTAAAAACCCTGAAGAAATAAAATTTCATACTGAAAAAGCCAACCTAACATGGTATTCCAAAAACAAAAATTCCAATATAAATCGCGTATATGGCTTGTTTTCTGCCATTTATTGAGCTTGACTCGGAACTGGGAGATACGATCTTCGCTCTTTTATGGCCTGCCAAATGGGAATAACAAGTTAGCACCCGCTGGAGTAAAGGAAACGTCTTTCTTTGCGCTTAGTATTCTCAGAGAAAGGGGAGAACACCTACTAATACCCATTTCTCTACCCATGGCTGTATTGCTGCCCATATCAATAGTCCCGCCGTTGCTATAATGAAAATGAAAACGACAGCTTTGTCCTTGTTGGAGTCGCGCTCTAAAGAAACTAGTCAGGGCCATCGCCGGTTTTGCATAGATCGACGTATGTCGTATCCAAAGTAAGAATATTGCGATAAGCTTATTCCCCCGGAGGAGTTTAAACTTGTGACCACGGGCAGGATGAAAACATTCGCAGCACTTACGGAAGCAAGATGCGACAACATCCTCCTCCTTCGCCCCCTTACACTTCGGAAGCCCATACTCGAGGCAAAATCGGCGATTGCAATCGTTACAGTTTAGTGCCCTGTATTTCTTGTCGCCCTTCTCAAGATCATTTTTGTTGCCTTCAGAATCTTGGTCATCTCGAGGCAGGAAAAACGACCTGACAGACGCTGGGGAGATAGCTTCCGCTTTGGGGAGTCCAAGTTGGATGATTGTGCTGTTGGAGAAACAGGTACATTTGCAGAACGAAGTATGCGCTATTTGCTCAGAGGTGGTAGAGTTAGCAAGTTAGCATTGAAGAACAGTCGATGGAAGAGGTAAAAGAGCCAAGATAGGGAGTTACATACTGGATGCAGAAACAAGAGAGGTGAGAGACACAGTAAAAAGCCAAAGAATAAGGAATGTACTTCGTGGTATCATGATGGCGATGTATGGTACGTTCATGTTATATCAATCAGTTGATGTGATGTTATCAGACCCAGTGGCTTGGCGATTCATCATGTGATATGCCGTGGGCTCTCGGCAATCGTCCTTAGCCGATCCCGACTTCGGGATTGATCACCACGCCAATGGTTCTACCTAAGGTTCGCAAATAGGTCAGAGAATTGTAGTTTATAGAAGATGGGAGCAAAGCCTGCATGACGTGTAAGAAATATAATAATAAATAGGTGAAAAGCATTCAATTCTATTTTCTCGATGGGAAATGCCAGTGCGAATAGCATTTGTATACTCTGGGCATGTGGACTCCTCGCCAGAAAAATGCCAACAGTAAACATAGAAATATAACAAGTCATATGCATGGGGCAATTGAAATTGAGCGGGATGAAACTGAGAATAGAAAAAAGAGTAGAATTATGTCGGCCCTGTCCCCTCCATTCATTCTACTTCCCCCTGATCCCTTTCTGCCTGTTCTCCCTCTGCCTCTTCATTTTCGCCGCCTCCCGCCGCCTCCTCTTCCACGCCCGATTATTCTCGCCCCGATTTTCCCAAAACCACTTTGCAAATTCGCTCTCATTTTTTTCCTCTTCCTTATTCTTCCCAGAAGGGGCAGTATCAGCAGTCTCGGCTGATTTTGAGGGAGTAGCTGAACCAACTTCAGCTCCATCACCGTTCCCGTATTGATGAATATCATAATCACCCCAAAATCTACTCTTGTTGGGCGCAGTAGTGTCTGGTGTAGGTGCGCCGCTTCGTACTGTTCTTGACATAAGGTCATGTTTCGTAAAAGGGGTTTGCGGCTCTCCTGCATCGAGGGAGAAGTGATTGTGGCCATTCTCCATGGTGGTAATGGCGTAGTCATCTCTTTCTTGTTCAATATCATCATTATCGCCACCTCCTTCGCCAAAGAAGCTGAATTGAGTGTTTATTTCTAAGGGTGTTTCCAAATCTTTGGGCCCCCGTCGTTTGGCGGGGCGTTTGAAAAGCGCTTCCAGGGGATGAACTTCTGTGGCCATTGCCGGTGGCTGGTTCAGGTTGGAGTCTTGGGCTGGGTGACTTACTTTCCTAGTGACGGCTGGGTTCGTGGAGTCTTTGCTGGGAGTTACGAGGATGGATCGTCGGGTAATGGTTTTTAGGGTGTTATCTGGTTGTTTGATTTGTGCGTCACTTTCGCTCTGCACATCTTCTTCATCCCCTGCACCATTTTCTGAAGAGGAAGATGACACCGCTGAGTCGTTTACGCCAGAAGACGAGGTGGACGAGAATGTAGCACCTGTTTTATCGCTTTCACCTGAATCGCTGTCCTCTTCCTCAGAAGAATTTTCACTTGAAGACCCACTAGAAGTAGTCTCATCATTGTCCGCTTCACCGGAAGTCAGTATCCGCGGGGTAGCCCTGTCCGCTAGGTCCTCCTTACTTCCCCGGATTTTTTTTGACTCCATTGGTGTTTGTTTCACTCTAGGTCTCTCTTTAATAACAGGCTCCTCTTTCACGTTGCCTGCACCATCCAACCAGCCCTTGCCATCCAAATATTCGCTGGTGAGGCTGGATTCTGAAGGCTTCTCACCAGTTCTGAAAAAACTCGGGATTGTAGTTAAATTCTCAAACTCATGCACAACCACCTCTCCATTTTTCGGGTGCTTGCTTCGCTTCTTCTCTGACGATTTATTCTTCTCTTTGGTGATATCAGTCCGATTTGGAGGCACTGTAACCCTGAACAGACATTCAGGCTTCTCGATATATTTCGAGGGCCGAGACTTGTGCTTTCCTTTTTCATCCGGTTTGCGACTGCGCTTGGTGTGGCCTGCGGGCTCTGTCCAGCCACGCTTTACATGTCGACCTTGAGGCAATTCAAACCCACCGACAACATTATCTGTACTCTTCCGCTTTTTGGAAGCCTTGTGTAGTCTAGACTGAGGCGAGGTGGAGCTGGGAGCTGGGAGGGTTTCACTGTCTGGCAGCGGGCATTTGGAGGGACGGGCTTCGTGAATTTTGAGTTTCTTCCCCTTCAAGATGGTCCCGTTCAACTTCTTCACTACCTTCTCCGCCTCCATTTTCGGCAGGTTGACAAACCCGTAGCTGTTCTCGGGGAATGTTTGCACAGAGTGGAAGGAAATATCAGTCGCAGCTTCAACTGCCGCTAAACGGAGGATAGATTGGAGCAACTCTGGCGTTAGCGGAGAGATATGAAGACGAGTCGTACAGGCGCTTGCCATTGCGACTTCATGCCTATATCTGTGCTGCCGATACCACTGCCGCCGCTGTGTACTTGTGGCAATTACTTCGTGTTGCAGCTGTGGATAGACCTTGCTGAGCGGCTAAAATAATGAAATAATGAAATAAATAAGACGCCTTGTATTGTAATTTACGCCTTGGCATCTGCTGTTCTGGCGGTGGGTATTAAATTACCCAATCGGGACGCCAGGCGGCGGCAGAATAACCAGGTTGAGGCAAGCACCAAACTCTCAGCCATGAACCACCTCCAACATTGACGTGCTCACCACTAGCACCGCCGAGTTATCCGGAGTGTCTGGGTGCGACAACGCTGGAGTTTCCATCGTGTGTGTTTCCTAAATTGCTGCGGTTGATGCAGCTCTCCTCATTGCTGTCACTGTGTGTCTGTGCAGCGTTGCCGGATTCGCCGTTCTCGCAGGTTCAGCCGTATCTCACATTCCGGTGCAGGCAAATCTAGAGCTCGTCTCATGACCTAAGCCCAACCCGTATCACGTCTCCCCGAGCTTATCATATCTTCTTTCACATTCCCTTGTTAATGCTGAAGAATTTGTCGTTCACATGGCCGGATTTTTATTCTTAATGTTCCAGCCATCGACTGGTCTGATTACCCCTCCAGTCACCCGTTTCTAGGCCCCCGATCGACGACGTGAGCTATCTCTCAGTGAAAAGTCATTACACTGCCCTCTCAGCCTGATTGGATACATCCTGTCGAAGTCGCATCCTCTGCTTCAACTTACTCTAAATACCCTCTTCATTGTTCCGCTATGGGAAATACTGCTACCAAAGAGGCAAGGCCCCCGGTGGGAACATCCGGGCGAAATGGCCATGGACGGGGTCCATCCGGTGGTGCTGTTGCGCTCGGAGGCCTTGGCCGTTTTCATAATCAATCGGAGAGTTCACAACCTGGGGGTTCATCGAGGCATTTTCGTGGGAGTCGACCGGATCTTTCCTTTCTAGGGATCGGACCAGCGGTCGATAGAGACTCTTTCGTTGAACGAAAGGAAACAAAACAGGAGAGGGATGCTAGGCGACTAGCAAGAGAACGTGCCGCAAGGATTAAGGAACGAGAACGGAGCATGAAGGAGGAGCACGTGGATGGTGGCTATTTGGTGACACAAGGAGTTTATACTGGTGTTGAGGATTTCAATAAGGCAGTTGTGCGTCAATTAATGGTATGTGTTTTTTTGGCAACATTTTTCGTCCTGTTTGTTCCGTTTATATATATATATTTACAGCTATATCCGTCCGACTAACTTTCCATATAGATTGAGCGAAGGCTTGCCCCGTTTTGGAAGGGTTTAGAAGAGTTTTCGGACTCGTGGACGGAGCACCAACTTATGGCTGCCGCTAGAGGGCTTCCGATTCCAGCTCCTGACGAGATCCCCCCTGAATTAGAATATAAACTCACTCCACCTCGGCTACCAGAGGATCAGGACTTACCTGACCAAAATCTTAACAACTTGACAGTTCCCATCACATCCAGGTCTCAGTCGTACAATTCCGATCTATCTTCCACTACCCATCCAGTATCTCCTTCCATTTCCCTTCAACCTCAACTTTCCCCTGGCGTTTCTGGTTCTCCAGGTGCACATCTTTTTCGTGGACGGGCTAAAACTTTAGCATCCCTGACTGCATCATCTAAACATAGTTCACCAGGCGAAATGTCCCCTCGAGAGCTACAGCTTCCCGGAGATCCGTTTGTTAACGGGCAACCTATTGAGGCGTACCTCTATAAAAACCCGATTGAATGTCCGATATGCTTCCTTTACTACCCCCCATATCTCAATAGAACCAGATGCTGTGATCAATTGATCTGCTCGGAATGCTTTGTTCAAATCAAACGCGCCGATCCGCACCTCCCTGAACACGAACAGCGGGATCCAAACTCACCATCCCCTGACCGACCAGACGGACAATTGATCTCCGAGCCAGCAGGCTGCCCTTTTTGCGTACAGCCGGATTTTGGTGTTTCCTATACACCACCCCCTTTCCGACGGGGTCTTAGCTATATCCCCAGCAACAACTTGGACAAGACTCTCCTCTCTCCAGCGTCTTCCACATCATCCCTCGTGTCTGGGAATGCTAATAGTCATTCGATAACCACTCGACGCCGCGCCACTTCTCTATCTGCAAATTCTCCGGCTGTTATTACGACCGACAAAATTCGGCCCGATTGGGCTCACAAACTCCAAACAGCACGGGCACAAGCTGCTAGGAGATCCGCTGCTGCAACTGCGTTGCATGCAGCTGCGTATATCAATGCAATGAACAATCCCATTGAAACTAGAGGTATGGGAAGCAGCAGTAGACGTATGTTGCGACGAACAACTGGGCATGGATCGGATAACTCAACTAACCAAGCCGGCTCTGTTGCTCTCTTGGCGGAGCGACGAGCCATTGCTGCAGATCGTGAAAATGATTCCCCTGCGGAAAGCACGTCAAATTTAGCGCCTGCACGTGCAAGCTCTAGACGAAATCGGATGGACGAACTTGAAGAGATGATGATGATGGAAGCCATAAGACTGAGCCTCGCCTCTGAAGAAGAAAGGCGCAAAAAGGAAGAGAAGGAAGCCAAAAAAGAGGCCAAACGGCGAGAGAGGGAAGCTAAAAGAGCAGAAAAATTAGCGAGGAAAAATGGCCTTTACAGCAATAACCCTAGCTCGGTGGCTCTGGACGCTACTGGAAGTAACACAGCTGTCAGATCTGGCCGTGAGCTTTCGCCCCCTGTTTCTGTTCTTGAACCATCGAGCGACAAAGGAAAGGCTATTGATCGTCCGGGGTCCTTATCTGAACCTCCACATACCGACACCCAATTACCCGGTCTCCCAAAGCTAAGCTTAAAGACTTCTGATGATGACCTTTCTTCCATCTTCGCCCCTTCATCAGCCGCAGCAGCAAAGCGATCGCATCTCCGACATATTTCGAGCTCCTCGTCCTCCAATTCATCATTGGTGGGATCTGCATGTGGGGAACTCATGGGCTCTAGCAGCACACCCAATTCTAACTCGGCCATTGAGCCCGTATTGAATTTCAGGAGCCTCGATGCCGTGATTGACGACGAAAATACAAATGGCAGCCGTCACGAACATCTTGAGGGAGCGACAAAATTGAAAAAGACCCAGCAGCCATCCAATGACAATGCAATTTCCCCTCTCCCTAATCGAGATCTAGGACTGGGAGTAGAGCCGGGAAGCGTCCAGCAGGCCACTTTGCCTCCACAAGGAGATCCAAGCATTAATAAGGACGAAAATGACATTCGCCACAAAGAGTTGCAGTCGCATACTGTGGAAATCGTGCATGGGGGCAATACGAACTTGGAGACGGTTGGCTAGACAGTCCTCATATTTAATTCTGAAGGTAGATGTTGTGACGATAATTTCTTGTCTCTCATTCTTCCTAGTCTCTGCTCTTTGCAAACCTCCTCACCCGCATCCCCATCCCACCTTCGCCCTTGATCACACCCTTTTCTTACTAAATTTCCAACCCTTACATCTCCATTCCCCCATCCCTCCATTTCACAGGCCCCATTTTATGTTACTTTCACGGTAATGTCCGAAACAAACAACTTATTCGTCCATTTATGTAAATCGCGAAACTGTTGGCCCCCACCCCTTCTTTTTCCTTAGTTTCATTTCATTACTTTTCCTCATAAGCCACGTCTTTTTCACGATGTCTACGAAAGTTGTTGGTCAGGTTTGCGTGTCTTTTTTGTTTTTGGTCCATCTAGCAATTCCCCATTGGTACCATTGTCCATTGCTTTCGTCTGTTGATTTTCAGGTTCTAGGCGGCAACGTCCCGATATAGTGGCTATGGTGTCGCCTATTTCAGTTTTTTCACACCTTTAAAATCGTGTTACTCAGCTTGTTCTTCTCTTTCTATTTTGCTATCTTGTACATATACATATATAGACACTGGCTACTATTCTCGTATGAAAACCCAAACTTGTTTCTTATGGCCTCTGCTGATTTCTGCTTGAAACGGATTTGTTACTACCCTTGCTACCTCTTCAAATCTGGGAAGCCTAACAGGTCTTAGGTACCCCCTTGACGACAATGTACATGTTTTATCACTCAGCAGATGACCACCCCTAACCCAGCAAAATTTTAAGTGATTATTTCTCGAGTCATATTATGTGAGTAGCTGAGTCTGGTGCAAGCGTCCGGTCGCACAACTACTAGTACAGCAATTATGGCACCTACGGCGCTGTTCCGAACCACTTTGCTATGTATTTGCTGAAGGCTCACATGCGGGATACCATCGTTCACCTTCTTGAGTCAATCAACATACAGCAAAAGCAAAGCATTCATCTTCGAGCTGCCTTTTTCAAAATCTCTTTCTTTACCAAGCTGCGTTTCAACAAGGACTGGCTGTAGTTGTTTGTTAGCACCATCCACGGGTAAAAGCCACATATTTTCGCGCTTTTCAATGGTTTTATATAAATGTACTTACCGATCAATGAGCTCCAAGGGGTCAGCTTCCAAGTCTATAATTCTTGGGGGAAGACGATGCTGGAGGCAAGGGGCTATCGCGTCAAGGGGCTATATGTGTAATAAATGATTGACGGTGTACCAGCAGAGATGAGCTTTAGGGAAGAGTGTCCTCCTGAAGAAGAAGATCATAACGAAGAAAAAGGTTGCCAGCTCGCAGTAGCTAGAGGGCAATATACCGCGCCATTGAAATGGGTGTTCCTCGAGGCTGATAAATCATTTTATTTGTGAGGTTTCATGTTTACATTTCCAGGCTCCAGGTTAATGCGTTGAAAATGTGCTGAACAATTTTATGGAACGGAAGTATTTTCCTTTCCATCTTTCGCTGATCGCAAAGCTGATTGTTCGCGTACCTCCTCTGCATAGTCGAATCAAAAGCTTGCGGGTCGTATGGATGTCAACCTATAAGAATGACCTTATTGGAGAAGGTGGTTGCAATCAGTTTCATATTTCCTTACCGACCACGACGCCCTGCCTGGAAATTAACATGACTGCCCCTAGTGCAAGTTATTGAATCCTTAATATTGTGGTGGATGTAAAGCTTGTGAAAACAGAATTTTCTGCCACCCCCTGAAAAGTAGTAGCAAAACACCACAAAAATAATCAAAATATTCATGTATCTCTAGAATCATTCAAATATCATCCAATTCATTCAAATATGCACCTTTATCATCAAATACACATCTTTATCATCAAATCTGTCAATATATCTTATAACATTCACTGTTCTACTGTCTTGCAAGCTTGTAAAAGAACTTCAACTACTCTGTATTTTCATCTGCTCAAACTGTCTGTTTCAGATGTTCTGAATAATAACAAGAATTCAACTAATAATAAGAAGAAGAAGAAGAAGAAGAAGAAGAAGAAGACACAGTCAGAAGATCTTCAATTTCTGTGAATATCTATCTCTGAATCTAAGATTTCATTCAGATTATATGAACAGATGATTATCAATGAGATAAAAAAGTCTATAAAGATTAAGTTATGAAATATTATAACAAATGATATAACTGTCAACTTCTATTATATTCAATATACTGTAAAAAAAATAGTTGAAGAGTATGTTATAAAACAGAACTGTAAGAAAATAAAAGTTGTAAATTATATAGCAGTTATTTTATCAAATAAATATAAATCTTCAATCAAAATCACTCTTGAGAAGAAGATAGATTGAAGAGAGATTATTACTTTTTTGAAAAAGTTATATAAAAAGAAGATGAGCAGATTTAGTATTGAGATTATCATTTCTTTTAATCTTTTTAATATCTCAACTCTATTCTTAAATATCTCTGTAATATACATAGACTGGCCGTGTGACCATGCATGGGACTGGGACCAAATTTTTCCTCAGTCCCATTATTAGATATCTTAGTTCTGGTCCCATATAGTGTTTAGTAAATTAGTCACTTTACACTGTTTATATTATAAATCTAGTTCCAGATCATGTTTTACTAATAAATTAGTGATCCCAGTCCCATTTGGTCCCATTTTACAAAATGGGACCAAATGGGACCATGATTTACCCTATATAGGTTGGCAGCAATAGATTAGCAGTGATAGATTAGCAGTGGTAGATAGGTTGGCAGCGGTAGATAGGTTGGCAGCAGTAGGTAGATTGGCAGCAATAGATTAGCAGTGATAGATAGATTAGCAGCAATAGATTAGCAGCAATAGATTAGCAGCAATAGATTAGCAGCAATAGATTAGCAGTGATAGATTAGCAGTGGTAGGTAGATTGGCAGCAGTAGGTAGATTGGCAGTGGTAGATAGGTTGGCAGCAGTAGGTAGGTTGGCAGTGATAGATTAGCAGTGATAGATAGATTAGCAGCAATAGATTAGCAGCGATAGATTAGCAGCGATAGATTAGCAGTGGTAGATAGATTGGCAGCAATAGATAGATTGGCAGCAGTAGATAGGTTGGCAGCAGCGATAGATTAGCAGTGATAGATAGGTTGGCAGCGGCATAGATTAGCAGTGGTAGGTAGATTGGCAGTGGTAGATAGGGGATCTAATAGCAAGCCATCAGAGCATTGAGCACTAAGCAAGATAGAGGTAATATCTCCACCAATCATATCATCAGATTGATGTATTATATAATCATCAGAATGGGACCAAACTTGAGTCAAAATCATGATCAGTTCCAGATCATGTTCTGATTTTGATAGTCAGTCACTTTACATGGAATATCAAGATTTTTTAGTCCCATTTCACTCATGTTTTGATAATTCTAGTCACTTTACACTCCCATTCTGGTTCTGGTCCCACTAAAATCATGCCAAGAAATGGACTGGGATCAAACCAAACCAAACCAAATGTGTAATTCATGGTCTCGGCGGCCAGTCTAAATATACAGTTCTGCAGCTTTTATTGAAGTATTAGATTTATAATTAACAACTCAGATATTGACATCAAAAAAAATATTAGATATTAAAAAAGAAGTAATCTCATCATCTATCAAATCCTCTCTCTATCATTCTATCAAATCTTCTTAAATTTATAAAATATTCAATAACAAAAAACTGCTGTCTATATATACAAGATTCACAGCCACTAGTCAGCAGCTGAAGAAGACTTGAAATTAATAGTTAAATAAGTACAATTCTTTGCAGATTGAGTATGAGATAACTATTTATTGATATTATTAAAAGATAAATTGTTATAACTTTGAGCAGAGTATTTGTTGAATGATTTTTAATAATACTTATATTCAACTTCTGAGTAGTGAGATTATCAGTTGAATAGATAATATTAAATATAAATATACAACAGTTAAAAATCTGTCAAAAAAGATAATAAAAAAATTAATAAATAGAAAAAAGAAGAAGAAATAAAAAAGTGAATCTATCTCTACTTCTAATTCTTCTATACAGACATCTCAGATATTAGTAGTTATCTTCTCTTTCTCAACTTCTTCTTCATCTAATATTGTATCTTCAAGTGAGATAATCAATGTAATGATAATAAAATATATAATAAAAGAAATGAAAGATATGAAAAAACTGAATTCAAATTTATCATTAAATTCAAATCTACTGTTGAATTCAAATCTGTCATTAAATTCAAATCTATTATTAAATTCAAATCTGCTGTTAAATTCAAATCTGCTGTTGAATTCAAATCTATTTTCTATTTAAAGTAGTTCAATTTCTCAGTTTGATAAACACACAGATCTGTTTATTGATAAGTTCTTCAATTAATTAATAATAGAAAGATCTCAAAAAGCAGAAGCTCTTTTAACTGTAAAAAGTATTATTCAGAATAAAAAATTTGAACTGAATTATATACAGACAATGATAAATAAATAGATAATTCAATTAAATATTGAAATGAGTATATTCTTGATAATAAGAGATGAATTAAAGAGTTCTATCTGACAGTCACAGTTGAAGGAGATTAAATTGTTTTTATCTACTGTTTATAGTAATAACAGCAGATCTCATACTGCTTCTACTTCTGAATTTGAAATTTAAATATTATATATTATTATAATTGAATTGTAATCTGAATCTTTCTAGATTTTACAATACTATTCTATATAAGCAGATCTGAAATATCCTCTTACATCTTCTTCTTTTATAAAGTTCTCAACTATATAATACAAGAAGACTTTAAAATCTTCATTAAACTGATTCTCTAATTGATATCTGTATCTTCTAATTCATTCTTTCAATATATAAAATGACTTCTCTATAAAATTATAATCAGAAAAATATGAGAATAAAAATAAAAGTTCAATATCAGCTTCTCTGCAGAGATCTTACAGTGCTTGTAAATAATAAAAAAAGTAATTATTCATCATTAAATAGTGATAATCTTATTGACATTTGAGCAGTATCTGAATATATACAAACTCATTGAATCTCTCTGTATTATAGAATCTCTGATATATATTATAATCAAAATATTCATTGATATTTATTACAGATAAAATTAATTATCTATAAAATTATTTACAAAGTCTTCTAATACAATAAAAGAATTCTCTGCTTGATTATTTATATTATCAATCTACAGTATATTCATTTACAGCACTCTTATCTAAAAATATAAATTGATTAGATTGATACTGAGTAATTTGAATACATCATTCAGCTCAAAGTTTTTTATTATATTGAGTGATTATAAGTTTAATCTATATTAAATAGAACTGATAGATTAGCAGGTTTTATAAGTGATAATTATAATAATTAATTATTTTTTTTTATATCAAATTCAGTTTCTTCAACAATCTAGATATTAATTGAGAGTGAATATTAATATCAAATTCATTCTTCATAAAGCAGACAGCTTCATCACAATATACAGTTGAATATATCTCAAAAAAATTCTTCAAATCTAACAAGATATCTGATATAATCTTTGATTTTATATCTTATATTAAATAAGAACTTCTAGCAGTTTCAAAACAGTGAATATTTTATTGAATTTAATATATAGTAATCAGATGACACTCAATGATCTGCACAATCTGAGTAGATATATAACTATTATTTAGAAAATGTATAATCTTATTGATGATAAATTTGCTGAGCTGAGAAGACATATTGACAGATTTGATGATAAAGATATATATTTGATGATAAAGATGTGTATTTGAATGAATTGAATGATATTTGAATGATTCTAGAGATACATGGATATTTTGGTTATTTTTGCAGTGTTTTGCTACTACTTTTCAGGGGGTGGCAGAAAATTCTGTTTTCACAAGCTTTACATCCACCACAATACAAGGACTGGGAACCTTTGAAAGAATGATCATGAAACAGGCCAACCAAATACAGACAACACGGTGGAGTCTCCTACATAATAATAATAATAATAATAATAATAATAATAATAATAATAATAATAATAATAACAATAATGACAATAGCAATAACAATATGCAACTATTGCGAGGGTCATATGTAAGATTCAACTCCAGCCAGGTTGCCAGCATGTTGTCGTGATTTGTCCATGCTGTTGCTGTTGCTGTTGTTGTCTCTGATTGATATCCAGTTTGTTGAGGGTCAATTGAATACTTCCTGACGAGGGCTCGTCAGCGACGAGTCTCCGCTCCGTTGCCCGTTCCCGCAGCCTCGAACAACCCGCACCAACCTGCACAGAGACAGCCAGCGCCAGAGCATGCAGACAGGCATTGGCAGATAGGAATCTGCATGGTGGGCGGATGGGCTGATGAACTCTGGCACTGACTGTTGCCTATCTACACACGCTGATTGGCTTCCCTCTTCCATGTTCGTGTCCACTCTCTCCACTTGGAGATTCGAGAGATTTGACAACGAACGACTCATCTCAAAAACCAGCCGTCAATAACAACCGGAATCTGGTGTATGACTGCACTACGGAGAACGGAAGATCAGTTGGCATTCTGCCAGCCAGTCTAGCGCCTGCCTCTCGAACCCCATGCCCTCCAAATTCACGTAACGAAGTGCACCTTGCCCGATATCCACCATAGTTCAACCTAAGATCTTGACAACACCAACTCCGAGCAAATAACATCACGGATATATCCGCTGCACCTCTTTATCTACAAATAAAAGTCAACTCGACGTCCTCTTAGAATAATGGCCCCCGATCTAAATTCTGTTCCTCCTTCTCCACACCCGCGGGGCCCTTCTAGAGCACTGTCAACGGGCGTGCTGCAACCTACTGCAACCAGCTCAACATCCGCTCAAGCCTCTCCTTCAGTGTCTCGACGAGTCTCGCAAGTCATGGGTCCGCCTCCAGTTCCGCATTTCCCCACGTCACCCGGCCTTGCGTCTGGCGATAATACTGGAGTGGGGGTTGGTCCAGGTATGGGTTATTTTCTGCTTCTCTTTCACTGCCATACCCTTCTCCCGTGTTCTACTGTGTGCTAACCATAGCAATTCATTTCTTCACAGGGCCAATCCGACATCCCCGACCCCTTACTGTTGCCGATCTACATTTAGAGCTAGAGAAGGAGCAGGAAGCAGTGGTACGGAATTAACTCCTCCCCCTTCTCCTGGAGAGTGATGACTTGACTGACGAATATCAAAAAATCAGGTAAACCGTCTCACGCGAGAACTCACCCTCCTCCGCCAGCAGACAGCCTCAGTAGCATCCACGGCATCCTCGACGTCTACCAATCTTAATGACTCCTCAGATCCACAACATCCCACTGCGTCACGCCGCAACCGATCATCTTCGAACATTAGTTCCAGGAGCGTTGCGGGAGCAGCATCAGGGGTGATAGCAGGTGGGGTGACAAGCATTGCCCCCTCTCGTGAAAGGGAAGCGCCATCCTCCTCTTCACGCCCATCCCTTGACATTCCCCGGGGAAGTCTCAGTCGCGAGGCGTCCGTAACATCACGTCATCAGTCCGGAAACGCTTCACCATTGCTCTCCTCGCCAAACCAACACCAGGCAGACTATTCATCGCACCACCACCACATGTCCAACCAAAGCACGGCATATCCCCCTTCCCACCGCACATCCATGACCTCGCACACAGTCCCACTCCCGCCTTCTCAACTCTCCACCACTTCAGCAGACCGCGCACGATCCGGCTCCACGTCCTCTTCTGTTTTATCAAGGTACGAAGAAGCAGCTTACCATCGAGCAGAACTCGAAGCGGTGAAGCGGGAAAATGACATTCTCCGCCGACGAATTCGAGAACTTGAAGCCAATTTGAAAGATTACCGTCAAACACCTGCTCCATCGCCGCCTCCACAACAGCAGCGCACGACGGAGGACGACCACACTGCCACAACCACGTCTAGTCTTTCGACTGAATTAAGGGAGGCATCGATTGCTGACGATCGCGTTATCAGGCGGTGAAGCATTAGGTTCCTTGAAGGACAAATGGTCTTGGACTTCTCGAGATATAAGGATGTAGCTACCTGCTGATGCACCGCCGTTAACTTCCTTCCTTTCTTTTTTGCTTATTCTTCCTTCCCCACCTAATTGTTGTTTCACTCTACTTGTTTCCATGGGATGAAATTTCTCATCTTCTTCTAATGACCCCAAGTTTTAACGTAACCACGATATCACTATTATTTCACGACACATGAGACCACATTGCCTTACACTATTTTTATATTTTCTTTTAAAATCCGTCGTCTTTCTCTTTCTTTCACAATTTCCTTTCCCCTCTTCTTTTTGTCAACCCATGACGAAAAAAGGGTTACTTTTTATTTTGATCAACCACAGTGCGGGGGTTAATGTAAACAAGCTCAAGTACAAGGTTAACTGAAGTGCACATCGTTTTTACGACAATAAAAGAATATCTGATCTTGTTTTCATTCCATTTTGAGGCTTCCGTAAATCGCCTGATTTTCACATGCAAACATCCAGCGCACCCTGGTGTGGCTTGAGAGCCGCAACAGCCACGGCAGCAACGACGTCACATGTGGCGCAGTCACGGCTCAACCCCTCGATGACGACGCGGAACAACTTCCAAGGCTGAATGTTGCGATGTGCAAACAAACCTCATCTTCTCGCACAGCTCTATATCTACCTGTAGAGCGTCTCCCCGGTCTTGCTTTGCGCTGGAGGTCTTCAATACAACTTCAACCCATCCAATAACGAATCCTACTCTACCACTGTTCAGTGTTCACCCCCGCGTAGGGCGATCATACCAATACTGCTAGTACTGTTACATTCAAGTTCTCTTCAACGATGTCCTCCCACACCACCGTCCACGTCGCGGATATCTCACCCAAGACGAGTGAGAAGGAAGTAAGAGATTTCTTCAGTTTTTGGTATGTATTACTGTCTTTATCCTTCCCTGTTCATGCTATTCTATAAATGCAGCTACCAACAGTTATATTCTAGTGGAAAAATAACCTCTCTATCAATTACCCCTAGCTCAGGCGAGCAAGACGCTCCACAGTCAGCAACAGTAACATTTGAGAAAGAAGCGTGAGCCCCCCACCTTCCAAGCCCTACATACACATTTGTGGAAATCAAAACTATCAAATACTAAACAGGTACGCTCCAGCGCTGCCAAAACCGCCCTTCTGCTCGACAATACCCAACTTGGTCCGTCCTCCGTCAAGGTAACAGCAGCCGCATCCATCGATCAGCTAGCCGGCCCCAAAGCCCACGCGGAATCCCCTGAATCCAAAAACGACACCGCGGGCATCCACGACATTGAACAAGAAGACAAGCCCCGCTCTCGCATAATCGCCGAATACCTCGCGCACGGCTACGTGATCAGCGACCACGCGATCCAACAGGCCATCTCCCTCGACAAGAAGCACGGCTTCTCCACGCGTTTCCGGAACGCGCTGGACAACTTCAACGCCAAGTTCCACGCCACTGATAAGGCCAAGGACATCGATAGTAGCTATGGCATCTCCGATAAGGCTGCAAGTGGCCTGCGCGGACTTAGTTCGTACTTTGAGAAGGCCCTGGGCACACCGACGGGGCAGAAGGTGAGAGATTTCTATCTGCAGAGTGATAAACAGGTGAGGGACATCCATAATGAGGCGAGAAGGCTGGCGGATTTGAAGAGTGGGAAGGCGGAAGAGGCGGAGGGGGTTGAGGGGAAGGAAAAAGCAGAGGCAAGTCATGATGTCCACTCTGAGGAGACGGAGAAGAGAGCGACATGAAATGCCGTTGGAGGAATAATAACTCGGTAAAGGGAAGATGAGATGATTAGGTCTGACAGTAATATACTGAGAGGGGTTATTGCTTTTTTTTCCCCTTTATGTCCTTTTGATGGCTTTTAGGCTTCCCGGTGTCATTGTCCCTGGAATGGCAGCGTCGACAACGATTATGATATGGTATGATAACCTGAAATTCTCATCGCCTGAATTTGTGATATTTGCTTAAGCTTTTTTGAGTTGTTTTTGCTCTGCAAACTCTTTTGATGTATCTGTCTACCCCTGTAGCTCGCATCGTTTTCAAATCTTTAACGAATGGGTCCTATGCTATTATTGCAGAACTACCTTGTTTCAAAAATTGGATTTCCTCTGGAAAGATATAGGAGATGTATCCGGTCCCCACGATCACGCTCACTCATTTCCATGTTTACCAATTCATCAAAACCAAAACAACGAATCCGTAACAAGTAGAGGTAAATAATAATAATGATAATAATAAATAAACAAGAACACCCATCAACCCACCCCTTTCCATCATCATCATCATCATCATCATCATCATCATCATCATCATCATCACCCAATATGGACCGAAACAAACAAAGCCCAACCAAGCCTACCTCCCCTTCATCCCCACAGGCCCCTTCTTCGCCGTCTTTGTCGCCGATTCCTCCTCAAGCGCATGCACTGGGTTACTCTGCAAATGCACATTCCCCTCCGCATCAACCATTGCCCCCGGAACGCGGATACCACACCCGCCACCGTGATGTCCACCAGTCCGTTCACTGCCGCTCGCCAGGTTCCGCAGGGGTTGTTCCGAATCTGTAGCTGTCTGCTCGGCTTTTCCGGTCCAGCCAGGGATGTCGGATTCTTGAGGTCCGGTTTGGCGGGAGGGGGAAGGGGATTGGCGGCCGGCGTGACGGGAGGACATACTTGCGGATATTTTGGGGGGGGAGGGTTGGAGAGTATGTGGCTGCTCTGTATATATATGCGAGGTTGTAGTGTTTGTTCCCGACCTTTTTTCTTCCTCCGTCTCGTACAACACAGGAATAAGATGTGATGAGATCGGCCGGTGAAGTCTTTCTTTGGTATATTTGGGTCTCACCGTATGTTCGTTAATCCATTTGACACACGTTACGTACAACCCACGTATAAATATCAAGTTCCAAGGGGGGGATTGTTTTGAGTTTTCTTGCAAAACTTGGACAAAAAAAACATCATGATGACGTCTGTTCCCCGTCCGCCGACTAACAACACGCAACCCACTAAGGAAATTTGATTCCCTATTGTTCTGCTCTATGATATCAATGGTAGGAAGAGAGGACTTTTGCCTGTTTTTAGGTGTGAGCGGAATAGTATCGTTTTGGCAAAACTTTCCTTGATTGTTCGTTCATTCGTCGTCAGGCAAGGGGGACATCTTCCCTTCGTAATGGCAATTTTCCTGTGGTTACAACAAGTTGGTTGGACACCCGAGTTCCTTCTCCATGAATTCCTTAGCCCACTTAGGAGATGCTAGGACGTGAGCGTGTTATATTGAAATTTACATATTTTTTGTACCGCGTAGGCTTTTTCTTAAGTGGTAATATTTTGTGCATATGCACACCCTGGAGAAAAGTGTAAGAATCAGGTTTCATTCCACATATGTGGTTTGATGTATATTGATTTTATATCGTTCTTATATATACCCGCCCTCTTGTCTAGTTTTACGTTAGATTGCATTGCGCCAGAGATTTCCAGAGAATGATTTGAAAAAAAAAAGCAAGTTGAAATTGGGTGGGAATGAGAAATGTGCTTAACTAATGCATTGCCGCCTCCCGAGGTCGGTATATATAGTAATAGGAGTCTAGATCAAGGGGCGCGATGATATCAGAGTTTGGAGGAGTGAGATGAAGATAGGCTAGGCAACAACCTATAGCTTCCAGTGTGGAACATGGCTTTCATAATACACAGAGAATAATCCCAGTGATACTTAACCGGTCCCGTGAGTGGAGAGGCTGGAGGGTTGGTGCAAGGCCAATGAAATGGAGTTGTATCGCTGGGGGTTCCTGGGTAGACGTGGGAATGAAAACTATCTAATGAAAATCAGTGTAGAATAGAATACGAAAGGGTAAGAGGGACTAAAAAGAACGATGGGGCGAAGAAGATGAAGGACTAAGCGCTTGAAGGACGAGCGATGGGGTGGAAAAAAAAAATGAAAAAAGGAAGAGAAAATGAAAAAGAAAAACAAATCGTGAGAATAGAAAAGCTGTCTTTCTGGAATCGGAGAGTAGACCCACAAACTAGAATCGGTGACATTTGAATTGAGATAGAAGGGAGGAAACTAAGGGAGTGTTCGTAAAACAAAGGGGGATATATCTGCCCACTTTGAAAAGCTCATGTTGGTGCCCAGGGGAGTGGAGGATATGTGTGGTATGTAGGTAGATGACGCTAATAAAGTAGGGGGGATTGATATGAATAAAAACTAAAAAAGCTTTTGTCGTCTTTTATGTCATTCTCATTTTATTGCATTTTTTGTCTTTTCGTCTCTGTTTTTTTGCTTTTTGCTGTTGCTGGCTAGAAAGATTATGAACCACCATTTGCCTGTGCTGCTGCTGCCGCTGCCGCCGCAGCATTTGCATTCTCAAAAGCTAATGCCTGCGCATCGGCTTCGTTGACAACGGTCTGAATAATTTGTTGCTCTTCGGAATTAAGGATTTTGGTCAGGTTTTCGTAAAGGGCCGGTTGCTCTTGTTGTAGATCTGAAGGGCAACATGTCAGTATCTCAGAGTCAACGAGGACAAGCGAAAAAAAGTTGGAGTGAACTCACTCATCAAAACGTTCTTGAATAAGCTATACGGCTCAATTTTATCCAATGGACTCTCAAGCAAACTCTTTTCGTCAAGGTCATCGTCCTCATTGCCGGGCATCGCTGAGTATTTCATAGCCTGTGAAGTGAATCTTAGCAGCCGCTGAAATAAGTATCTTTAATCCATAAAATGTTAAAATCTTACTTCTTGGTTTAAGAACTCAACATAAGATTGACTCTCGTCGTCAAGGTCTCCATCAGGACCCTCATCTTCATCTTGTGCTGTCCACTCCACTTCGCCACTCCAATCATTATTCGAGTCGTCATCATCGTCCCCTTCATAATAACTTAAATCGACATTAGAAGTAGCTTCTTCGCGGTCTAGAATTTGGTCAGCATCGAGCCTACGTTTAACCAAAAAGAGGTATCATGGTGAACATACGCTTCAAGGCCGCTGGAAGGGTCTGGAAAAGCTTGCTAATCCCCTGTAGGAGGCGGGGCCAGCCTGGTTGTACGCTTGCAGGCACATCATTCCCTCGCAAGGTCAATAGTGCGCTGATGGCAACGATGCAAAGCTTCTTGTCATGGACCCTGGTAAACATGTCCATATTCGAAAACCAAGTACTGAAGAATTTGTTGGTCCATTCTTTGGACTCCAGGAATTGGAGCGATAGCAAGGGGTTATAGTAAATGGCATTGATAACCATCTCCATGAGGTGAATCCGGTAAGACTTGGCATGCGTTTCATTCGAATTCAATACCGCCATCGCTAATGAGATGAATGTTGGGATATATTGATCGACTTGGCCTCGAAGGTTAAGCATGAGAGCCTCTGCAAGTTTGCACCCACAGATTCTATCAACGCCTCCAACTTTCTCGTCATGGAAAATGTCTTCCACCATACCAACAAGAGCTTGAAGGTAGGCGGGGTTTTGCGTCAAAGTAAAGGAGCCAAAGGTTACAAAATTATCTAAAGCTGGCAACATATCTATAAATAGCAACATTAGTTTCGCAAGTCATTTAGTTTATGGAAATCATTAACTAGCCTTCAAGATACAACTCCGCTCCGGATTTGAAAGTCTTGTGCATGAGGACAAATGCTTGCCACATCGTTGGAGAGATAGACTTGGCGGCGAAAGTGCAAGAATCGATGATCTCAAAGACTTCGGTATACAAATCTGTACGGTTTGCAGTTAGCGTTGGGTCAATGAATAGGGATACAAGCAATCCTACCATAGAGTTTATTGTCAAGGGTAATTGTGATGACAGGCATTAAAATGGTTTCGAGGTGTAGAAGAACATCTGGTGTGCTTTCCAGAGTTAAAATGAGAGTTCCTATGGTTTGGAGTACTCCCAAGGCAGTAATGCTCTTGTCATCTAGGAAATCGCCGTAAATGTCTTCATCGCCTTTCGAGGTATTTTTTCGTTCATCAAGCATATCTCCGATAATACGCAAGTAGGTATCTCTCAGTTGCTCGCACAGAGCCACAGCAAAAGGAGTGAGTTCTGCCGAGAACGCTTCAACGAAGTCTTCCATGACGCTTGCAAGCGGATCCAAATCCACTTCATTAGAGAGCTTGAGGAGCTGTTGCATGATTTGTGGGATACTAGTTTGCATCGAGGTCCGGATAACATCATGGCGAATAAGCGGCTGGAGGGCAAGGGCAGCTTCCACTCTCACGGGAAGTTCAGGGTCGGCCAATGCATCCAAAATATTTCTATAAACTACCATGAGGTTGTTGGTGTCATTGAAGTCTAGTTCATTGAACTTTTCCAAAGTGTCGCAAGCCCGTGCGCGGAGATAGCCGTGGGGGCTTTTAAATTCTGGGAAAACGTGGCGGACGAAAAAGTACTCGACTTGGTCAGCAATAGGGCTCTTCTTGCCCAAAATTACGGAAGCCAATGTGCCAATCATGCGAAGGGCGCCCTCCTTTTCGCGAGGAAGTTTTTGGTCATCTGGAGACGATTCGTACTTGCTCACAACCCCGTTTATGAAACTCAAGATAGAAAATGTCTGCTTCTTCCGGCTTTGTGTCAGCGCTACGAGGAAGTTTGTAGCTGCGACATCTGGTGCAGAAACCTCTTCATATATATTCAACTTCCGGTGCAAATACTCTGAAGGGTCTGTCTCAAAAAGCTCAATATCTTCATCAGACTGGCAGAGTACTGGGAAAATTAGGTGTTGAATGAGATTATCCATATGAGGTTTCAGATGGTCCCATGTAATTTTTGGCTTGACACAGTCTTGCAGAAAGACCAAAGTATAAGAAAGTGCAGGCTTGCTTAGCCATTGTCCGTTGACCCATTTATCGATTTCCCCCAGGTAACCCTTCAGAATCTCGGGGGCAAAGGTCGAGATGAAAATCTTGGCATACTGGGTGTATCTGTTCGAGCTGGATTTGCCGATAAGATTAGGGTTGCCGTAACTATGAGTATATCGCAACTGGTTAGATCGTCTTTCCTTTCAAAATATAAATTGACCCATGAACGTACCGAACAAATAGACGGTTCAAATTGGCATAAGAGCATTTTTTGGCTTTCCACCAATGGTTAAGGTCCCGCTCATCTACATCTTCTAGCAGGGAACTTGCGGGAGGGATTTTTCCAATGACTCTCAAGAACAAAGTGCACCAATCGACCGTTGCTTGATGGGTCATCAGGAAATTTGGCATTTCAAACTGTAGAACCGAAAAATTTCCGCGTCAGTAAAAACCATCTAGGATCCCGAGGCCCATAGCGCTATCGGAAATGAAAGTTTTCATCACCCACATAGGTGGCGTTCTTATACGCTTTGACAACTGTCCGCAGCATCTCCCCCGCTTCGATGCTTTCCTCATTGATAAGTCGAGACCCAATATCCAGTAATCGCGGAAACGAGACTTCCACCACTTTCTCAAAATCCCCCCTCTTGTCGCTCGCCTTGAATCTGTAAACACGACATATTGCCAGCAGACACTGCAAACCCGCAAAGACTGAGTTTGCGTCGTTGGTATTGAGTAGCTGGACAGTCACGTCCATATAGTCAGGCCATCTTGAAGGAAAATCGTATTGGAGGACCTTGGAAAGGATAGGGGCCAACTGAGATCGAACGGCGGGCGGGGAGGAGGCGAGTAAAGGGATAATACGAGCTCGGAATGGAGCTCGGTCTTCATCCGGAATGGCTTTGTGAATGGATTGTTCTTCGGCAGGAGCCCATCCTCGAGTGACCCGATTTTTCAGATATACCACCGCTAAAGGTGGGAAGGGAAAACAGGAGATTTGAGTCAGCAATACACAAGACACAATAGCCTATAACTATGGCTAACCAAGCGGACGAGAAGACGTTTATGTGTTTTCGAGGCAAATAAATATAAACATGGCCGGGTTGTTTTCTTACTCGATAGTCGAACTCCATTGTCCTGCTCCGCCTGTAAAATATCCAACAGCGCATTGACGAATCCAGGCTGCTCCTCAGCCTAATATAATGGCACAAAAGAGTTAGCGGGATTACCGACATACATATTCAGAAATTCTAATTGAATAACATACGAATTTCAGGTCTGCCTCTGCCTGTTGTCGAGTATCCGCATTGGTGTTGAGGGTCGCTTGGATACGGTCTCGGAGGCCTGCGACATCCATCTCGTGCTTATAACAACCCCCCAGCACCAGGCCAGAGGAGGGGCAGATCTAGAATTCCAAGTTAAAACAAGGCAGGTAGTTGCCTCGGTCCAAGCTGCGCGACGTAGCGTGGGTGATTGGGACGTGTAGGAGGATGTGGTGATGGGAGTGTTTTGTGGAGAGGGAAGTTGGGCAGAAAAGATGAGAAAGCACAGATCGGTCGGTGGGGTTTACAGTTTTAAAATTGAGGTTAGCATGGATGCTTGAACCTTTTTTTTCCTATCCACAACCACCTCTTATTTATTTACTTTTTTTATCTGGCGCTAATTCGTAAAAACAATAATAAAAGAAAAAGATAATTCGTCCAAATACAGTGAAAGCTATGGATCGAAAAAGGCGAGGATACAACCATCTCATTCGATTATCTACTTTATATCCCAAAGACCCCGGCAGACTCCAATATAAAAATATCGATAGCTGGCTTCTTCCGGCGTCACACATCAATTGTTAGTTTGAATCCTATTGGCAAACACATTCCCGCACACAGCACGATTCATAGCAACACCAACTGTTCAAGGATAAACTTTGACGATGCATCAGTTGGCCAGTACTAATGGTCATTCTTTTACATGTAAAGGGACGCGGCGAATATTACGTCGCGCTTGATCAGCTCTTGTGCCTGTTGCGTCTTGTTATAGAGTGTTGGATCGCCCACCAGCTTAGCAGCACTCTTTACCTCCCGACAGGTTTCGTCTAACCGTGTGATAACACGTACAATCGTTCCTTCCATCACATCTGTCAAATCTGTGATTCGGTTGAATGACATTCCCCGCGCCCATTCGTACACCACCTCGACAAGGCTGAATCGGGGCTTGCTCACGAAGTCATTGGAGTCATCACTCGATAGGATGACCTGGTGCTGGATTTGGAAGTCATTTACCCTTTCCGATATCTTGATTATGGCCTCTTTGCCCTTTTCAAGTCGCGGCGTGAGTGTCGGTACGCTCTCCGTCTTTTCTTGGAAGACGAAGGCTGACAGCAGAGCAACGATCTCTTCTGGCTCGTATTCTGCAAACACATTTTCCAGAATTAATTCTGTCAGGACTAGCTCATTGGCTGAATGAATCTAGATATAGATGGTGTCAATTTTTTGAGATTGAAAATGATTTTACGTGGATGGCACAATAACCTACCTCACAGGCAACTTTCCCCTTCAATTGGACTCGACAAGCCTCATCAACGAAGCCAAGATCCTTCAAGACCAAAATACGCTGCTCGTAGTCGGGTAACAGTTGCAAGTTTTGATCCGACATTAATTGCTTTAACTGTGAGATGTTTTCTTTAACCTGCCATTCGTCATGTTGCATCTCAAACTGCCCAAGCATCAGCATTGCCCAATAAAATCAATGTTAGTCGGGGAGAACAACGCTTTTTTAAACCTACATGTTTCAGAAATTGTGGGCATCGCAAACAATTGCTGGATTCGATGATGACAACTTGTGCCTGTCGCTGATTTAAGATCTCGACTACTTGAAGATCTTTGACTCGGTCCCACGCCAATTCGTCCCACGACCTGCTTTTCCACGAGGTACATAACGGGGCAAGGTCTTTCTGTGCAACTTTCAATGATTCTACAACGGGTTAGCAACAGGCCAAAAGAAAAAGAAAAAACAATTGAATCAGACCAATTAATGTAGCTATTAAAAAAGGTGGGTTCCCGTTTACCTTTCTTAATATTCAAATACCATGTTGGACCACCTATTTTTAAAACAGTCGAAGTTACGCATTCAAGGTCTTCAAGCGGGATCTTGTATGTCTTCAGCACCATCTCGTTGGGTTCCGTCGACAGTGGCGAAAATAAATGCCGAAACGCTGGCAAATATGGAAGGATATCACTTGGATGCCGGCTACCATTGATCGGGCCAAATTCGAACACCTCTAGGTTAAGGTTCGGCCCAGGAGCCATGCCTTCGCGAGCAAGCATACCAACTGTCCTGACGCCGTTCTGTAGGAAAGTAGCCAATATTAGCAAATCTCATTAATTAAAATCCAATGCGTAATTCGTCACCTTTTTAAAGACGACCACTGTCTTGGCTAAAAATAATCGTCGTCCCACAGGTGATGCAAGGAGCTTAATATGAAGTTTGGCAGTGAGACGCGAATACTCCACGGCAGCATTGTGGCAAGCTTCCATGTCGATATCACATATGGCGCATGGCTCCCGTTTTATTTTCTCTAAACTGGCCTCAGATAGTTGCACTTGTTTCTGGTGCTCCGGCAGGAGCGCTTGCGTTGCATTTTCACTGAAGCTTCGCTTGATCATTTCTTCAATCTTCAAGGCTTCTACTCGCAGGAGGTTCAATATCATATTATATGTAAGTCGGAATTGAGATCGAAGCTTAGTCGGATCGCCTAGAATCATACGTCGCAGAGTGCTAGCGGGTGGCGCCTCATCCCTACCAGACGTAACAATGATCACTGATCCCACTGTGTCAAGACCACGGCGACCTGCTCTCCCTGCCATCTGAGTATATTCACCAGGGAGAAGGTCTCTAAAGGACCTTCCGTCATGTTTTCGGAAGCCAGAAAATACAACAGTCCTGGTTGGCAGATTCAGACCCATCGCAAAAGTTTCCGTCGCAAACAGCACTTTCACCAAGGTCTTTGCGAATAATATCTCAACGATTTCCTTAATGATAGGTAAGAGACCACCATGATGAACCCCGATACCCCTACTCAGCAGCTCCCTAACCCGACGAATTTGTGGAAGGACTCTATCTTCTGCCTTCAGCCTTGCCAGCGACTTTTCAATAATCATATGGATAGAACTCTTTTCTGCTGCCGTGCAAAAATCTTGGTTAGACAAGGAATCCGCATTTTCCTCGCATCTCTTCTTGGAAAATACAAAAACACACGCGGGTAACAGGTTTTCTTTTCGCAAATGTTGCACCAGATGGACCCAGACATTTCTGTCTTGTGCAACGGTCGTTCGCCCACCGCCTCGACCTGTTCTGGCGATATTGCCGGCTCTATGAGGTGCAGGTTGGCCTCTGCCCCGCTGCTGTGTACCGCCTCGTTGTTGTTGTTGGACGCCTCCACGTTGAGTGCCACCACGCTGGGGCCCACCTCGTTGGTTACCACGTTGGGGCTGCCCACCACGACCTCTATCTCCATGACCACCTCTGTTATTATTGGACTGGGCGTCCGCCGCTTTCTGAGTGCGAAGTTTGTCCCGCCCGGATAGAATGTCATCTACCTTCTTCCATCCTTTCTCGATAAAGTTTTTGTTTGAGTCGACAATTTTGTGCATGCTCTTATCCGCCCAGAGGTAATGCTCCAATGGGACAGGGCGTTTGGGGGTTGAAATAACATAGATGTCCTTCTTCTTAGTCCTGCCTACCCAGGAGGCAAATTCGTATGTGTTTGGTACCGTAGCGGACAGAAGAATTAGAGTAACATGTTCTGGTAGCATGATAATGACTTCTTCCCAAACCACGCCTCTTTCCAGGTCATTTACGTAGTGCACCTCGTCGAAAATGACAAACTCTACATCGCGAATAAGATCAGCGCCGCGGTAAAGCATGCTCCTCAGAATTTCCGTCGTCATGATCAAACAGCTCGCCTCGGGGTTAATCTGGACGTCTCCGGTCAGAATTCCCACATCCTCAAATGTATTTCTGAAGTCGCGAAACTTCTGATTACTCAAGGCTTTAATCGGTGATGTGTAAATGGCTTTTGTCATGTGCTTGGCTGCGAGTGCGATCGCATACTCTGCCACAACTGTTTTTCCAGCAGATGTATGAGCGGCAACGAAAACAGAATCTCCGTTTTCCAGGTGGTAGACTGCCTCCTTTTGGAAAGTATCCAGCTCAAAGGGCCATTCCCTCGCCATATCCGGTACCAAGTCGTAAAAATTCGTAATCTCCTTGTTGATGTCCACCACATGAGCCCACTCTTTACCCCCTTTCTTTGAAGTGGATGTGAGGAGCTGATTCCTTGGTTCTAAAGCTGGGTATTCAACTGGTAATAGAGAATCAATATCTTGTTCCTCTTCGTCACTGGATATGCCCTCTTGGAGTTGTTCATCGGTCCCGGTGTTTCTTTCTACACCAAGGGAAAGCCTCTCCTCCGTCGGTTCGTTAACGCCTTCCACCTCCCGCTGTAATGTATTTTCAACATCTCGAGCATCGCTTTCATCATCCTTGCGTTTGGTTTTCTCGAATTTCGACCCCCTAGAAAACCCCGGAGGAACTTCCAACAGGCCACCCTCCACGCCAAAATTAATGATTCTGTCTAGTCCCGATGCATTTCCTCCAGCAGAATTCTGATGCACATCACTTTGGGCTTCAGACTCAAGTTCAGCAATGGCTTCCACGCCCTCCAGTCCGCCAGGTGCAAACGGAAAGAATCCGGCAGCACCGCGGACGAAATCAGCACGCCCTGCTGGTCGCCTTAGCAGCGACGTAGAATTTTTCGCAGTAGCGCTGCTTGCAGGAACAGTTACCTCGTGATAGCCAGTAACCTTGCCTTCCAGCCCTTCCCGGGTAAACCGGATGATTGTACGGGTTTGTGGTGGTGCCAGGTCCATGAGGTTCGTGTAGTCCAGAGGAACTTCCCATCGCCTAGATTAAACTCATCAAAATTTGCGCGTAGAAAAAAGAAAAAAGAAAAAAAGAAAAGAAAAAATTTGCGAGAAGGGCACATACTGTTGCAACTTATTCAACCACGGGATACTAAACCGAGGAGAAGGGTTCAAAAAATCTCGCTCGAGCTCAGCTTTCAGCTCCTCATCAGATTGGACTTCGCGCCTTCGACGCTGCGATCGGAAGCCTGCCTCGATTTCCTTCTCCCCATCTGCTAGATCTTCATTTTCTTCTCTCGCTATCCAGGCGTCTAGAGTGTCATCATTGTTGGACAAATTATCCACTGCGGCGTAAAGCCGCTGGACAGCATCGAGCAAATCTCGGTCTTCCGCCATTTTTGTTAACGGCAAATGACGCATTAGATGGTATTAAAGGAAACCATAATCAGCTCCCAGTATCATGGCAAGCCAGCCTATGGCAAACTGCTCTCTGCTTCTCAACTTATCATGTCTGTGATGCGGGCCTCAAAAGACTGACATTCCAACCTTTTCCCTGCCGCTTTCGGAAAGCGGGCATTACCTGGGCAAGATTACGGGCAACAGAGATGCTAAATTATGCCGTGGTCAAGTCTTCAAGATTTACTGTAAACCCACTTTGTTTCCCATGTAACAGTGACTGGCCTGTTCTCAGGAGTGAAGCGAGACGCTAAACTGTCTGGCGTTTAATTAACAAACAAGCGCGCTTGGCGCAGCCCTAAAACCTTAATATCATTTTGAGCGCCCACCTCATGGTTTCCCGATCTTGTGATATAAATTCAAGTTAAAAAGAAAAGGGCGGTAGCTATTATTTCAAGAATATCAATGGAGGTGTAAGCCCAAGGAGTTGCCGTCCAAATAAACTCCTATCCACTATACAGAAGATCGCTATTTTTTGGAGGACAGCAACTTGAAAGCTGCATCGTGTCTGAACTCAGGTAAGGGATACTTCATGGCGATATCAACTGAGTGAATAAGCTAGTCATTCAGAACGCTCTAACGAAAGCACATATTCCCCGAGTGGAGAGAGGGAAACGTATCGTATTGAAAGAGTGACTATACGACAAGACACAACAAGGAATGTCTAGAGATAACAATATACAAAAGAGAGTGAAAAAGGGACCAAGGAAAACAAGCCACCTCAAAGCGATTTCCGCAATACAAGGGGGACAGTACTGAACCCCAAATGTTGAGGATCAACGGCTATCTTGTAGCTTGCTCCTGAGGCGAGAAGAAGTTGAAACATGACAATCAGGGATTAATCCTATCCTGTATCCGAGGGTAAACACGTAACAGGGCTTCCCACAGATCTGGGTGCTGGGTCACAAGAACTTCTGGATCCAACCCCATCGCCATAAACGTTGTGTCCACCCCACTGACTACTGGTGTCATATACACTTTGCAAATCTGAAACCCGCAGAGGAACGCGTATGCCATGATAGCGGGTGTGAATCTCCCAGTTCTGTTGAAATCCGGTGTCGTATATCCCAACTCGACATATGCTACAAATGCACAAAGGTACGCAACAAACAGAGATCCCAGGGTTACAGTAGTTGCAGCAATACTATCGTTGACGAGCGCATCGATACCGTGGTGTTCCATCATTTGCCACGTATATTTAGCCGCTAACCCATAGGGTTTCCCGTACAGTACCACATGGGAAAATGCATATCGATTGAAAACGCTGGTCACTCGTCGAAGCGAGCTCATTATTCCTCTCACAACATGTGTTGTGGCCCTCCCGACGATAGTTTGATCAGCAACCACTTCCTGTCCGGAGATGCTGCACAGCTGGCGCAGCAAGTCAACCACACCGACGACCAGGCTTCCAAGGCATATGCTACCAAAGGAATAAGTGATGGCCCGTCTTGAAGCACTTCTCAATGGTCTCGTTGGCATCTCCTTTGAGTTGCCGCCATAGAAATACCATGAGCCATACGCTCCAGCGACAGTAGCATGCATAGTATTCTTGATCCACTCAGTGATCCAATAGGCGGAAAGGACAGAAAACGTCATCAGCGTCTTCGTCGCAATAGATTTGCATCTGTAGTTATAACAAAGAGGGTTTGGTTTCGTTTCGTCTGGATCGAATGCAATATAAGTCGTGACGAGCGTCACGAAAAGCAACGCAGCGAATCCGACTGTGAGCATACTTCCCATAATGCAGATCATATTCACCGATCCATGGCGTCTTATCACAGCGGCCGACGATCGAAGCAAGACTGTAGTGAATGGGATTCGTGGTATCCAGTTCACGAAGTATATAACCGCGAAGAGTCCAAGCCCAGTAAATACACCCCCGATAGCCCATTGGCGCCTATAAAGATAAACAGCACCAGTGCCGAAACTCGCACTCACATTCAATAACCCAGTGACCCAAACCAATTTATCCGTAAAAAATAAGAAGACCAAAAAGTATACTACCGAGGCGGAAACGGCGAGAGGAAGCACAGCGCTCAAAAGCAGGACGACATTCAAATCTAGTGCGATGCTATTCGATGGGTCATTGACGATGTGTCCGTCGAAGTCGACGCCTTTCGCGTATCTGTCAGTCACGAAGGAGGAGAGAGCAACAAATGCTAACACATTCAACAAAAACTAACGAGAAGAAAAGTGTTATTTTTTAACATCAGTAGAAACTCGCAGACCAAGGTATAGATACGAAATAGAGGGCCAAATTAAAAAAAGCCTACCAGTAGGCTGGCCCATATGTCAAAATACTCTTTTTTGTATAGCTTGAAAGCCTCTTTGAAGGTCGTTTCGGGTGGTCCATCACTATCCTTCTTCTTCCGTCGGAAGAGTCGGGACAAATTGATATCCTGGAAGGTCACCGTAAGATTGCCCATGGAAAATTTTAAGGCGGGCCATGAGATATTTATGTTTTTCTTCTTTTTACCACCACCGGCGCCCTCACCGGCGCCGTCACCTGCAACAGCAGCATCATGAGGTTGTTCATCAGGATTGTTTGCACTGGCGTTGTCCTCTTGGGCTGAGGGCTGAGACATTGTTTAGAACATGTATAACAGACTGGTAGGTAAGAAATATCACAGAGGTACAAAATGAGAGGCGTAGAATATCATGTCTGTCCACATCAGACATCAAGGAAGCGTGCAAGAGGAGTGTGATGAAGTGTTGGAGTCAAGTTCCGTAAGGGTCCCCGCAGCCAGATCGGGTCGAAGCTGCCGTTTCGGCTGTAGACAATAACATATAATCGATGTATTAGGAAAGTCCAGCATCTGTAGTTATGATCGGCTGTTCCTTCCCCAATCCACCTCCTATTCCAAGCGCTGAGATAAGTAAACTCGGATCTTGCTCTGGTCCAAGAGCCTCGGCAATCTGCTCGATTGTGGAAAGAAAAGAGCCGTGGCGCAAAAAGTTCAAGGGTAACAAAGCAGCGTGACAAAGGGAGTACGGCAGAAGAGCGTGCCAGTCGATAAGAAAATGCCCGGGGAACCCCCATCATCGTCGAAGGAAGGCATAGCTGGAGAACTGGCTGAGGTTGTTATGCCACCGGCACACCGCAGGCTGCAACAGCTGCATAAAACATTGCATGTAAGGGTATAGTCCATATTTTTTGTCAACAGAACGGTATTAGCATCCCCTTTAACAGAAGGTGACGGACAAACCAAACAACTTCATAATAACTTGCCAAGATCAGGAATAAACAGCCAAGGACATTTCCGTGGTCGTTGAGTTGCAGACCTCTTTTTTTGTCGCCTGCGGAGCATGTGGAACAGGCTGTCCGGCAGATAGCTCTAGAGAAGCACATGCAACGGACTGAGAGGAAGAGCGTCAAAGCCTTCAAAGCCTAGAACCCCATGCGATCTGACAAGAAGATGGATATCACAGTCCGTCATGTATCATTGCCGAAGCAAGGAGTGCTTGATATTCCCCTCCCATATCTTACTAGAAATTGATTGACTTCGGATGTATAAATGTTTCCTGGAGAGAGGGTTTGATGGATGAATATTTTGGTGCACACGATTTAACCGCGAGTTTTGGAGGCTCATGTTATAACATCGGTTAAATATTTGACAATGGTGATTCCCAAATTGGTGAATCACCACTGAAAGGTCACCTTGCTCAGCGAATTTCCCTTTCCAACATTCTCACGCCAGTCTTTACATTACACAGGGAGTTCGCAGTCACGATGATAGTATATGAATAAGGGCGCAAAACAGTCATGAATTGAAGGCAGATGGGTTGGACAACAATAGATTGAAAAATGGAAGCAAAACTTACGAGAACAGGCGTGCTGAAAGGAAGGTAGAAAATGTTGGAGGGATTGGATTGGGTGATTCGTACCCTCTACTATGATACCACCATGGCGCTGGTGGTGATTGAGCTCTTTTGCCCTAGTGGCCTAATAGAAAAACACCCCATGCAAGAAATGATCAAGTGATGTAACAGGAAAAGAATTGATTTGATAAATACCAACATTAATTATTACCAAGGTAATGAGGATGGAATAAACAATTAAGGAATATAAAATGGCAAAAACAAATACAATACATGTTTGTTCTTCGCATTGCACTGCAACCTGCCATTCTGCACAAGTTCGTCGGCTGAGCGCTCAAATATGTACCATCAACTCTCAGTTTACAAGAGAAGGGAAGAAAAATGAAACGTTAAAAGGAAAAGGAGGAAATCAAAAGACAAATTTTGAAAAATAAATTAAAAGGAAAGAAGAAAGAAAGAAAGAAAAATTAGAATCCGAAGTCCATAAATATATAAAATCCGCTGTTAATCAGAGATAAGTCAGTTTGTTGTCACTTGCTTTGCTCCAGCTGCTTTGCCCTCTAAAAATAGGAAATAAAAGAAACAAAATAGAATAGAAAAATAAGAATAAAAGAGCAATGGAAGAAGGAGGGAGCATATAGCAAAGACATCCAAAATATATTCACGAAAGCCTGGTAAAACACCCAGCTCCAAATCCATCCCTTTGCGTTAATTCAGTTACTTCGATCGAATGATACATTCCATCCCCATCCCGCTAGCATATTGCGCCCGCTCGCTTCAATTACATAATAAAAGTGAAAGAAAGGGGAGAAATACAAAGAAATAGAAACAACTAGTGGAGCAAGGAGGGAAGAAAACAAGATGGAGAAGCTAAAAATAAATGAAATTAAAAATTTCAGATTAGCTCAAAATAATAATAGTAACAGAAGGAAGGAACAATGATGGGCAAGGAAAGATGCTGGCTTTTCAGCGTCATTGACGGGGTCGCTTTGCGTAATTGATTGGCATTTCGGCTTTTCCTTCGATGGCGGGTTCATAAAATTCCGTTTGGATAATGTTAAATTAAGATCTTTGGAAAGGACGAAGAGGCCCTGGGAGGAACAAGTGGCAACACCGATAGAAAGAAGACCCAGTCCTTGCTTGGATGGGCGAAATTGGAGCTTATCTGTTCCTTCTGATTGATTGCTGTTTTGGTTTTGCTTCTTGATTTTAAACCTTTCTTCACCTGCATGAAAAACCAGGAAATGTTTTTCGATCTTGGACGTTGAGCTCGAGCTGGAAGATACCTTCCACAGTTCCGATAAACCTAATAAAATGATAAAAGACTCGGATTAGCTTTTCAAGTATGCTGATGTCGTGTTATATATAAATCCTTTGAATCAATATTTGGGAAACTAACAAGGTCCGCCCATCGGCACCCCATCCAATACCTGCAGTTCCCAATCCCCGTTCCCTCTCGCGACTAGTCGACCCATATCTCCCATCATCACCAAGCGCCATGCGAGCCCAACGCGGTGCTCGAAGCTGGCCAACTTCGATGCGACGGCGATAATGGCTGAACGGCGCACCCACCCCTGTCCGCCGACTCTCCTCAATCACCGCTTGCCGCCGTAGCCGGCTTCGCTCCTCGGGGGTCGAGCCTATTGTTTGCCCCTCTTGCCGTTCTACGGCGTGATCCAGGCGGTCCGCTCTTCGTGGAATGGATCTTGTACGGTGCAGGCGGATTTGCTGGGCTTGGGTGGATAGCGGTGAGGCTGGGTTTTCAGGGGAACGGTTAAATAGAACTCGGGATCGTGGTAGTTGTCGGCTACTTGTAGGGCCATTCGCGTTTCCATTGCCATTTGGCTGTTCGTTGTTAGTAGATTGTGCTGCGCCGCTTCGACCCGTGGCATTTGAACCGTCAGCATCTGAGGGGTAGTCCGAAGGCTGCAAACGTGCTGGAGACTGGGTCCATCTTAATGTGATAGATGAAGGATTGATTCCGTGGGCAGGTAGCAACGTAGATGACAGCCGCTCGCCTTGCGGCTGCGCAATTGATATGGAAGGACGTGACGTCGGCGGTTGAACTGTCGCTCGCACCCGCTCCAACTGGCGATCTCCACCATACTCAGCGCGTAAAACGGCGTCAGCCAACCCCGGAGACGATGCGCGAGGAGAGCGGTTGCCAGTGCGAGCTTCCATGAGCGATTCAGGACTTAGGCGTCTCGGAATTCGCGAGGATAATATCCCATCGTCCCATTCTGAGGCATTCACGGAATCGATAATGTGTCTCTCTCTATACCCCATTTCCCGCAACAACTCTTCACGTGATAATTCTGTTTCCGAATCACC
Source organism: Histoplasma capsulatum G186AR (assembly GCF_000150115.1). Taxonomy (NCBI): domain Eukaryota; kingdom Fungi; phylum Ascomycota; class Eurotiomycetes; order Onygenales; family Ajellomycetaceae; genus Histoplasma; species Histoplasma capsulatum. The sequence goes on along the minus strand of NW_025544817.1, from coordinate 346,593 downwards.
ACTCTGTTGGTCCCTCTGCAATGAGGTAGCTTCAATGACGTTTGCTCGATGGTTCAGTCCCTCATGCTCAAGGAAGCGTTCGGCACCATCAGAGTCCGATGACGACTCCTGATCATCTCTGCCTATGTGAGTTCGAACGATTTGTAGTCCTGGTTCGTCTAGATCAAGGGATAGAATCTGGCGCCGGGAAAATGCCTGGCGGATGTCTGCTACCCCAGCTCGCCCATAATCTTCCACCCAAACAAGGAGATCCCAAGGTCTAGGAGAGAACGACATGGACCGAACTGCGCCACCTTCAAAATAAGATCGAGATGACTGGAACACACAAACAATATGTTCTCGCCCACCCACGTCTTCGGGATCCGTGTTCAAAATGCTTTTGACGTCGAAGACTGTGATGATTCCGGCTTGTGACCCAACTGCACAAAGATGGCTAGATGGAGAAAATGCAATTGTGAAGCAACAACAGTCATCATACTCAGGATCTGTGTCCAGTTCTACGGAGCGGATCAACGGCCAGTTCCAACCCATTAGCATTTTGTCGCTATTCCGAACAGGGACTCTGTTTTCGGGGGATTGCTCAATTCGGTAGAAGTAGATATGGTTGGCGTCACCCACGGCAGCGAGAAGGTTCGAATCGGGCGAGATAATGGCATAATTCATGCAAATCGGATGGCGAATGCTCTGGATCATTTCCGAGCGTGTAAGGGAATAAATGCTCACTGTTGTGTCATTATTACTAGAGGAATCCATCCCTTGTTAGCCAAAGAGATAAGTAGTCGGAAAAGACACTTGCTGGTCAGCAATGTACCTGAGAACTGCGACATCTTCATTCGCATAATTATTATTAAGAGCTGGTAGGCGATGAAGCGTCACAGAATTGACAATGCTCCCTCCAAACTCATGTATTTTTATATCTAGAAACCTCTCAGCGTTTGGCCTCTGAAAAAGTTGAGGAGTTGGTAGAGTCTCACTAGCACTTGATGGTGGATATCGGGGCCGAGAAGGATCTAGGTCAACTGGTAATGGACTATCTACGTCTGTACGCGGAGGAAGCATGCCAGGCGGAGTCCCGGAAGTCGTTTCGCCAATCTTGATAAAAGCACAATCCCCGTGCTCTGAACCCCCGATCCCAATCCAACCCAGACCAGCAGTCAGGCATCTTGGTGAGAACGGCACGACCGCAATTTTCTCACGCTTTCTCGTAGGGATGTGGAAGACATATATCTGCCTCTCTACCGCGACATATATTCGATCTGGATCAGCCGTGCTAATGTAGTGGCGAAGTTGGTGGTGACTACGTAAAGCGCAGTTAGCCTTCATTCTGCCCAGATGATAACAAGCAAGCTAGGTATCACGAACGCATTAGGGATCCGGATAGGGAAGAATTTTCGGTGGTTTTGAAGGACGAGACATTCAGTTGGTCGGTAGCTATGTGGAAAGTTCGGTTAGGTCAGTCTTGACGCCTTTTCCATTTCAAGCTCCATACGAGCAACTCTGGTACTCACAGAAGTGCAGAGTCGAGCGTCATGGTGGCCAGGAGAGCAAGGCTGTTAGGGTCATTGTATCAAAAAGCCTATAGTAAAATATGAAGCATCGACAGCATTAGGTTGAAGACGGAGTCCGACAGGTGGTGATGCTGGAGGCGCATTGAAGGGTGGAGGAGGTTGTTACCTGTCTCGATGACGGCAGAGCGGAGAGCTAGAGGTTGGGCGTGGTGGGGGAGGTACCAGCACACACAGCTAGTATCGGGAAGTACATGTGGCTACTAGGCTACCTACCAGTACACAATTACATCACTGGACTTAGCTACGGCTTAACGTATGCCAGGCAATATATCCATGTACAGTGCAACTCGCCATTCACCTTACCCTCATCAGTCTTCATTGCCGCTGTGCTGCGCGCTTCAGCCAGGCGGCAACGCCTTCTGACATAAGACGGTAAGGCTACTTACTGGGGCAAAGAGGTGATTGGCAATTTACAAAGCTTGTGGGAGGTTTTACCACTACGCCAAGAGGATCAATCCTTGAGGTAGCCAGCCACAAAAACGACACCATCCTCCGGACTGCTGGAAAGCTCCTCTTCGTTAACAACCTCATCAGCATCTTCTGCACATCTTCTTTACTTTGCCTATTGTGCGAATATTTCTACTTGCCATTTAAGTAATGGCCGATGACGAGATTCAGAGGCTGTCCCAGATTTTAGAGGATGGGAAGCGACGTCGACGGGACGCGCAGCAGGCTCAACAGCAGTCGGAGCAAGCTCCATGGGCATTGGAAGAACAGATACGTCGTCCCTTAATTACTTTTTGAATATCTTGATGCCTGCCAAACTTATCCCTCAGCCTGAGTGTGTGGTTGCTAGGGAGGAAAGTTTGCTACATCAGATGTGTACTCAATTCCAGTCTCTGAATTGAGTCTATGGTAGATATTGAGCGATCAAACCCTCAATTCAAGTGAAGGTCTACTTGCAATGCGTCTTTGAAAACCCCATCTGCACCATCACAAAATGTACCCTGCAGGATTATTTTTGAAGTTTCCACTAGGATTGTTGATGCGACTATGTTCGTGAGAATTTTTTTGGTCTACCTTGGGCAAAGATTCATCTCTTCGTGGTACAATAGCGTTGATAGTATGGTCAGCACTCACCTCGCTAAAGATATTTAAATTTGATAACTCGAGTTGGGTTTAGTTAATACTTTGAGAATCTGTTTAGTAATGAGAATGTAAGTGGTGATTCTTGAATCTAGGTATGAGCTTATTTTAAATTAGTTAGAGCTGAATCTAACGCAGTTGAAAGATAATAGTTGATTTGAAACCATACCGCATTGTTCTTTTCGTCTACTGCAGCATCAAAGTAGCCAGTCAGCATATATCACTGATATTGTAGACGGACCAATTCACAGCAAAGTAGTATAGGATCTTTAATATGGATGCGCGAATATATTCGTTATATGATTTTTAGTTAATCATACTGCTGGGGCAGCTGTCTTACGAGAAGGCGAAGACAGAATAAAGAATAAATAGTAGAAGATAGAATTAAATACTAGTATGAATAGTTAAGTACAGTACAAGCACTTGTCATAGGAACATAGTAAAATAGTAGCTAATCGCTAAAGAAAGAAATAGAAAAAAAAAGAAAAAAAAGAAATAAGATGAATATATACTTAAAATATATACAGGGCTATGATTGTGGTCAAAGAAATAGTGGTAGCGAGGAGGCATAACGCAATGGTAGCGAAGACATATAAGGAATTAGTTGAGCTCTGTAGTTTTGAATAGAATGCTTTCATCGTCTTACTCTACAACTCTGGCAATATGTGTTTCATACTATTCATAAAACCATTAAACCATTTTCATAAAGTGCATACTTCAGTAGTTCTCTTCAATTCATTCCCGACATATAGTCGCTAAACTAATACAGCTGTAGATAGAAGCTATGACAGATACGTATCCCCGCAGCCAAGCCCACCATCGCACCCAACTACCCAGCTAGAGTATACTCTGTTTCCTCCCTTCTAGTCTACCGTTGTATTTCAATTGGAAATGTCGGAGTATTTGTTTAATCAGACCCCTCAGCTTCAGCTTGTGGAACAGCGTAGAACCAGTGTCGGGCAGGAGCAACAGCCTCCTTAGCGGGGACATTTTCTACCGGCTGCTGTAATAATAATTAGTTGATTGTTCAACAGTATCAATATTCAAGCAGATAGTACTAATATACATACGGCAACGGGGGTAGCAGAGATCATGGAGGCCATGATGAGAGCAGCCAAGGTGTAGAAGGTCTTCATTTTGAGTTTGGTTGGATTTTAATTTCAAAATATTTTTTTGAGAAAGAGGTCGTTATCTTAATGAATTGTAAATATTTGTTGATTTTCAATAGATGTTGAGAGGGTGAATATCTGTGTTATAAGTAGTTTTATACAAACCTATTCGATCTAAGAGTAATCGACCAATGACCACTATGATGTAATAATTGAATTTTTGATTTTGCTGACAATTCCCCCATGTCAAGTTGAGGTCAGCATGCTGATGGTTCTTTAAAGTCAGCAAGTTCGTTGATTGCAGAACCCGAATTTAAGCTCAGACAACCGATTCTTTCCCCAGTTATTATGTTACATTTAAGAGCGACACAACATACGCTTGCTTGATAAATGTCATGATTATTGAAACCAACGACGATCAGGCCCATTCCGTGTGTGGGGTGATAACTGATCGTCTCAAGTCAGCAACATATGGATGACAAGTACTCCAGAGATGAGATCTCAAGTCGAGTTATTGTTATTCTGCTCAGAGTTGAAGTAGAAGAAGTGTGATTTAACTCGAAATAGGCAATACAAGATCATGAGTTTAAGCACTCTGGATATAATCATATATATTTTCTGTATTAATATGTGGATAAATCAGAGAGTCTCTCTTTTAAAAGAAACTGAATGTCATTGAGCTTTTAATCATAGACTGAGTTTGAGAATCAATCATTCACTGCTTTAACTGGTTCTGAAGTGTGAAACTAAACGAATATTGACATATTCTATAAACCTATTCCGCTGTAGGTGCAGCGATCGATTACGGTGCCGAAACTTACGCAGTAGCGCGTCGAAGCGTTGACTAGAAAAGATAATAAGAATTTCCAGTTAAAAGAGCAAGGGCAAATCAAGGAAAATCAAGAATATATCATCTTACTCTAGTTTCACAGATAACCTCTTTGATGCAGTGGCTTTTATAACGTCAGCAATCTGCAAACCGTTCTCCAGCAGAGTAACCCTCTCATACTTATTGATAGCCTTGGGCAGCCCAAGAGACATTGAAAAAGCCATCTTCTTGCTAGAGGTGTCTTTGATAGACATTCTCAAGTCCTCTGTCTTCTCCACCCACTCGAAGGGAAAGGGACCTTGCAGGTAGTAGATGAGGTAAAGATCAAAGGCTCGCCATGAGCAAACCAACCTTCCCCGGTGATCAAATGAATTCCTGTCCGATGACAGGATATCAATAAAATAATATCTACTCCTCTGTTAGTCTAATGGCGCTGCATGAACATGGGCATGTAGTTGTTGTTTGTTGATACAGGCTACAGTTGAACGGGTGTAAAAAAAAGCTTTCTCATATTTTTGCCAAGACGTTTTGCCCCTGTTCAACTCTGGTCAGGTGGTTTAATCCATGGAGAGCACCACCGAAGGTTTTTCCGGCCGAAAATTTAGCACCCGTTCAACTGCACGGCCGATACCTACCTTGGTAGCGCCCTTGTCTCCTGACACGTGACTCGCTGCTTCTTTCTGTGGGATGGTTAATCTTCTCATTGTGCGATCGCTAGCTAACTATATAGGGGTAATCACGTGCGGTGGAGGGCCACCTGGGCAACTAGTGCCCAACACCCCCCCACACGCCAACATGTGTGATGTGTTCCTACGAATATTCCATGCTAGCTATCTTAATCTAGATCATCCCAAAAACATGCTATATACAGAAATTTAATCATTCTTGCTGTTGTTAGTGAAAAGTTCTAGTAATTTAATGAAATGTCTAAATGCCACTGTGCTCAGAGGTTTGATTAATTCATCTGCTATCATATCCTCAGTGGGAATGTGGTTAATTGAAATAACATTTTCATTCAGTTGCATGTGAGAATAGTGGAAGTGAGTGTCAATATACTTGCTGTGCATCATGATCACAGCAACAGTAGCTAGATCAATAGAATCTTTATTATCTACTCTGATAGACAAGGAATTCTTTGCTGTAATAAATTCTAGTTTCATCATTATATTATACAATCACATTGCTTTGTATACTGCTTCACTGAGTGTCATATATTCTGTTTTATTTGAACTTAAAGAAATACAAGATTGTTTGAACAAATATCATGAAATTGATGCATCTGCTAATTTGAATATAAAGCTTAAGATAGATTTATATTTACTGTTCAACAGTTCTACTCAATCTGAATCTGTATAATCTATTGACAGATATGATATATTGAGGAATTCATCAATCTCATTCTTAAAGTCTTTGTATAAGATGTCTAGATTGCTCATTTCTTTTAGATATTATATAATACAGAGAAGAGTTTTTCATATTTTAGATGTAGATACAGTATTCTTCTGCACTAGTAGAGATGCTGCTTATATAATATCTGAGTGTAATTTGACTGTCAGATACTGCAAGTACTCTACTCTGTATTAATATTATTCTTTGATGAATTCTTCTTCTTATTCTGATACAGAGATATTATCTATCTTCATCTCTTTAAGTATTGATGTAGAGATAGAGACAGCATTATCTAGACAGAAATCCTGCACTAAACAATTAATATAGTATCTCAATGTTAATTTGATAGCATTATTAAGATGATGTTCAACCTTCATATTCAAGTATTTTGAAGATTCTTTCAAATCTTTTATTTCTAATTTATTAATGAGAATATCAACTAGTCAATCAGCATCTACTGAATCTTCTGCTATAATATAAAGATTATTCATATAGATTGTTATATAAAAATGATTGTGGAATGTGTGATGTTATAGAGTAGAGTTGTAGAGGCTAGATTTGAAGTCATTCTCACAGAGTAATATTATAAGAAAATCATATCAAATCTTAGCAGCAGGATTCAATCTGTATAGAGAGTCTACAACAGCACAAATCATTATATATAAAGTCTTCATCTCAAATTCAGTAGATTGCTGTATATAAACTGTTTTATCAAATCAGTTATATAGATAGATCATCACTATATCAATCTGATGCAAGATTCAATCTTGCTTTGCTGCTACTATAAATATCATACAATTAGTAGTGTCATTAACAACAGATATGTATGTTTCTTTATATATGCTCTTCTTTAATCAATTGCTATATACTACTCATTGAGATTTTTGTAATATATTATCAGAATCCATATTGAGATTCTGAGAATAATCTTTTTCAATATAAACTCAATAGCTGAGGGCCACTGACTCATCAGAAGAGACATCAGAATATAAAATCATTGTTCAAATATTTCTTCATTTCAAATCTACAATCTCATATTTCATTGATTTTTGTCAATATTTATCAATCCTCTCAGATCTACTAACAGCATTCTTATATTTTTTTGAAACAGAATCAGTGAGAGAAGAAGAGATGTAGATAATGAATACTTTTACTGATTTTATTCATTCAGTATCAGCTAATTCAGAAACAGCAGTATTATCAATAAAATAAGTTGCTGAACTTGCAGCTTTAAATATTATATAATTAATATCAATCTGCAGAGTTGTAGATTCCTTTGCAGAGAAAACAATATTACTGATGACAATTATTTTATTAGTTGTAGAACTTCAGAGACAGTAGATTGAATTGCTACAGAATTCTATAAGTTTAAATATTTCTGCTCTGATGAACAGCTTATCAGTAGATCTTTGAAATTTATGAAGATGTATGTAAATATCAATATCTAGCTCTCTAAAATAGCAAAGTTGAAGCAGAGTGTTGATTAGTGCTGAGAATAAAATAATATAGAGGCATTATACAGATGCTTCATCAGTGTTGTTGATAGATCAGTATTTCTCATTATACAGAGTAATAGATATTGATGTGTTATTGATAATTGCAACTACTATTTCAAGAACATCTGCTCAGAACTTCTTCAGTATATTTATATTTATAAATACTGCTCTAGCACATATTATTATCATGCAGATTTCTCTCTCAGAAACATCATCTTGATAGAGAGATTGAGATATAGTAGATTCTCAGATAGTATCATCTTTGATTATTATTATTATCATTTTATTTGATTGAAAGATATTATCAATATCAGTTCTAACTAGTGCTGATGGTATGAAGTCAAGATTTTTTATAAATTGAACTCAGTGAGTGTAAAATTTGATAGCTTGATTCTTAGTGTGTAAAAAATAGATTCATCTATAATAAGTGGTGTTATCAGTGATAAGCATATAATATTTGATCTCTTGATAAGATTCTATAGAGTAATCAGATATATCATTCAGCATACAATCATCATCAGCAAGGTTGATATGAATATATTGCATTGCTCACAATACTTGTGGTATGAGAGTTTGCAAGAACTTGTGTGTCATATCTGCTTTGACACAGCTATCACAGAAGAAGTCTGTTTTAGATTCTTTGATACAGATATTAGATGACAGATTCTTCACTAATATAATGATTGCATCAGTGTGAATATACTTTAGAGTGATATATTATTTCATAAGTGTTCTTATCAGAGAATTGTAATTGCTAGATTGATTGCTAGATTTCTCCACAGTTGTTGATATTGCATCTCTATAATTGTAAGATTTGATCATAAAATGAACAGTCTGAAATAAATGATGAATATCTATTTGAAATTCTCATTCTATTATTTTATAGACTGATTCTTTGAATGTACAAACAGTGATGAAGTTGACACTATTCAGAGCTCTTATTGTAAAATAAGAAGAGGTGGTGTTAGATAGTTGATATCTGAAACCTTGATCTTCTAGCTTCACAAAGGATAGAAGATTGATAGTGAGATTGAAGATTCAGTGAATATAACTCACTGAAATATCCCTCTCTTCTAATTCTAGAAGAATATCATCTATCTTCTCAACTCATTCTATATCATCATTCACAGTGGTTATCTCTAAATTCTTCTCAAATAACTTTGCATATATCAATGAGTGTCTTTCATCTGTTATATTAAAGCTTGTGCAGATGTTGAGATATCAAGATCTGAATATTGTAGCAGATAATGCAGATAAAGTAAATACTGTATTGATACTAGATTGTAAGATAAGAAGATCTAATACTCTGATATCAGTAGATTTATTATCATTCTTATTCTTCTTCTTATTCTTTCTCTTCTTTTTGACATTCTCAGTGTTATCAGTACTCTTATTATTTTTATTCTTCTTTCTCCATCACTCAGATGCTTTGTCAGAGTTCAGATAATAGCAATTAGTCTTTATATACTCTGAAATCTTACAGTATTCACATCATGAAATTGTGGTGGTGATTGTGATATTATTATCATTATTATTGATAGCTGTATTGATCTTTGAAGTTTTGAAATATTCAGAACTCTCTGACTTACTCATCTGATGAGCAATTTGTTTTATAAAATTATTAATATCTAGATTGACAATCAGACTCTGATCTGTATTATAGAATATATCAAAATATAATTTGATGTAGATTCTCTGATAATTTCAGAAACTAATAATAAAGAAATTATGAAGATAGTTCTTACTGTAGTTCTCTGTTAGTTGTTGCATGTGAGCAGACAGATAGTGATATTAATGTATATATATCAAATAATCACTGTTCTTGACATGTAAGTGGATAAATTCTTTGAGAATATTAATTCTTTTCTCTTCTAGAGATATTGTATATACTGTGTTTATCTTGTGTTATAGAGCTGCTGCATTGTTGAATTAAATGAATTCTATAATTAAATAGACAGAATCTATCAGAGATTGTAATATATAATAGAAAAGTAGTTTTGAATGTATTATTTAATATTATTACTTGAGTGTTGATAAATCTTCAGATGATTTCTGTTGATTCTTATTAAGAATATCTGCATCATCAATTATCTCTGTATTCAAGAAGAATGCCATCTTCTATATCTGATAGTTGATATTATTAAATATGGTGATAGACTTTGTATTTAATGAGATCTGCACTTTCTTCTGATATTTACAAGCCAGCATGTTCAGATCTTCTTCTGATATAGAATTTGAAAAAGATGAAGATGATGAAGAAGATAAAAAAGATGGCAGTGTATATACTGATATCAGTCACTCATAGAGTGCAATGAGATCTGCTGCTGCCATGATCATCATACTGTTAGAATTCAGTATAGATATCAGTATAGAACTGAGTGTGTCATTCTCAGATTTCTCACATTCTGGCATTTTATCAGTATTGTATGCTGAGTCAGAGATTGTCATATCATTCTCTGTCATTGTATATTCAGTTTGATTACTCTCTACTTTTGAGATGAATTCTTATTCAGTAACAGAGGGAATGGACTGAGGGACTCTTGATTGCAAATATAATATCTTTTTATATTCTGATATGAGAGTTGCAGATAATCAAGAACCATTCATAATTAATCTGATTTAGAGAGATTCTGAATGAAAATAAATAAATAAGTTTTTGATTTCTTCAAGATAGTAATGAAATCTCTGCAGTAGTCTTGACAGTAATTCCATCAATTACATCACTTTTATAGACAAAGAACTCTCTTTTTAGAGGAATAATGTCTAACTCATTCAATATAACTTCAGTTGCAGCATATTCTAATCAAAACACATCATTTTTCTTAAAAATCTGCTATCTGGGCCATAACCTGTGGGATGGTTAATCTTCTCATTGTGCGATCGCTAGCTAACTATATAGGGGTAATCACGTGCGGTGGAGGGCCACCTGGGCAACTAGTGCCCAACACTTTCCACTCTTCCACCACTTTCGACGCATCACCCAAAGTAGACTAGTGCCACAGCCGCTTTTTTTCTCTCTTCAAATTTTTCAAGTTTTCATCGTTATGATCTTCTCAATCTCCCCAAATTCCCATTTCCTCTCACTCCGCCTTTGTGTTTACCTCCTTTCTCTTTTCCCGTGTAATACTATTGTCTCTATCTTCTCCTCTTGTATTTTATTTTCTCTCCCTTAAAATAATAATTTTGATTATCCTCTCATAATGCTTGCATCCCGGTTCTCCCGTGCGGTATGTGTTTTGTCATCACTTGTGCTTCAGCTCAACTTGATATAAGAATGTCAGACTGATTCAAATACATTCAATTAGCTTCCTCGCACTGTTCCTTCTTTTGCCCGTTCCTCCACCTACAGGCTTCCCACTACATCCTTTCGGAGATGGAACTCGACAGAAGCGGGAGAGGAGAAGGTAAAGGGCCAAGTCATTGGTATTGATTTGGGTACGTATTACTCGCGTTGAGTTCTGCCATGTTCTATTCTAGTATTTAGTCATTCATGTGTATCGCCAATTATGGCCGGCTTCTGTTCTAAACTAACTGATATGTTGTCTAGGTACTACCAACTCTGCTGTGGCTGTCATGGAGGGAAAGACTCCAAGAATCATTGAAAACGCTGAAGGTCAGAGTTCTATTTTTCCCACTCCAGATAATCCCTTAGCTGGGAATAAAGGAAACTGACCTCCTCTCTTTCTTTCAGGCGCACGAACAACTCCCTCTGTTGTTGCTTTCTCCAAGGATGGCGAGCGACTCGTTGGAATTGCTGCCAAGCGCCAAGCTGTCGTTAACCCTGAAAACACCCTCTTCGCCACGAAGCGTCTGATCGGACGCAAATTCATTGATCCGGAATGCCAGCGAGACTTGAAAGAAGTTCCTTACAAGATTGTTCAACACAGCAATGGCGACGCTTGGGTTGAGGCTCAGGGCCAAAAATACTCGCCCTCCCAAATCGGTGGTTTTGTCCTTCAGAAGATGAAAGAGACTGCCGAGTCATATCTTGGCAGACCTGTAAAGAATGGTGTCGTTACTGTTCCTGCCTACTTCAATGATTCCCAACGTCAAGCTACCAAGGATGCTGGTCAAATTGCCGGTCTCAATGTGCTTCGCGTTGTCAACGAGCCCACTGCTGCTGCCCTCGCATATGGTCTTGAGCGTGAGGCAGATCGCGTTGTCGCAGTCTACGATCTTGGTGGAGGTACTTTCGATATCTCCATTCTCGAAATCCAAAAGGGCGTGTTCGAAGTTAAGTCCACCAATGGTGATACCCATCTCGGTGGTGAGGACTTCGATATCAGCCTAGTTCGCCACATTGTCAACCAGTTCAAGAAAGAGTCCGGCCTTGATCTTTCAGGTGACCGTATGGCTATCCAGCGTATCCGTGAGGCTGCTGAAAAAGCTAAGATTGAACTGTCGTCTGCTCTTCAAACCGAAATCAACCTCCCATTCATCACGGCTGATGCTTCTGGTGCCAAACACATCAACTCGAAAATGACTCGTGCCCAGCTCGAGGCTCTCGTCGACCCGCTGATTTCCCGAACTGTCGAACCTGTGCGAAAGGCATTGAAAGATGCCAACCTCCAGGCCAAGGACATCCAGGAGGTCATCCTCGTTGGTGGTATGACGCGTATGCCCAAAGTTACTGAATCCGTCAAGAGCATCTTCGGCCGTGAGCCTGCCAAGTCAGTCAACCCAGACGAGGCTGTTGCGATTGGTGCTGCCATTCAGGGTGCTGTCCTCGCTGGTGAGGTCACTGATGTTCTCCTCCTTGATGTCACCCCCCTCTCCCTTGGAATCGAGACACTTGGAGGTGTTTTCACCCGCTTGATCAACCGTAACACTACTATCCCAACCAAAAAGTCCCAGACTTTTTCCACTGCTGCTGATTTCCAGACTGCTGTCGAGATCAAGGTCTACCAGGGTGAGCGTGAGCTTGTCCGCGACAACAAGCTCCTTGGAAACTTCCAACTTGTCGGAATCCCCCCTGCTCATCGTGGTATCCCTCAGATCGAAGTCACCTTCGACATTGACGCTGACTCCATCGTCCACGTCCACGCCAAGGACAAGGCAACTAATAAAGATCAGTCCATCACAATCGCTTCCGGCTCTGGCCTCTCTGATTCCGAGATCCAGAACATGGTTGACGATGCTGAGAAATACGGTGCCCAGGACAAGGAGCGCAAAGCTGCTATTGAAGCTGCCAACCGCGCTGACAGCGTCTTGAATGATACCGAGAAGGCTCTCAAGGAATTCGAGGACAAACTTGACAAATCTGAAGCTGACCAGATCAGGGAGAAGATCGCGGCCCTTCGTGAGGTTGTTGCCAATAGCCAATCAGGCGAAGGCTCCATCTCTGCTGAGGAGATGAAGGCCAAGGTTGACGAGCTCCAGAACGCCAGTCTTACCCTCTTCGACAAGATGCACAAGGCTCGTTCCGAGGAGGGCCAGCAGCAACAACAACAATCGACCGAGAACCAGCAGGGTGGCGAGGGCGAGAAGAAACCATGAAAATTTGCCCGTTAAATCTTGATATTTTCAATCAAAACAACAAGGATTCGATTTAACTCTGGTTTTTTTCCTCTTTCGTCAAATGAACCTATTTCCTTTATCATTTAGAGGCCTTTTATTCTGTTTTTTATTTTTTTTATGAATGTCCACACAAACCCTGTTATTTTATCATTTTTTCGTTCCATTTTAGTTTTCCCTGTACACATACCAGCCTGTTCATTTCATTTTAATGCGCCCCATACTTAGTGTTGGAGTTTATCTTACGTGTCATCTGCTTTATTTCCGCATAAGCAACCATCGTCATTCTTATCCTGGTCTCAGGGGAATGTTTTATTACTTTTTGTTCACAGTCACCAAGGGATTAGGGGGAAGGCGAGAAAATTCCCTTTTTCTTATGATGATTTTTTTTTCTCTTAATTTCTCTTTTCTTTTGTCAACCGGGCGGGAAGCGCGGCGGTGGGTAAAACTCAAGGCAGAAAAAGTGTTATGTGTTTTTTCTGAATGTCGAACAAAAAAGCGAGCCGGAACACGGGGAGAAGGAGAAAGGTAGTTTTGGTTTTGTTGGCTGGTTGAACCCGTCTAACCCAACCGAGTCGAAGTCGACCCAACCATTTTTGCGCAGGTACATGTTATTGCATAGCAGACCGCAGCATTTGGGTGAGAATTCTATGGTTGGATTGGTTTGGGTTGCAGTAGACGAGGTCGTGGAAGCGTGGTTTTCTATATACCTCCCACCACCCCTCCCTCAACTCTCCTTGAAACCCACCCTCCTCTATTCCGTTGTCCACGATTAGAATATTACCATTCTCCTCTCTTATAGTATTTTATTATCAGTTGGCTTTCATATATACCTATTTAGTTCCGTAAATGATTTTCTCCTTCGCGTTGCTGCCTCCCTACCCTTCTTTTCGTCACCCTCTTATATTCTTGTTTCCCAGTGTCAAGCTGTTTTCCGTTACCACACCGGTTTAACATGCGGGACAGTCATGGGCCCAACTATCCTTATACCTCTATCCCCATTCCCCCAAATGCAACCTGTTCGCATTATCCCCCTTAAAATTCAGAAGACGGCCGCAAATGCGCTGGTGTCATGGTACCTGTACAGCAAGTAGTACAATTGAAACTCTGGACGATTTCTGCGAGGCTCAATTTCTGCAAGCATATCGTTCACTGCTATTGACAATTTTGCATCTCGGATCTAGCACAAGGTCCCATTCACGGAACTCCTGACTTCTGACTTAAAAACACCCCAGTGATTCACTCTCTCCTGTGCCACTGTGCGAATGAATTGGTTCCAAGCCCCTTAAACGCGTACATATCCAGACAAAAAAAAATTTAGTGGACGGGCTTCTTCATCACGTTCACACCAGCCAAGCTCAACGCTTTTCATTTACAAGCTGCCCCTGCCACGTTTACCCTTTCGCTTTGGCAGCTATTTTCATACGTATTGTCTCGAGATATCGAAGCCCTACGCGAATGCATAGCTGCGAAAAACGGGGCAATGCCGGTTTCCATTCTGGCCTCCCCTAATTGACCTTTTCACATCCACCACCCCAGAGAGAAATCATTCATTCGTCACCATTCCGTCTCATGCAGGCCACTTTTCGTCCCCCTTCTGAAATCAGTGCTAGAATCAAAAAAAATAAGGAAAATGACATCAGCCGCCCTGGCCAGCATAAATCGCCGCATCAAGAAGCACCTCCAGCGTAAGGTCGATTTATACGTAGAGCGCAGCGAAGTCCTACGCAAACGCAGGGCCGCCGACACGGCTGTAGCTGAGAAGCGCAAACGGGAGGATGAGGCCTTTAAGGCGGAGGTTGGGAGGGCGAATGTGAAAGCAGCGGGTATGTCCACACATTTGACCTTTGACTCTTATCTTGGTTCTCATTTTATTATTTCCCTCTTTCCTCTTTTTTTGTTTTTATTTTTCCTTGTTCATTTATCACTCCACTTCAATTTTCCTTTCATTTTGCCTGGGAACCATTTAGTGAAAACAAACTTACGTATTCGTTTCAATCATAACTATCAACTTTAGAACTTACAGGAGGAGCAGATCCGGCTTGCGGGAAGGTTGACGAAGGGGGAAATGTCGTTGATGGCTGATCAGGCATCTGCGACTGCAAGGGCTCAGAGAAAGAAGGAGAAAAGGAGGAAGAAGGAGATGAGGCGGCGGATTAGAAGGATTGCAAGGGAAGGGAGAAAAATACAGACGGCAACAATGTCTACTTGTTGGTATGTTATCCAGCTGAAGGCTGTGGCTGTCGGGTTCGTTTGGCCCCTCTTGTTTTCGAGTTGACAAGCCCCCCCTATTTCGATTTGCGTGGCATAGGAGAAGAAGTGATTTCCCTGCATATATATTGTTTTAATTTATTCCATGTGTTGACGGTCTCCTTCCTCCTCGCGTAGCCGTGAACAAATGAGCCATGGATGCCTGTCCTGTCACCACCATAGAGATGCCATTGAAAGGCCCTTGCCGACAGCAGGGTGGTCAGATACAAGGGAGCATCTCTCGGTATCCAATGTTAAGCTAGAGTTAGAAGAGGGAGTGGATAACGAGGTGAAAAATGCTTCTTTGACGGTGATTTATGCTCCAGGTACACAACTTAGTAGTCAGCAGATAGATAGACGTTTTCAAAGAAATTTAATCATTTACAGACAGATGGACGACAGTCTTGCGGAAAGACTAAAGTTCTCCGCTCATAACTAGCTAGGTAAAGCTCTATGTTGTCACCCGCAGTAATAATTTACAGCCTCAGCTTGAGCGAGGAACTCTCAAACGCAGCCGCTGACATCATAAGATAAACCAATATAACACCACGAAATTCTATTTAACCCAGCAAATGACAACCGCTTAGAGACACTTCCATTACCTTCAGATATTATATGTGGAAAAACATCACCATGTCGTCCCCTCCAACTCCAACACCCAACCCCCTCATCGACCTCCCTGAAATCCTCCTCCTTTGCAGAGAAAAGGAAAACATAGTTGCCTTCCAGGACGCCCTCCGCAAGCACTGGCCCGCGGTCACCTTCTTCTCCCCTTCTTCATCCACCACCACCACCTCCCCCCAACCGACCCAACAAGCCGAGCAAAAGCTAAAAATAATCCCCCTCAACGAACGCCTTAACACCGTCCCACATACCCAACCCTTCGACCTCGTCGTTTCCCCCGCCAATTCCTATGGCCGTCTTGACGGCGCCTTCGACGACGCCATCTCCCGCACCTTCTGTCTGCCCGACCACCCGTACCTCACCTTGACGCGTGCTGCGCAGAAAACGCTCTACGAGCGCTGGCGCGGCTATGCGCCGCCGGGCACCTGCACGCTGGTACCGTTTCCGGAAGAGATTGTGAAAGCGGGGAAGGCGCTGGGGGGCTGTAGGTGGGTGGCGCTGTGTCCGACGATGCGCATGCCGGCGAATGTGGTGTGGGATCGGGAGGTTGTTTATAAGTGTGTGTGGTCGTTGATGGGGGAGGTAGAGAGGTGGAATCGAGAGGTCAGAGAGGAAGGGGATGGCGGGGAGGAGGGGGGGAAGAAGGCGAGGAGGACGAGGAGGAGGATTGATAGGATCTTAATGCCCCCGTTGGCGGTTGGGGTAGGGAAAGTTAGTAAGGAGAGGTGGGCGGGTCAGGCTGTGTTGGCTATGAAGCATTTTGTGGATGCGTTGGAGAGGCCGGAGAGGTGGGGGAGGTTGGACTGGGAGGAACTTGGGAAGGATTCATTTGAGGTTGAAACGACGTGGAAGCCTGAGGAGAGGAGAAAGTAGGAAGCAAGGGGTAATTATGCCGTAACTGTGAGTGGGACGTAGTTTTTATTCGTATATGTACAAAGACGAGGCGAGGCGGTAATGATCCAAGTATGGAAGCCTGAAGACTTCTGATCGAGTTGAACCATTTCCTGAATTAGATTATTCCAGTTACATAGGTTGTACCCGCCAGTATCCATGGATGGAAACATACACAGGGAATGATTTGATGTACTTTTTTCTCGCCCGCGCTTACAGCCACTTGAAATTCGCTGCAAGGAGGGCGAAGCGTTCCACAAGAGATTCACGGCGTACGAATGTCAGAAGGAATGAATCATATCTCCAGGAACAAGACGAGTTGTTGTGATTCCCGTGCATTTAACTAATTATAGAAAATCCCCTGGTTTTGGTGATGAGGGAAATCTGGTGCCCGGTGTAGCCATTGCGGAGAACTTTGTCCCGCGGCTGATTTTGTCTCAAAAGGTGGTGTGATGCATTTCACAAATGGGTCAGTCGAGATAAATTTTTTTAAATCAGGTTTTAGAAATAAGTCAATTGCTAAAGGATGGCGCGTGCAATAAGGCCATCGAACGAATCATATTGAGATAAGATCTTTCCAAACCCCAGATATATTATAGCTAGCTACACATCAAACTGTTACATATCCCCCCTTACCTCCTTTCAATACACATGTTTAGGTACGTTGGCGGTACATATGTAATACCAAATTGCCCTACTCCCTTAAAACTAGCACATGAACCGCATAGCCTGACCCAGCCTTCAAACCCACGCCGAAGCCTTCCTCCTCTCCTTTTCCAACTCCCTTCTCAAGAACTTCATCACAAACCCTCCACACCCAAAACTCCTCCAGTGACGCCTTTAGCCACGATTCAAATACATCTGGCGCCCGCAGTTGCTGCGCGATAATGCATATAGTTGGCCTCCTTTTCATGGAAAGAGTTGGAGGGGCTGAAAGCAGCGTCAGTGGGGGTGCGCCATTAGAAAGAGACGTAGGCGTATAGCCAGGGCGCAGACGACAGATTTCTGCACAGGTCTGCACGAATGGGTCGATTAGCGAATCGTTGTAAATGCAGTCGCAGGAGAGGAGGAGGTCGAAGCCGGGATCTTCTTCTTCTTCTCCTTTCCCCCCTTTGGTTGTTATGACTTTGGCTGACGGTGAGGAGCAGGGCATGATGACTTGTTTGAGGGTGGAAGGTGAGTCGAGCTCCCAGTCCAGCGCGGTGAAGGTTACGTTCCCCGTGTTGGTGGCCGGGACAGGTCGGGATGGGGATGCGGAGTGTTTTACATTCGAATATTGGGTTATTGGCGATTTACGGGAGCCGCGCTGTGACTGGCGGTGATGGTTATCACTACGCCGCAAGGTTGTGGCACTGACTTTGGTTGTAGTGTTTTCTTTGAGGTTTTCTTTTAGTAATTTATGGACGTATTCTTGGTCTGTGGCTATGTAATGGCCGATAGATGGGGCGAGGGCGAGGGCGATAAGCCCCGAGATTCCACAGCCGAGCTCGACGACTGTAGAGTCCTGGTTTAAGATTGATGACGTCCAGAGGATATTTTGTTTGGAGGAGAGCCATTCTGCGATTAAGGGGGTGATTTTCCATAACACTGAAATCGGAGGGGATTGGAGGTTTATTTCGGCTACGTTAGAAAACGTTGATGTTTCTTTGCAAAGACGTAGACCACCAAAAGGTAAAATCACTATAGAATAAAATGGCTTTATAAAACACATACCTGCGCCGGTAGTTCCGCCTGAACGGGATGAGGAGAGGATAGTTGGCGATTGGCGAATTCGAAAATCACGGCCGTGGATGATGAAGTCGACGGTGTTGGCGCGCGAATCGACAAATCCAAGGTTCTGTGAGGGGAATTCTTGCGAGTACAGGTAAAAGGCTTCTACGGTTTCCCCTCAAATAAAGAGCGTGGATGTTTTGTTCAGTATGCTGCTGCGAATGTCGAAGTATCCCATGGATGTACTGTTGGATTTGAAGTACCTTCCTCAGCATCCTTGACCTCAGGGCCAATCACCCTTAAGAATTCCTCGAAGTGCATCATCGATTGATTGTAGATGGCAAATGTCACTCCATGTATATAAAGCGGATAGACATTTTCATATTCCTTTTGGTTTGCATCTGGATGTGTCAGGGACATTAGCTAGGTGCCCCTCCTTTTCTTGATATTCTGAGTCCTCTGATTCTGATAATGATAGAGCCGTGAGTATCAACTATATGGTATAACATAAAAAGGAAGGGAAGCACCACGTTCTTGTAGACAACATCCGCGGAAGCACGTAAATGTTCAAGTAAAGACATTTAGCCAGGTGAACTCGTCTCCTCTTACTTTTTGGCAGCTAGCAAGGGAAGCATGGACTGGGTTAGGCGAGATGATTTTTTTTTAATCCCTTGTTTGATATCCACTCTTATAGCGCGCCTCCTGTAGCAGTACTAGTGCTATATGGGGGAGAATAAATAGAATACCAGTAATGAATTTGGTATGGGTTGATCATGGGCCATGGGTGTAGTTGTGAAAAGGATTACCCTCGGCGGTAATTGATTTCAACAATAAGATCTTGGTGCCAAGCATTACCAAGTCCGTGGAGTCAAACTCGGGTAGAATTTATTCATTGGTTATATGCGGTTAACTATCAAAAAGTTGAACGTTGGTTGAAAAAGCTAATTCTCATCATGGCTAAAATCACCTTAACTATTTTGATATTTTTCCATGACTGGCATTGAAGACGGGACATATCGACCACACGTCAGCCGTGTGAACATGTTCTTGGAAAAATTGCACTGTGCTTAGCATATGCTCGGCACACCACTTTCTCGGCCACTTTGTACCAGCCACGCTAATTTAGTATGAGAAATTACCTGCTTGTGTTTGTCTTGATGTCTTGGAGGTACTCTCTCCTACTTAGTTGGCGTGGTGGTACTCTGGACAAAGTGGCCGTGAAAGTGAAATAAGGTAGGAAATGGCCTAAACTTTATCCAAGCCCTGCCAAGTTCTAACCGACGTTGAACATCTGACTTTTGAATTTCTACCCACTTCACATTCAAGTCGAACCCGGCAATATTTGACTGTGTCGTAAGAATATAGATTTCAAATAATCCATAATTATAGTAAGTTTCAGTTTCATTCGAACTCATGGTGATGCTTGTAATGTATATAAATTACCAAATATACTTTGTTGTTTTCGACAAGAATGGGGTTTCCGCCGCCAGTCAAACAAATTTGAGCACTTTTACGTAGAATTTGGTGTTTTTGTGGTGGTTCAAGCTTGGTTTTCACAGAAGCCGCGTATTTTCGCAGCAGTGGAAAGAGTCCACCGTATTTGGGGACGTTGCGTGATAGGGACTCTTGGCCAAGAAAGGGCCATCGATCTTGTGGTAGTTCAAAGCGCTGGCCCCGCTCAAGATCATCAAGGAGTTTAACGACTGAATTTTCTGGCTCCACTTCGATGCCCAGACCCATATAAAACGTTCTTTTGCTAGACGATCAAAGTTCAGGTATTAGAGGTATGGAGGCGGCCTGGGCGCGCCTTGCAGTGATTGGCTGGGCGCATCAGCCAGCTCTGACCACGGGGAGCATTGCAAGGATCGCTTTGAATACACATTCCATGCGATTGAAGACTTGAGAACTATTTTGATAGCTAAATTTCTAGTTCGATTCATGGCCGAGGTTCATGTCATGCAGATGGGAGCAGTATGAAACGCAGAGGAGCACTTTCAAAGCAAGATTAATGATAGTGATTGACAGTCACTCCAGCCACTGTTTCTTCATTTGTCTCAACTCGCTGCCAGCAGCTGCTGATCAGTTCAAGTCAAAGCACCATGGCGTCACTCGATCGTTCAAAGCCCCTGATGAAAGATGGTATTCAAGTGAAAATATGAGAGTATACTCTGTATAATTTACAACATGCAATACTTGCCAGCCACCTCACCGTCGCAACTGGGGGTGCTCCCTTTCACCCGTCCCACTGGAACTCTCTAAAAATAAAGATGAATGATCTGTTTCATGTTTGAGAAACACCATCGCTGTTCATGTGCATCCTATGCAGGTACTTTTTTTGGCCCCTCGCTGTCACTCATTCCATGTGCATTTTGATGTCACTCCGGTAGTGCAGGTACGTGTACCGTACATGCCTGTGTTCCTTCGTTACGCCTTGATGTATGGAACATTCTGTATGGTACAGAAATATATGTACCCGATGCGGCCTAGGCGCCGCCTCAAGAAAAAGCTCTGGCTCAAAACCGCAAGATTCGATCCGCCAACGACGAGACTTGCAGAGAAAGGACTCAAAGCGGCCTGGGCGAAGTCTCTGTCCTGTCCTTACGATGCCCCTATTCGCCCAGATACAGGGAACAATGCCATGCCGTAATCCAGACAAAATTAGTCTGGGTCTCCGCATAAGCCACAGACCACTGCGACCAAGTGCAGTCTGGATTCTTGCAAAAGCGCTAGGACGGAGCCGCCAAGACCAAAGCTGTTTAGTTCTGTCAAAACTGGACGGGGCCCAAGGGGTCGGGAGTGGGTTCTGCACTAGGAGGTGGAGGAACTGGGAGACGATGCGAGTTCATGGTTCACTACGGTTTATCAAGAGATCATTGACTGCTCTTTTGACGAAAATATTATATTAATTCTGGACACACACTGACAACAGAGCCAAGAGTACTTCAAAGTCATCTGAATTGCGCCCTCCAATATCGGACATAGGCTAATGGGAGCTAACTCCTGGGCAGCTCTCTTCAACCCCAGAGTTCCCTGTCAGCTAGTTACCATGCGCTAGCTTGTAGCTAAGGGCCCTTTGTTATCTCAATCGCAGCTCCTCCTTTAAGCCAATGATATGAGTTGCCTTGGTCCACGGATCACAAATAAATCCATTGATTATTTCGGGAGGTTTGGTCTTTTTTGTGCCTACTAGTAGGTAGCAAGAGTTTCCGAGGTTGAAGGTGGTTGCCGAGCGTAACTCATGGAATATGGGCCAAAGCTCCACAAGATGTAGGGAGAAGAGCAGGACGCCAGGTGCTGTGTGGATCGCAAGCAAAATCAAAGAGAGGTAAATGCTGCTTTCGGCATTTGTGCCCAGGATTATTTCTGCTCGGCTTCAAACCAGGCTTCTGCCCAGCAACTCCGTGTACATTGATCATCCACTTGAAGCAAGCAGCCACGTATCCCGCTATGTCTAGATCTAAATATATATCCTATCTGGGTGGCCCAGTCAGTCTCATAAATATCCCAGCAGAAACTCAAATTCATGGATTCGTAAATAGCATTTTGAGCGCGATATTCTGAGTCACGGGACCAAGTATCTTTTTTGCGTTTTCCTCGGCAAAATGCTGAGGCGCGGTACATGTGCCTTCACTTGGCGGTACCAGGCTAGTAAGCCCAATACCACAGATACGGCTGCCGCCGAGCATCTGCTGGGTTGAGTCCCTATGACTTAGGCGAATCCAGCCCTGGAACCATCAGGCACAGAGGAACTCCCACGGCCGTTCTGGCTGTGCTGGCGGGATTGGCTACCTTGGCTACGCTCGACAAATCTCCACCACCGCCTTCGTCCCACCTCCGTCCTTTTAATCCTCTTGTTCTCCTCTTCGTTCTTCGATCCTCTTCTGGTTTTCTTCTCTGCTCCCCCTCTACCCCAAGCTGAAACGACTGATTTCTCGGTGCAGTGCCTCGAAGTCAGAGCTCATACTCTTCCTGGCTGCCTACGAACCTCTCCCATTTCGAATCCAAACCCTGCTGCCTGACAGACGTCCATTGCCAACTCAGTCATCATGGTCAAAAAGGATGCTTTTCTCTTTCCTCGTATGACCAAGAAACCTCCCTTTGCTGTTGAAGCTCCGGGTGTCGAAAAGGTTGAAGGGGAAACCATTCCCCGTAGAAATCCTGCTGCTAAGGATGGCCTCATCAGCACACCTCACCCGGATATCTCAACCCTCTATGATAACCTCACATGGAGCACGAAGACACACGGGAACGCCAAAGCGGTCGGATCGCGCCGGATAGTCAAGACCCATGTCGAGAATAAGAAGATCAAAAAGATGGTGGATGGAGTGGAGAAGGAGGTCGATAAAGCATGGACCTTCTTCGAGCTCAGCGGTTATACTTACCTTAGCTTCATCGAATTCGAGAAGCTTGCACTGCAGCTGGGCGCTGGTCTTAGGAATCTTGGGCTCGAGAAAAAGAGCAGGCTCCACCTGTTTGCTGCTACGAGGTGAGCCATCCGGCACCAGCATCATAGCCCTGCTGGCTCCATCCTCCTGTGTTTCCTTAGCTACCTCGCATATTATGCTAACTCTACTCGTTTACCTTGATGTAGCGCGCATTGGTTGGCAATGGCACATGGTATTTAACTCCGATGGCACCTCATTCACACATTTATGAGCCTCTCCTAACATCTCCTAGGCGCTTCATCTCAATCAATGACGTCGGTGACCGCCTACGACTCCTTGGGAGAGGATGGTTTGAATCATTCCCTGGTCCAGACACATAGCAGCGCCATTTTCCTGGACCCTGCCCTCATCCCCACTCTTACTCGTATCTTGAAGGATGCCACGGATATTAAACACGTCATCTACGACACGGCAACTGAGGTCAAGCAAGAACATATTGACAGCCTGAAGTCTGGCTTCCCTCATATCAACATATTGAACTTTGAAGATCTCCGGAAGCTTGGCGAAGAAAATCCCGTAGATCCGGTACCACCAACCCCGGAAGATCTGTGTAAGTACCCAACATGGTATATTGTTGCTGGTTCATTTACTAATTAAATGTGTAACTTCTTCAAGGCACGATTATGTATACATCAGGATCAACCGGACCGCCGAAAGGTGTGGCTTTGAAGCATCGCATGGTTATCGCGGGGAGTATGTCAATAATTTCTTTGAATCCCTAACTCATAAACCTAACCTGCTAACCCCAATTTTACAGTGGCCGGAGCAAACACTAATGTCGGGCATCTTCTGGGCCCAACCGACACTCTCCTGACCTATCTTCCGCAATCGCATATCCTCGAGTTTATATTCGAGAATCTTTGCCTTTTTTGGGGTGGGACTATGGGTTACGGAAGCCCCAAGACACTTTCGGACGCGTCCGTACGTAACTGCAAGGGCGATATTCGTGAATTGAAACCTACCGTCCTGGTTGGTGTACCAGCCGTGTGGGAAACCGTAAAGAAGGGAATTATCGGCAATGTAAACAAGGGTGGCGCGCTTGTCAAGGGACTTTTCTGGGGAGGTCTTGGTGCCAAAAACTTCTTGATGTCTACTGGCCTCCCGGGATCAGGCGTCTTGGACGCAATCATTTTCAAGAAGGTTAAGGAAGCGACTGGAGGTCGACTCAGAATTGCCTTGACCGGTGGCGGGCCGATTTCCAAGGACACACAATTATTCCTTTCCATGACTCTATGTCCAATGATTAATGGATATGGCTTAACTGAAACCAGTGCTATGGGTAGCTTGTGCGATCCTTTGGCATGGACCATTGACGCCGTTGGTGATATCCCGTCGTCGATCGAAATCAAACTTGTTGATTTTCCAGAGGCGGGTTATTACTCGAAGAACACCCCACCCCAGGGTGAGATTTGGATTCGTGGCCCTAGCGTTATGGAAGGATACTACGAAAACGAAGAAGAGACCAAAGCGGTTATGACGGAAGATGGTTGGTTTATGACCGGCGATATTGGCGAGTTTGACAAAAACGGCCATCTGAAGATTGTCGACAGGAAGAAGAACCTGGTTAAAACGCTGAATGGCGAATACATTGCACTGGAAAAGCTAGAGTCGATATATCGTTCCGCAGCCGTCGTCGCCAACATCTTGATTCATGCCGCGGCAGATCAAGTTAAGCCTGTTGCGGTTATCGTCCCCGCCGAACCTGCTCTCGCCGCGCTCGCGAAGGCGAATGGAATCGAAGGAGAAAGTATCGAGGCTCTGGTTAATGACAAGAAATTGAACTCCATTGTCCTCAAAGAGTTACAAAATGCGGGTCGTGCTGGGCGTCTTAAGCCTTTTGAAATCATCGAGGGAGTCGTCCTCTCTGATGAAGAGTGGACACCACAAAACGTACTAATGTTCCCCCTTTTCCCTCACACCCGCTTTTCCCACCTGCGTCTTAGCCTTATCACTGCTAACTCTCTATTAATCAATCTAGGGCTACATCACCGCTGCTCAGAAACTCCAACGAAAGAAAATTGCAAGCCATTTCCAAAAGGAAATAGACCGTGCCTACGGGAAGAAATGACTTGAGAGACTTTAGCTACCTCGCCAGTTACTTCGGCACTCTTGCTCTTTATCGATCTATGTCCTAGAATGATGCTATGCGCCGGCCAGTCGGGGACAACAGGATTACTATGCTTATTACTAGTTATATCACCCTTTGCTATAAATAACATATTATTCCCCCCGCAGCCTACCCCAGTACTCCCTTCCACATTCCTACCTCCTTGGAAAATCCCCGGTAATGAATGCCACTTATCGACATGCGAACGAGCTTCTTGGATTGGACAATCTAGCACGGTCCAATCCACCCGTGGCTTCCAGGACATGGATTTACAAATCCCTTCCGCGTCCTCTACCAGTGGCGGTTTCCATTCTCCTTTTCCTTCTCCTTTTTTGCTTTTTGCCTCCGTTATGTACGTTCTGTTTTCCGTTGCTCAGTATTGTCCCCTATATAAACCTCGACCCAATGTCTTTTCCCACTTCCTGCACTGAACATTTCCCCCGAGCGGGCAACCTTACCTTTATACATGAATGTACCTATTCTCAATGCACGTGTGAAATTACCCCATATTGTTCCTTGCACGTTCACGCCTTGCCTTTTATGTTTTTCTGGTTTGGTTTGCTTTAAGTTGTGAACTTTGTTCCGGAATTTTTCGTTGGCTCCCTTTTTTTCTTCCTCTTTTCCTGCTTTGCTTGCTTGCTTCACTTTGCGTTTGGAAATGTGAAAATTGTTTTAAACGTTGATCAGTAACTCTGTATTTTCTGAATCTCCTTTTTCCAATTTTGATGAGTTCTATTAGAATTTTTTTTGTAGCCTTGATTATTGACTCTTTTTTTTAAATCTACGTATGCCTCGTTCACTTTAGTTTGTTATATTGTTTCCCTAAAGTATTTATGTAGCCAGATCAATAGATATACCTGTTCATATAGGCATTTACGTCTTAAACATAGGTGGATTTGTGTGAGCACATTACGTATCAATGGACAATATTCCTCAAACAATCCACATGCAAGTAGGGGTACTCTATTGCTTAAACCAAATAGCATATGTATATATTCATTCAGTCATATATTGAGAAAAATCAGTATAACAAGCTCCGAGCAATAGAAGCAACGAAAAATGGACGCTAGACCTTTACTAGAAAAATGCCAAGACATGATGGCATGGGCAACAACATCAAGCTCTCAAAAGTCCAACACCACCACCAACCACACGACAAGGCCATCACCGGGTTCCCTTTTTTACAAATAATGTCGTTGTGGCCGTATGTCCAGTCCCTCTCCCTCCCTTTGTGCTCCAATTTCCGCAAATTTCAATTGAAATTCCATACAGAAAGAAAAATAAATAAACCGCCAGAATTGCTTAATTCGTATGCAGCATGCTATGTGCATTATATACAATCTAAAGCGACGGAGATGAGGCATTAAAAAAAAAAGGTCACAACAAACAATCACTAACTAACTAAAACGCCCCCCGCGCTTTCTAGGTCCTACCGCAACCTTTCTCCGCGCACTCGCTTCCTCTTCGGAGCTGGCCTGATGGCCTACGCTGCAGTTGGGATGTGGTGGTCTCCTAAAGTTGAGGAGGCTTTGGGAATGGTGCCGAGCAAGGAGGAGCAGGCGGACTTGGACAGGAAATTGAGTGTTAAGATTTCGACTGTCGAGCGGTGAATGATGAGTGGATGGGGGAATAATGAGGGAGGAAGGGGGAGAGAAAAGTGCTGCATGTGAGGCGGGGGAGGTTATGGGAAATGGGAAGGGGGATTATTGGCATTGAGTTGGGGAAGGGGCATGAACTATGTTAGATGATTTACGGGTTTAATGTTACTGTGGTGTGACAAAGGCATGGAAGAGACCGGTGAGGAACTGGGAGGGGGAGGTTTTGGCGAGAAAAAGAAGATTAAGGCGTATACGCTGTGGGTATGATGAGTGCGTGAGGGCGAGAATGTTGTGTACATGTGGATAATTCTATCATCGGCCGGATATTGACGTGGTACTATAATACGTGCTGCTTCTGAAAAGGAATAGGAGGAGGTTGGAAGACGCCTGGGCATACCGACGATCATGAAATAGGTACGATGGGAGCGAAATGGGCCCTGGATAAAGATGTGTGACCAGATTATCGACTTCTGAGAAGTTTCTTTTTTACAATTCCGACTTTTCATCCTTGTCTTTGAACTTCATATTTTGGGGAGAAACGGATCTCGGACAGGCAGGGAGATCTCAGGGGCTTCAGTCGTGGAACCGAATCGAGAGCTCAGGGCCGATTTTGGCCTCGATTACACAAAATAGTGGAGTTAGACACCATTGCAATGGCATATCAAATTGCTCTAGTCCAGCCCTCCCCGTCATGATGAGAATGCGCTACACTGACACGGGTTTCGGACTGAATTGAATGCCTTTCGATGGAAGACCGAGTCAAGGGGAGGTGGAGAGAGAAGTTGACGATCAGTTCCTTTGAGACTTGCAGCGGCAAGTTCGAGTTTGAGTAAAATTGGTTTGCCTTTTCCCGTTGTCGAAGTGCTTGTTCCATTTTCTTTCAAACGCTATTCGACCTCTTTTCCTTTTTTGAATGGCTTCTTCTCTGTTCCGTTGGCTATCCAACACGCCTCTATCGTCAAATCAAATCTCAATGCAATCAAGTGCATATTCTTGTTCATTGCCGACGCTGTACACATTGAGATGTACTACTCCCCATCGATGGCATTGGATGTGTTTCGAAAAAGGCCTGCTGCCGTGATTATTGTGATGGACTAGATTAGTTCACGGCGATTGGAAAAGCCATGAGCATAATCTGCCTTTCGATAGGACGATGGCGCGGAGCGAGCAAGGGTGGAGAATTTGAACAGCTGTTCATGCTGGTTTCCATCGACCTTTACAGCTCCCCTGCACGCCCAGACAGCTAGTTTCGTGCTCCCTCCCTGCTGACGCCCTGACTCCACTTCGATACTCGGATTATCACAGTTGTATATGCCAAAGAGAATGGAATTCTGCTCCTGCAAAGTAATTCAAAGCAAACCAGTTCGTCCTAGGATTCCCAAGTGCATGGATGTTACGAACCTTCCGGACGACTTGCTATTTTTCACCGTGCTGCTCTCTCCTTCTCTCCGACCTTATGGTTGGCAATGCTCCTCCAACCAGCTTACCCGACACTTGTCGCCATCACGGCGTCTCCTGCGGGATGCTCGTGTGTACGCGTACGCAATACTCTTGAGACAAAATTAAAGAAACTTAAGATCTACCATCTGTCATTTGTCACTTTGGTCCAGGCTCAGCCACCATATTCTTCGAAGTCTGAATATACTAAATCTACATCTGCGTCTCTTGATATTCCGACTTAGAGTCAGTCTGCATTGCTGCAGCCACTGATGTGCATCAATATCGATCCATCGGCCAAATCAAATATACCGTCAGCGGTTTGAGCTGCTTTGAGAATCATGCTTCACCTTTCTGACTGTTCCCGATTGAGCACTGGCGCCTGACGAGTTTATGTCTCAGGCCACCATCCATCTCGTTTGGCTTTTGCCTCCACTATCATTCGCTTTCCCTCGTCAAAAGTTTCGCTGTCTGCGAATATCAATTGGCTTCGAATCTCTGCTCTAGGAGGCTGTTCTACTCAGCTTAAGCCATAATGAGTAAGTTTCACATCTTTTCGCACTCGGCTTGATTTTGTTGCGTTTATGGTCTCTGAAAATAAAGGGCTTGGATTTGTAAATCAGTCAGTGGAAATCCATAAGATAGAAGCAGAACAAGGGTGGACCAGCCTCTGGCCCACGACACACCTCTTTACACCTGTATGCTGTGTCTCCAGCTATTGACGGGTATGGATTTTTGCGATGAGAGTTGGTATTGTAATACCAAGCACGGAGCTTGTGTACCAATTGACTGCCACGGTGTTTTACATCGGCCCTATTATTTCGATAGAGGTCGGTCCGGGGTGTATATAACCAGAAAAGACAATATATACCTAAACAGTATGGGTGCCTAGGTTATCGGCTAGCTACTTGGGTTTTTTTTTTTTTTTTTTTTTTTAATATTGTCCCTTTCTACTTTCTAGCAAGGAAACAAGGAGGGAGAAGCATTTTTTATACTTAGTTCAATTCTCTATAATAGATGCCATGTGTCACCGTCATTTACATATTTCTTCTCCGTCTAGATAGCTCGGAATAGGGCACAATAATCACGTGGCTTCACTGTCCAGCAATTTGGCAACAGGTCAGTGATGGAAAGATGCTGGTAAAGCACAGAAGAAATCAAGAAAATACGTGGAAAGTATGGCACCGTACACTATTCCATTTCATCTAGTAAATGAAATGTAATGACATTTGAACTCAAATTAACGGTCACCAATCTCTTACGATCTGTCTCGTGTTAAAAGGGTTATTATGCTGACGACCAGCTGCCTGTATGGTTAACACACATGGGGCACATTTTTTCCCGATACATAGCCACTGACAACTTCTCGTCTTCGTAGTTCGAATTCCCAGACCAGAAGTGTTAAAACAAACATCCGGCGAGACACTCTTTCCCCAATTCGCTCTCCCCTCGTGCCTTTCCCAATGCGCAACCATCAGATCAATACGCCCCACCATGAACGCCATACATACTTTTTTTTTCGTGTAACATTCCCTTCTCTTTTCTTATTTTTCTGGTCCCAGTCTGCCGAAATCTTGGAGAGGCATTCCAAAACAATGTAAGAAGAAAACATAAGCTACTAAGAAAGTCGCCTTGCTGCAGTTACTCAATGCGATTCGACCTAGTTATCCAAACTAGGAAGCCTAACTAAGAAGCACTTTTGATCCATATGCATAACAATACAACATGTATGACACAAGCAAATTTAGCGCGAATGAAAAACATGCGCTAGGGAGCATCAACAGAGCAAGGCAGGTGAGAAATTGGTTGCACCATGATGTGATCCAGCCATTCAGACAGCTTGCTTTGTGTTTGATGGCGCCATGTTCAGCACCCACTCTATGACTTGCCCCTATGCGAAGTCTCGGCCTTGGATGAGAAAGGAAGAACATTTAGACGGGGTCAGGGTCGTTTAAAAAGGACTGATAGTGATAAAAACAGATAAATTGATTGACGTTAAGAATAAATATAATCATATAGGAAAATTTTAAAAAGCCCCAGAATAAAAATGGGAAAGGAGAAAAGTGAGAACTCCAGAAGTAAGACAAGCTGATATGATGTTAAACAGCAAATCTTTCAATTGCGCTGCGGTCCCGAATGAAGATTGTTTGAAACTTAGCAAAAGGAAATCGTTAAGCGTTGATGATATAGATAAATAGTCAGGAAAACTGGCGCAGAATGCGCAAAGTCCAAATCGATGGAGTATTTGTCGTTAAGCAATCAGCTAGCACATTTCAAGAACAGAGACTCTGGGGATTTTGGATCGGGTCGAGGCGGCCGTAAGAATTATCTCCGGAACGACTGGCATAGGATCCACCAAATCTGGGACCTGAAGCGTTATTCAAATAGCTGGTAATACCGTGCCGTTTGAGATATTGACTTGAGCCATCGTGCTCATTTTGTAAAGCCGGGATCATTGGATCGAAGGCTGTGTTGTACGTACTGTCGTGATCCTCCTGTGTCTTTACGGTGGCGTCGTCATCGTAGCTTGGCATATGTAGGCGTAAGTTAGACGGTTCGATGCATATTTTTCTTGAATCTGGTGAAGCAGTTGTAAACGTTGGGTCACCATAAGCGCCTGCGGTTGTGGTGTCCTTGATCGTCTCTAATGGATCCATCGAACCGTTCATCATGGTATAGCTGTTATAATCAGGCGACGACGACGACGACGATATAAGAGGGCTTGTGGTTAAAGGAGAGTGGTCTGTAGATGATAGCCGGTGGTAGTTATACGAAGCAGGAGGGCGGTGACTACCGCTGTAGTGTGACATTAATGAAAGATGGGCGCGTGGGCCGTGGCCGATTCCTGGAGGTAAGCAACCCCCTCCGTTGCCATCTCCTGAGCTTCCAGTACCGCCGTCTGGCCCCATACTTGCTGAGCTGTCTCGCCGACCATCTTTATAATGGCCCGGTGACCGACCACGAACCACCATCGGATGGGATAATCTTTTAGCGATCAAGACCCACTGAAGATCAACACCATTTGGCATGGGGATTTCGGCGTAGAGCTCCACAACCAGATTGTAATACTGTTGTTGCGCACGGCGTTTGCCATTGTTTGCTGTTGCTTTTTGAAACTGGATACGTTCAAATGTATGGGAAGAGGGGGGCTGTGATACCTGCGGAGCTGCTCCGAAGGTTTGTCCATAATCTAATGGTAGACTTGAAGTGTGCGGTGGCGCGGCGAACGATATATGATTACCACCAAGCGACGGTGGATGGACCATAGCGAGAGACGGTGGATGCTGCGGGTGCAAAGTTATCCTTCCCGGCTTTTTTTCTGATTGTTTGTCTCGTTTTGGCGTATGTTGGACAAGTTCTCGGGTTTCATTCTCTTGTGCATTCACGACCGCAGATATTGACATTGCAAACGACCGAACGCTCTGCGGGTTGCTGTTGGGAAGTTGGACATATAATGGAGAATTTGGAGTCCAGGGGCGTAGCGAGAACGAGCAGGATACAGAAAAGTAGTTGCGACGATAGCATGTCCACTTGTCATCCACCTGAAAGAACCCCTTATGTATCTTCGCTTGGATTTCCGGATTGATTGTTTGGTGGCTATTTGTAAAAACGGAATGAAGCACGTTTGTTTCGTTGAATGGGGGAGCTTCTGGGCTTGATTGAGAAGCCCGAGATGAGGTGTCCATCAGATGGTTATAAATCGAGGAACTATTTGCGTGGACGCCCATTGTCCGCGTAGAAGGGTATTGGGAATAACGTGATATATCGTTCATAGTCTGGTGCGGAGTGCCGTATGAGTTCCGGTTTATGGAGTATGACATCGAATACGGATCGGTCCTTGTCATCAACCCGGTTGACACTGGAACCACAGTGCCCTGTGATTGCAAGGGTGGTGACATACCCGACGGAGGCTGTCTGGAGAGCAGAGGCGTTAGAACTGGAAAAATGGTACCATAAAAGCAGAGCTAAATTGGGTGGAAGTTGGGCGGATAAACTTACAGCGCAGGTACCCGTTGGACTCTCAAGTCTCCCATTCTATCGTTCCACCGCAAGTTTGTAGGATGGGAGTAGGACGATTGCGTCGAAAACCCTTCGGTTGAAGTCGCCGTATTCGGTATAGAATTTGAAAGTGATGTATAAGCATATGAAGTCGTAGCTGAGCTGGGGCTTGTTGAGGATGATCCACGGGACGGTTCAATCGGGCTCATGAGTAGCCCAGATGCAGCATTAAAGCTGGAATAAGTGGAATCCAACATTAGCAAACCGACACAAGTTCAACAGTGTAAATTAATTACAACAGTGAGATTAACAAAAAATGGCACAATGAGGCACTGAAATAAAGCACTAACTACAGCACCATCAGCGAAATAAATTCCAGAGCAGTCCTGTGACCTGGGTTACCGGGGGTGGGGAATGAGCTGTCAACAGCCCGTGGCCATGCATCAGAGCAATAATGTGGTGATAAGGAAGCTGGATGGGCTTTCTAACTAAGCAAGACAATAGTTCGAAGCGGCATGAAACACAAGGTCAAAAAGGTAGCAGTCAAATTGCCAAACACCGAGAGAGGTGGGAATGCAAGGGCAGTCGAAATTAAAAGGAGGATGGGCACCTACGGTACATCTTGTACCGCAGAATGTCGTGCGGCGTACCTAAAGCCGTTGGTGACGGGTACAGAACCCAGGTGTCCTAATTGATGTCTTAGTGAATCGGTTCTCTGGACGCCAGTTTCGGGGTTTTCGGTCGGGAAAGAAGTTGTGGTAGGGAACGTTCGTTCGTTTGCGATGTACTCGGTCTCAGAAGGCACAGGATAGTCAATCTGAAAAGAATTCTCAAGCAGTGTGGCTGCACAAATCCAGGTTAGATTGGAGTTTTAAGATTTAATATGGTAGCAGGCAGAAAATAACACATGCTTAATCGATAGAGCAAATACGGATGAAGTACAGTGTTGCAAAGGGTACGCTCGGGTGTAGCTAGGTTGCACAAGCATGCATTGGTTGGAAAATCGGTCAGGAAGAATCAAAGCAAGGAGGGGAAGGCGGTAGGGTGAAAGAATAATGCAGGAATCAAAGAAGTAAATGGGTAAAAGCGGAAAATAAATAGTAATGGGAAAATAAAGAAAAAGGAAATAAATAGCACTGAGGGAAAACGTGGACGATCTTCCGCTGACAGCGGGTGGTGGTCTAAATAATCCAAACAATGTATCTTTAAAGTCGTACCAGATGAAAATAAGCTTACTATTATTCATTTGTCAGGTCAAATTCCGCCGACAATCAGCAGAGGACGCGCTGCTGGATTGGGTGGCTCGACTTCGGGAGAAGTCCCAAGAAAAAGGAACCGGAGAATACGCTCCAAAACTGCAGGAAGGCGTTTAGACCAGACAAACCTTGTGGTAGTCGGGCGACGCTGGAAATGTTGATAGTAATGATTGGCTGGTCTCAATCCTGCTCGATGGACACTCTTAAGGGCAGATCGGGCCCTTGTTGCGAGTGGGAATTCAATAAGCTTTTCCGGGATTGAAGAAAAGAAATACGGATATGATAAGGCCAACAGGAGACGCTTCATGCGACCAACCTCAAAAGAGTAAAGGCGTAGATAAAGCGGAAATATGGGGAGCGATCGCAACCTTTAACTAGACTTCTTGATCGACGTTTGTTGGTCGCGAATGACAATAACGGCGCAAAGATTTTGCATATCGGGGTTTATAGCCATTTACCTCGACACAATGAGCTTGTAGTTGCGTAAATATCCTGCCGATTTTGTCGAATTTTATGCATAAACAGGAGGAAATGAAGAAATGTCTGCGATCCGCGGAAAGCGAGTATGTTGCGTCGGAGAAGAACTGGAATTGATGACACGGGCGTTGGGGAAAATATACGGAGAAAGATCTTAAGAAGTGTTTGTGAAAAAGGGTAGGGTTTGCAGAGGTATAACAAGTTATTTCCAGCTTCAGAAATCAGTTCGACACCGCGAATGGGCTGGGCAAGGTGCTTAGATGATCGACCGCTAAGACTCAATGCGAAGGTGGACGGATTAGAAAAAGAAAAAAAAAGCGCAAAATACAACAAATAATAGAAACGGTAATGGATAAGGGCAAACCAAGACAAGGACAACCTGTAGTTGTCAGCTGTGCTCGCTTCACTTGAGAATGAAATCGAGGAGATAAAATGTATAACAACAGTGAGCGGCATAAAGAAGCTTTAATAAAACTTCATTTTTAACGGAAACACTCCACGAAAAATGGTGTTCCACAAGCGGGCGAGGACGCCGAACAGCCCTTGGACAGACAAGCTGTTCAGCTAGATGTAGTGGGAGCAGCTCATTGGATCAGATGGAAGGTTTGAAGAAATAATATCTAGGGTAGGCATCGGCAAATTTTTCTTCTCTTCTCCACTGCCATGCAAAATTGAAAATTAAAAGTCTGCTTGATGTTCATTGCTTGATTTTTGCTTTTTCCTTCTTTGCCGCTTCTTCTTGGTAATTTATTTTCTGAGCCCCCAGTTTGTCGATCGAGGAGATGAGAGGGTAGAACTTTTGGACTTGCGCCGGCAGCTGATAGCCCTATCGTATTTTGACCGGCTTGCGCAAGTTTGACGGCCGCCAATGAACGTTGCGGCGAGCACGATGATATGCCCCTCTGGACCATTCCCCGAACGATCCTGGGTCCAGGGTAGTCTAGACAGCATGGATTGTACGGCCGCTTCTTTCGAGAGCTTTGTCTATTTGGCATCCGCAATTTTCGTTCTATTGAGAGACTCCCAAGTTCCAGAAGGCTTGCGGATGAGTGGAAGTTAAGGGTCGTAAGGACACGCACAAAGCACAGAAGGCAGCAACGGGAGATGGTTATTATTAACCCTCCAACCAGCGCCAACCACTAGAATGCTTCGAGTCACCATTCATATTCCCTGCCTCGCAGGACTGCTGCCAAATTATTTCATTTTCGTTCATGCCTTGGTCATAATCGAATTTTTCATTTTTTCTCTTGCGTCAACACATGTCTAGTAACCCTATAATAGGGCCACTTCATTGTATCTTTCTCTTTATAAACCACTGCTTCATTCTCGCTGCTTTTGGGCTCCACGCTTGCGAGCACAAAGCTTTAACGGCTAGAACCGTATCCAACCCTACTTATAACATCAACACGACGGGGTTTCTGTAGATTCACCTGGGGAGGTCATTGATCATTGTCATTTAAAGAGCAAACGACGAAATCTGACCGTCTGGCGACAATCTTAGTCAAAAATGGTTTAATGAATTAACCGCAGCGACTCCATTCCTGATTGCAATCAACTCCAATTTCGGCTGTGCCCCGAAGAGAGAACAGACCACGCAAGAACAAATCAGATAAAGAATCATAGAGAAAACTCCACTGAAAGGGCGGTAGGGGACAGGAAGCGATTTCTTGGCGTCCAAGTATCTTTCCCGGCTGGGAGGGGGAGGGGGAAAGAGTGTAAGCAATATTCTCTGACCCAGAGAGAAAATTCAGAATAAAGATGGAAACTCTGGTTGGATGGCATTAGCAGTCAGAAGCAGTACAATGCGACATCGGTCTCAAAAACGACCCGAAAATAATCCCACTCCGGCGGTGTTGTTTTGGAGTGACTTGGAATTGCATTCTTCAAACTTGCTTTCTACGCTTTGGTTTCGCCAATAAGTACTGACAGTATTTCGAATGTTAGCACTGCGTATGTTGTGCGCATGAATGCGCTTGTCCCGTCACATGGCATATTTATCAATTTCATAAAACATGATCGATTGCCATGCCTTAAAAAAGAAAAAAGCCCGACCCAGTATCGAGATGGGACGGAGCAGCCACGAGCACTGTACCTTTACCCTATGGGTTATTATGTATGTATCTTGTGGCGGGAAAGGATCTGAGCCAACAGGGAGATACAATATTGAAGAATGGGAAAGACATAAGGGGTACAAACAATTGATAGCCCTGCCTCTGATTGGTAGGGAATTGTGAGAGGCAGAGAATAATTGAATTGGATGCTGGGTGCGGGAACAAGGGCTGCAGTGAACAATGTTTTGCATGATACACCGACAAAACAAGCACAAGGGAGTGGAAGGGTGGAGCGGGTGGAATGCAGATTGCCCCCATGTCAGAGTCGACTGGTCGATACCAATTTAGGGGCCCATTCCACTGGAATATGTGGTGTAAATTCATGCACAGTCTGAAAAAGGGAAACCTTGAATGATTGGCCTGCAGGAATTCTGGACATGAGGCTTGACGGCTCCGTGGTCCCATATGCAACAAACTACCATGTCAGGGTGGCTGTACCAACTTACCGCGATTTCTGCTCCATTCGGGGCAGGTCCCTCACCTGAGAAGGGCTGTCTTCCCCTTATGACCCCACTCACCGGCGAGTCATTCTTGACCAGTCAGGAATGACTGCTGAAACAAAGACATCGTTGACCGAGAGTTGCAAGAAAAAGAAAAGAAAATATTGGCCGGAGAAAAAAGTTGAGGCTTGAAAGGAACCGTCCAAGTTAAGTACATGGCCCGTGCGCATGATGCGCACCGCTAAGCCTATAATAACATGGCGTTGTTACTAGCATAATATTACTTTCGAAAATTATACTCGTGTACGGGAAATATTCTCCAATTTGCTGTGTAAGTAATGATATTACGGTAAGATGCTGTATATCGTAACGTTTTCTCATCGTTTAGTATGAGGCTGGGGGTTGGCCCGCACATGACTTGCATCTCAACGACCTCGGGACCTTTGCCTAGTTGTGTCCGACATCACCGACACGGTCTACTTCACTTCTTCAGAACACCCGGATTAAAGTCCTTTCAGAGACTTCATCAGAGACTTCACCTGTTGCCGTTTTACCTGGAAATTCCCCTCTCCTTGCAGGAAACCCGTAATGCCGGAGAGTCCTCGCGCCCACACACCGCAGCAGCCTGTGAAACGAAAGAAAACAAATAAACAAATGATTTGCAAATCCTGGGGCCGTACTGCTAAAGCCGGATTTTGATACTATTTATATACGATAAGCCTGCCTAATATTGTGGATGTTATCCTTCAAATACATTAGAACCCCCTTCTTATCATAGTTACACCTTACCCCTGCTTTTACACCTCGCTTTAGAGAAGAATGGTAAATCCGGCAACAAATATTATATCCCTCTATAATACTGACTGGATGTGTTTACGTTTTCGTTTTCACACTGACTCCCGTGCTACGCTGGTTGTAGGACAACAGGGGCAGCAGGCTTTTTGGCATGTTACTCGTCGTTGGGAGGTTCTTGATTGAAGCATTGGTTGTTCTCCATGCCATGGCTTCGCCCAGCACTCGATGCAGTGAGGAGCTATCTATGTTTTACCAAGTGGATAATTTATCCCCCTCCGTTTCTATCTATGAGAAATATGCTCTCTGAGGTACAAAGGATGTCGTTCTGGATTATACGATATGATTTTCTCTATTGGTCTTCTGATGGAGTTGCTAATCACCTCAAACCTTTCCAAAGTATGGCCCTGGAGTGATAGAGAGAATTGGAATCAAGTCAGGGCTAGTTGAGCCAACTCACATCGGGAACTTCGCACTGTGATCACTAGATGCGCCTGGCCAATAATGCAGCATTTGATACGCTATATACCCGAGACAGCCGGCATATTCCGTTGCCATGAGCATTATCCAAATAACATCTAGGAAATCGAGATGCCTGTGCAAGAATTAGAAGTCAACAAAAATGCAATTACACTACTGTGTGTATGGCCAGAAATCCTGAGAAATCGCGGATATTTATCCCCGGGGATTGCCAGTGTACCAAGATCCACATATTTCTAGCTTTTCGCCGTTAAATATTCGACTCTATATACTGACTAAGATGTGTTGGTAAAAATGCGGGGATTAGGAGCTCCACGGAAGAATCTATTAGTCATATTGGTGCTTCCTGGCTGTATATGCTTGGTACCAGCGGGGTCTTCAACGCTCCTTTCGACTTGTTTCGCATGTGACTCTCGATCCGGTCTGACGTTCATAGATTCTAGTGGCCGTTTCAAACCATCGTCTTCCTGTCCGTACTACATGAGCTATATAGTGGGATAATCAGGGTAACCATGTGCCATTCCTGCAATTGGATTCGATGGCAGACACCTTTTATTTCTTGAAAACCTGCAAACAGAGTAGCAATTGGCTACTTTAGAAAAACCCAAAAGCTTCTGAATTGTGGTTGAGAGCTAACCTTTATCAACCTAGAGGCACGTAACACCACAGTCTCGCAACTGCCGACCGAGTACTATTGGCAATGAATATCCCCTTGCCAGAGTTCAACGTTTGAATAGTGAATCACTGATCGCCATCCGCTTTTCTTTTCCCTGATCCTCTTCTGGCCGCAAACCTGGAGCCTAGAGCTCAGGGTACTTTGAATTGGTGACACTACACACGAACCCTGAGATCATCCGTTGGTTTCTTGAAATCGATTATAATTTTGATATCACTTTGCTTGGTGAGGTTGACAGCGTTAGGCTTGCAACTGTCAAGTCGACTTGACTTAAGAGCAATGTCTAGATTCCCAGCCATAACATGCCTAGCCTCTGGATAGATTTTGTCCAAGATAAGTCAATTGTATTGCTAGTCTGTCGTCAATTAAACAGTGGCGTTAATACGGGTATGTGGGTCGCCCCTTTTTATCATTCTGTGGGTTTGTCAAACTTGTTTATGCCGCTACCGCAGTCAACAGTGCCTCTTTGACCAACATCCGGCAAGACCAGCAACCACGTGAAGTTTGCACCGCCTGCGAACTTGTTACACATTCTAATGGGTTGTCCACATCATTTCTGTTAGATCTCCAGTTTAAAAGATTCCAATTTCAGACCAACTCAAGATGCGAGAGGAAACACTTTATCATCCACTTCATGAGCTATGCCTTGGCTCATCGTCAACGAACCATTGCGCCCTAGCGTGTCAATCGCGACTGCTCGGGTGAACCACCCCAACTCTCAGCCAACGGTGCAATAAATTATATACACAAGCTGGGGCATCCAACAGCCGGCCTCCCAGAAATCCAACGTTGTGCATGTATAACGCCTGTTTTAAGGTTGGAACCCTTTGTCCGGATAGAAGACCATCTGTCCCCTTATTTTACTACCCTGACCACTTCAACGAGCATGAAACGGGAGCACAAGGTGATAACAAGCATGCTTGAGCTCCGAGCAGCAGCCAAACAGGAAGCCTTTGTGAAGTGCATATGAAATTACCGTGGTTTCTAGATATCTGGCTCGCTCCAGAACGCTGCCCAACCATTTTTATCTTGGATGAGACATTTCCGTATTTCTTTGCCGCCAAATTTCGCCCAATATCAACTTTGGTTACCAGGCGAAGTATCTGTTGATACTTAACTAACGCCGTAACTTCTCCATTTCTAATGTTTTGGTATCGGCATTTGCTAATAGAGGTAATCGTATGTCCGATGAATGGAGGAGTATAGGAATCGTTGTTAACTCCTTGTTAGATGCGTTGCTACGTTTATTGATCGCCCCAACGGGAAATCAAATCGCCAAAATCCTTGATTGGAAACTAATCAAGCTCGAGGCGATCTAAAAGTGTACGACTTCATCCAACCCCTGCCCGTAAAAAAAGAGAAAAAAATATTCTTGTTGAAAAATACCAAGTCAAGGGCTCCCAAAATAAAATAATAAAGTACAAATAGATGGGTACACAGGAAGACACCACGAACTGCTCTCATCCCCAAACAAGGGATAGCCGTAGATTATTCTTCACACTTCCATTTTCTTAGAGTGTCGAATCGCCTATGATTACCATCCATGAATCTGCCGATCATATGACACAGAGCAGAAGGATTGCCGAAGAAAAGTTAAACAAATGAAAATGTCGATTTAAAACCGTTTTGGTATTTAGCTGGGAATAAAATAGAAATATTAAAATACAGGGTCATGCCTTTCTCCACAGCTAAAATCAATCGCCCACGCACGCGCATACTCAGGAACCCAAAAGGTTGGTGATTTGAAGCCGGACTCCTTCAGGCCTCCCAGACTCAGCTCTTGACCTGTCCTCCCCTCCCACCCCTCCCAAACAGTTTCAGTAATCGATCCATCGAAACCCCCACCTGGAGCCCTTTTAAGTTTTGACCTCGTCTGGGTTCTAGTCGATCCTGTAGATCACCTGGCAGTTAACAGGCCAGTAGGTTAACGATCTTCGAGCGCCTCTTACCTCATACTCTAACCTGACTTCGCAACTCAGCAAGTTCTCCTCAATAAATTGGAATCCCGCCCTTTGGCTGAGGGCGTCCTCTATTTGAGATCCGAGCGGGTTTGGCCTCGGCGGACGAATACTAATAAAGGAAGAGGCCCGAAAGGAAACGAGATGAAATGAATGGAGCAAAATTATGGTAATTACCCTGGTTGGGATAAGGGCAAGGCACAATGAAAGACAAAGCTAGGCTAACTCACTCACTAGCTAACTGGCGGTGGCTGGCGCTAGGACTGACGGACTGCCCGATCCTATGCAGTCAATCCGTGATTGATACAAGCAAGCAAATTCTTCGTTTCCTGCTTTTGGCTAGACAAGAGTGGAGAATAGCTTGAAAACCAGTCGCTCCGTCTTCTGGTCGTTTTTCTATATCATTTTCTTTGTCTCCCATATTTAATCCTGAGGTACTAGGCGGGAGGGGCAGTATCCGCACTGACGACGAAAGACATGGATGTACAGGTACAGTACATGTAGGTGTCTGCACCGAATACCGGCACGGAACCTGGAGCTAATTATCGGAATTATTTCATCTCACATATTCGAGAAAAATAAGAACGGAACCAAAGATCGGTTCCGTTACGTACCTACATAGATCCCGAATGAAAATACCTAGGTAGGTATAGACTCCGCGATGTACAGTACAGTAGCCCCTTCCCCAGGAGCCTCGGTGGTCAGGGCTTTGGTGGCTCCCGCTAACTCCTCCTCCCGCATTTACTCATCAATGCTCATAATGGCTTATCATAGGAGGGTGGTGATGCTAAAATGGTATGCGGCTGTTTGTCGCAAAGAAGGGGATTTTCTCAGCTTCTTCCATGCCGTCGTTGGTCGAGAGATTGACTAGTCCCGGGGCTTCCGAATGGATGGGAGGTAGGGTCCGGAATCCAACATTTGGTGGATTTTCATGGGAGGAAGAAGGAAACCAAAGATTACGTGGTAGGAAAAGGAAAAGGAAAAGGGTGATCTGCTGAAATTGACGAAATTGATCCGAAGCTGTCATGCACGGTATATGGACTGTACAGTACATTGTGCCTGGGAACAAGAACAGCGGTGACGTTGAGTTAGATGCAAAAAGCCAGGGATTGGAACCTAACAAAACTTACCTCGGTACAAACCTTGACCTATTTTTCTTTTTGCAAAGCGGGCGGAAATGCGGTGTCTACGTACGAAATACCTTGCTTGGAACTTGGATAGATGGATGGAGGGGCGCAGTTTGCGGTTAGATTAGCGGATTCCCAGTGACGCGGGCAAGGGACAACCCGAGAACCTGGACAGGCGCATGGGTGGTTTTGTTTCAACTCGAGTGTATATTTGTATATATCGACCATACGTACCAGTTATGAACTTCGAGAACCAAGATAGCAAATAATCAGACCCTCGAAGACGAGTGATAATCGAAGACGTAAATCAAATCAAAAGTGCCCCCCGGACACCGTACATTTGTGGGTAGATGTCCGATCTCGTGCATAGATTTAAGAGACGAGTGTTCTTTATGCTCTCCGCCCCCAGAACCCAACAAACATTGCTTAAATTCGGGATTCGGTTTCATCTTGATGTAGGGGCGGCGGCGCCTGGATGACGTATACCGTGCCTCTCCCAGCTTGTTATTTTCATTCTTGGGGTGTTGGCGCAAAGGCGATACCGGCCTGCTTTTGTTAGTTGGCTGTCCTCTCTGCCGGATGTCGGGGGCGGGCTGTGAAGTCATGTCGTGGTGTGCCCGCCAATGTAACTGTATGGAGATATTGCAATGTACGGGTGCGCGTATAGAACTAGTCAGCTCGTAAGGCCCTTCTTCTTGGGTTTTCTTTTCTTTTTCTGATATATGCATGTACCATGTAAACTAACTGTCCATCCTAACGCGCGCGCCTCGCCGGGTTTTGACAAAAGGAATATTTTGACAGGGATATGTGTCATTCATTTGCCGTCGGTTCGGCCTACAGCCTGAGCAGCGAGTGAGTGTTATAATGGACCCTTCCGAGTGAGTTGATGAACAAAAGCTGGAGAATGAGGTAAACAGAACATAGAATCATTTGCAATTCTTCAGGTTCCCATTTGCTGTTTGCCTCCAGAGATCCCACTTTGCATGTGTCTGCTATTTACCAAGATTTGCTATTCTCAAACAAACCCATGTCCGCATTCTTGTTTCTTTGTTGGTTGGGTTCTATTACTGAGATGAGATAAGGCGGGGGCTTTATAAGGTAAATGATATTTCTGAATTGACGGAAGCAGATGGAGTACTTTCCGTCCCCACTCAGCCGTAATATCACAAATATAGGTGTCCATCACAGAGTAAGATTGATATCCGTGGGTATACAGGAAAATAAGCATAAAAGAGCAAAAGGAACAAGCAATAAATAGGATATATGAGCCCTGAGCAGGATAAAATGAGGTCATAGCTGGATAACAGCAGCAAACAAATATACCGTAAAAACTGCCAAGTGCGTGGTGCTGGTAGCGGTTTGTCTGTATGATACGTTGGGGGAAACAAAATGGGATATCACACGAAAGGAGAAAGCTGCGAAGAATGAGGCAGATATGATAGATGATACTTCAAAATCCTGAAAATGCCAACAACTAGAAATAGATACGTGAGATAGAATATCCAGTAGAAGAGTTGAGGGTTGGAGTGAGAACGCAAAAACGAAAAGAAAGTGCAAATACTAGCCGTAAAGCATGGACGACACTTAGCAGCTTCTTCTCCTCTCCCCCCCCCCCCCCCCCCCTTTTTTTTTTAATTCATGTTGTTGTTGTGGGCAATTTCCACTATCCCCCTGGTCATTCGCAAAGAGTTGCTGGGTCAACAGGAGAGGCAATCAGAAGGGTCACCGGTCACCAACTTGTTATAGACTCAAACGGTAATGCAGCCGATGCAATGTGATGTGTCTGTTGGCGGCTCAAAGGATGTTGTGAGACTTTGAAGAGCGCGTGTTATTACAGCCCTTTGTTGTTCCCCCAGCGGTGGAAGGGAAAAAATAAGAGCATCCATAGGCTGGAAATACCGTGCTTGTTAATAATAATGAGACATATGGGACCGAGAGTATGCTACTTGGCCGGCTGTTCTGCGCGCCTAGATGCATGTGTGCATTGGGAGTTCCTCTATCTGCTGGCCAACAGAACCCGGCTACCCGGTGGCCTGGTCCAAGTAAATTGGCATTGGAATGTATATGTGTTTGTCTATGATGGGGAGAGGAGAAAAGATGGAGGA
Organism: Histoplasma capsulatum G186AR; assembly: GCF_000150115.1. Lineage (NCBI taxonomy): Eukaryota > Fungi > Ascomycota > Eurotiomycetes > Onygenales > Ajellomycetaceae > Histoplasma > Histoplasma capsulatum. The sequence goes on along the minus strand of NW_025544817.1, from coordinate 303,119 downwards.
AGCGGCGAAGCATATTTGAGGTAACGCGTTGGTTGGGGGCGCAAAAAGCAAATATGCAGAAATGTCCGAAAGGAATGCGGAAGAAGAATCGGAAGAAGAATCGAAAAGAAATGGAGAAAGAGGGGTCGCAAACATTATTTGCTTGTTGCCGATGATTGCTGCAAGGAGATAAATCCGGGTAGATAGGGCGAAAGGGGCTCACACATATTCGTAACACCTTGAGATGTATGGGACCTTGACTAAATGACGTGGTCGGGGCGGTAGCAGCAGGAACTCTTGTCATTTCATGTGGTATTTGAATTTTGCAAGCGGGAATATATGAAAAGAGCAAACACGATGCGCTAAAGGCAACAGCAACAGCAGCCGCATTAGAAGGATAAGAAACCACCCTATCCCCTATCGGATCCGTGGGGAGGAAGGGGTTAGACGAGGGTTCTAATCCTGGGTGATAAAGCGCGCTAACTCTAGGGTCGTATGGACAGAGGCAGAAAATAGGAGAACCAAATAGACACACTATGTTGAGGCCATCTACATATTTTCAAAGAATCAATCGAAGTAACCGTAAATGCATTCATTCAACAATCATCACAGAGTACACTTGGGGGAAATTTTTCTTTACCGAAACCATATCAATTTGAAAACACCACATTAGCCGGAAATAGATCAGTTAAATTACGTAGTCTTCTTCGCAAACTCCACGCGTAGGATCAGATGCCGATAACCAACTACATATCGCATTAGCAGAGGAATTGTCCGTTTGGTAATACACAGCAGATAAAACTTACATCCGTCCATTTTCTCGCATGCGCGAGCAGCATCACTTCTATCTTGGAACGAAATGAAGGCGAAGCCTTTCGCCATATTTGTTTCCCTATCCTTTGCCAGAAAGACTCTTGTGACGCGACCGAATCTTTCAAACATGTCCCGAATTTCTTGTTCTTCGGCCAGCTCGCTCACCTGCGCACAGTCAGCCTACAATAACAGGGAAATGTTGCTCTTTGCATGAACTTACGTTTGTAACGCGAAGAGTTGCCAGATCGTCTCGCTCATATTTCCCGCCCATGCGCTCTCCAGCTGAAGCACCACCTTTGCGCAGATGGGGCGGCACGTAACTGCTGCCACCAGCACCCAGGGCGCCAGTTGGCCGCTCTTCACCCGCATCTTCACCGGTGCCCGCACCAGGTTCTTCAACTGGTGCCATCGTATCCTTGAACGGACATCTGGCAGTGAAATGCTCCCCGGAACAAATTCGGCACTTGACTTTCTTGTCCTTTAGTTGGTCCTTGATGCTTCCCTTCTCAGGGCCTGCTTTCTCTGCTTCTTTCGCTTGTGCTTTCCAGTTTACACTAGGTCTGAAGATAATATTTTCACCAACGGAGGTAGTATCGAACGAGGGACCAGCCGGATGGCCCTTTTCAAGCCCAAACTTTGGCCATCCTCGCCGTTCTGCGACTCTGGGGTTCACGTGTTCCTTGACCACAGTTGTTCGAATTCGGCGGCTGGTTTTTACTTTCTTGCCGTCGTCGTTAAATCGATAAGAAATAACAGTCTTGGTACCGTCTTTGTTAGTGATCACTTGTTGGGGTGGGAGGGATTGAGCTTCGTCGAACTCCTCGTCGTCCGCCCAATCAGCACGACTGTAGTTTGTTAGTTGAGGATTTTCTTGACCGCTAGGGACAAGAAGAAGATCAAGGAACAACGTACTTAGCAAGTTTCGACATGTTTAAAAGGTCTGTTACTATGTAGGAAGTAGCTCCGGTTTGCTTGTTTGGAGCTGCGATTGTCCTGATTTTAATGTGCAATTATCCAGAACTCATAGCAATGGGTGGAGCCCGGATCTATGTCGGCCCGGAGGATAGTCATACGCTACTAACTGCATTTGGACGATTTGCCCTAAAATCATGTGATACAGAAATTCCAGCTGGAAGGATTTTTCTCACAGACATGACTCTCAATCTTGTCAATGACCGATTACTGTGTATTGATCGACTGATTTCCTCTGATATTAGAGAGCATAAATCAGGTAGCCAATCATCTGGTAAAACCTGGAAACCAATAGACACAGGATGGTATTGATATCCGGTCCCTCCTACTCTCAGTTTGGCATCCGATATTTTCACCTTCATCACTGCTAGTGATAGTCAAGACTGTTGATGGATTTTTGCCTCGTCTGAGAAATGAGATAAGTTTCCAATTATCAATTGGGCCCGACATACATTCTCATAATATTAAATCTCCCCTTTGACCCCAATATGACAAGGAACATAAGGCGATTTATCCCTCCAGACAATGAAAGCTCCCGGGAGAAACAGTCCATTTACTCTCGTTTTTCTTCAATGGGAAATTATTGAAGAAAATGCCGCGTCCTTTTTGAGACTCTAATCTCGTTCAGCGAAGGGAATGCAGTATATTTTGACCGGAGACCCGTCAAACATCCCACAGTCGATTGAGAATTGTACTGTTATATCCTGACATGTACAGTACAATCGCCTCAGATGCTTTATCATTATCATTTCCAATGACGAAATCCTACCCCTGTTTTAATTACGGATATGATGGCTCATATTCCCACTCCAAACCTCTATCCTGCCAGCAGCCTTGACTCTATCTACATCCCTTGTCAGCCTGGTTCATTCTATTACAGCAATATACAGGTAGCAGTATTGATGTGCCTCTGAGGGTCATTTTTTTGGAGCTTATAGCGCCATCAAAAGCGTGATAATTATCTACAATGCAGGTTTATGAATAGACATACTTCTATTGCCAAAACATTATAATCGATGAGTGATTGTATTCTCTCAAAGCTTCCTCCCACGAACATCACTATTTTGCACTATCAATCCAAAGAAGCTACAGTAGCTTGAAAAGGCCTCAAGATATACCAAAATATCAGAAAAAAAAGGAAAACAGGAAAAGAAAACGGGGGGGAAAAAAGAAAAAGAAAAAAAGCTAACTACGGTACAAAATTATAATTCTCCCAGATTTTCGCCTCAATTGTGTTCACATCGCTAGGCCGAATTTCCTTACCTCCAGCGACTTAGCAGGGTTCATGCGAGAAAATTTTCAATCATACGGCTTCGTTTTTCCCTTAAGTTTATCGAACGCCCATATGGACAACATATGATACTAAATAAGCTGGCCTGACAGATACTTGACACTGCCAGGCCACTGAAAGTTCTAAAGCACTCCCACTTATTTTGCGTCAAATGTGCTTAACGGCAAATTAAAAATTGCATCCTATTATCTGCATCAGGTCTGCATCAGAGGCTTGTGAAAGGCAGATTATTAATTTTCCAGGTCCAAGAAAGCTATACTAATGTACGAGAAGCCCGTTTCTTGTCCTGATATACATTATTACATTGTGGCCAATATGCGGGGAGTGGATTTTGAGCTCTTTTACTGCCCAGGGGCTGTCGGAGACGTCCCTGCTAGAGGTATCGAGAGGCCATGATATAGTTGTTCGATGGATAATGGTGTGGACTATGGTGACAACCCATATAATGTGCAAATACCTTCGATCGCGGCGTTCATCTGGATTCTGGCGCACGACGACCTCATCTCCCAGAAGCACCACATTGAAGGCGGCTGAGGAGAGGGTTTCTGCGTGTATGTATGAAGTTTTCAAGCCCAGTTGCTGAGTAGCTCTATCATGTCATCAGATCAATGCTCCCCGGAGCGAAGTCGCAATTGAAAACCGATCGACGAAATAATTCCAGTACAAGCTCTGATTAATAAGAAGGAACCATGTGGCCTGATCCGAAAAAAAAGGTCCCAAACTCGCGCTCGCGCACAACCACCCACATCGATTGGGATCATTGCTCAATACAATGCCTTTTTTTTGAATGAATTAGGTAGATTGCAGCTGATAGCGCGGCTACCAGCCTCACCACTGACCCAATGGCAAATGTAACTATGGCCGCCATATACCAGCGCCACCTGAGCACATAAATTCAAGCAAGTTTCCGGTATCATTGGTATACCATTTTTCCCGTCTATCGCATAGTCTCCTGTCATTCGAAACGCATCTATAACAGGCGGAGAGGTCTAATTCACAGGAGCTTCTAGTACTTACTGCATTTTTGGGTCGTGCTAAAAATCCAATATAAAACATGGGCGGGAACGAATCAAAGACAACAGGAGGTCATATCATATAATATCTAGAGTCCCAACCTAACAGAAACGCAAGGACCATTGATATAGCGCAGCCAAACCTTGCTCGCTTCTCTACACTTGATGTTAACTTGCTCATTGATAGCCGCGGCGTTGGGATCGTTGATCGAGCAGGTCCTTTGACACCCACCAAACATCTTCAAGCATTTGACCTGTTCATTTGTATCTCTTGAAGTTTTTTCGACGATAAGCCTCGCGAATGCAGAGCTGTATCAGTCTCCGTACGACTTCGCCCAAAACTCTTCCGACGAGCGGTATATCTGTCAAAATGTTGCGTCCAGGTCTGAAGGAAATATGAGATTGATGTTTCTGTATCCTCAATTGTGTTGACAGTTTTCTGTCTGTCCATTCTAGCTCCAAAAAACGCTGGAAATACCGTTACCATTGGGATAATTGCGATATATTTTCTCAAAAGTGTGAGACCACTATCAGTTATAAGACCGATCCAAAAGCTGGACGATTGAGGCGAGGCACGAATTTAATCGAAAAGCTCCTCCCCAAAGTGAGTCTAAGTAGTTAGTGCTTCATAACTCTGAAAAAGGTGCAATCTTATCACAGTGAGGGCACCGCGCGAAAGCCAAATCGACTCCTTTCGAAGTCTTGATCTACCCGTTGCCTAGACCAGGATGTGAGGAAGAGATCAGATCTAGATTAAAACACCACTCCTGCTTGGATGCGTGCCGCGGAATGGGAAATTGAGTTCGCTTTCACATTGGTACCATTTGATAGCTTGACGCCATTCGACCCTACCAACCCAAGCAGTAACGTTTCCCAAACATATCGGTGCCAGAGTATTTGACAACGACATAAATCATTTGAAGGCTATGAAGCTTGTCTACAATGAAGGTGTGGGGCCATTTTTGCTTGCATTCTCTCATGTTTAAACCATCTGATCCTTTTGCAACCGGTATCAAAATCTTGGCAGCGGTGTAATTAGGCGCACACCAGTGGAGATGATCGGCGGCTAATCTCTCTACTAATACTAGTAAGCACCTAATATCTCTACTAATACTAACCTAGTAAGCACCTAATATCTCAAAGTTCCCAAGAAGGTAAATTGAACCAAGGAAAAAAAGAGGAATCAACTGTGGAGTGTAATCTGAATATTGCGTACTGCAAAAAGAGACACCCAAGGTACGAGTCTTATCAGGGAAATATTACCCGCAAGAGAAACAGGGCTGGTGGACAGCAAAGAACAACATAACTTTAGCTCCGTAAGACGGAGACAATACAAACGAAGAGCGGAACAATATGCGACGTGGTGTTCCCCTCTGCTCCTCTGATTGGTTAACTTATTTTCATTATTTTCCGTCCGTTCTCTTATCATTTTTAGGAGGGGACGCTTGACATCTCAGCCGAATCAGCACGTATTTGGCAAACGAGGTTTCATCATACAAAAAGTTATTATTTTCCTTTACTTGATATCTCATTCTTCCTTTTGAGTGAGAAGCTAGATATCTATCAGGTATAAATTGATGGTAAATTCAATAATCAGAGCTCTAGAGTACTTCACCTCACCACTTTCTCAGCCACTTTATATCACCACACCAATTTAGTATGAGTGTACGAGAGAGTAGCTAATGTCTCATACCAAACTAGTGCGGTGAAAAAGTCGCCGAGAAAGCGATGAAGTGCGTTATTCTTCGGCTATCCTATTACGTAATAAGCACTGAATCTTTGGCTAGCTAGTTAGCTAGTTAGCTATAAGAGTGATCATACCAGGCCCGAATGAGGCCGCGGTTTATAATCCTTCCTTTATGTGAACCAATTCTACTCGCAAACCTGCCATTCTTCCGTATGAAATACAGTTCTCCCCGTCATCAACAATGACCTCATCTATCCCCGCGCTCAGCGAGAAAGTTAAAAGTCTTCTCCCCGAAGATCTTCGAGAAGACCGATGGTATCTAATCACAGTAAGTTGCCTGCGTCTTGCAGTGAACAGGGAAGAACAAATAGAGGGGATCGAGGAAAACATCAGATACAAGCACATTACAATTTAGGACAAAGGAACTGCGGGCTTGCTATTCCGTAATATTGAAGTAAAACAAGCTCTAATGACTAATGAAAGGCCGCTGCTCTAGTAGCTTCCGGCAAGCCGACCGAACTAGGGGAGCTTTACGAGTACATATTAGACACGGAATATCCCAATCTAACCCTGGAGCAAGAGCGCAGAATAGCTCGTCGGTTCAGCGATCTGCTGATGAAAGCATGGACACTTGTCGGCATCCCGAGTGTGCTGATGGCTGTCTCATCGCTAGCGAAGGTGGAGAGATTCGTATCAGCGAGTAACACGGGGTTGGAGGACAAGAGGTACGTTAATTATTTTTCGATGATATCTTATGTTACATTTTTTCAATTTTTCCAATTCACTTTTATTTCGAATTCTTTGTTTTGACTACTTCTATATTGTCTTGATTCTGTACCTCAGTACCTGTAACGATGGGATGCTGATAATCGGGGAATTAATTTACATCAAAATATAAAATTGAAAGGGGCGGCGACTAAATTAAATTCACTGGACAGGATAAACATTGACTTCGAGAAAGGCATCACGGAACGCGGCACAAAGTTTATTCAGCTTCTATACAAACAGAATCTCGAACCCATTTTCGATACCTGGGGGTCCTACAGGGAAGAATTCGTGTGGCTGGAGAAGAGTGTGATCTACGGACTCTTTTTGGCTGATCAGACGGTTCTATCTGAGGTGGAAACGCTATTAGTCACGCTACCCTCGATAATGTGCCAGGGTTGGCCAGGTCCAGCACTGTGGCATCTTCGGGGCCTGAGAAGAGTTGGTCGGAGCACGGAAGATGTCGAGAAGGTGCAGCAGGCCGTGGAGGCTGTTGCCATTTGGTCTGGGAAGTCGATTGAAGGTTGGCCAAGGGTCACAGATATTAAGGATGAAATTTAGTAGTTCTTCTTGGACTCTTGACGGTTTTCTTTAGATTCTTCTTTCAAGATGCATTTGGGATCATGCGTGATTTCAGTTACATATACATATTTGGGCTGGACATCGGCAAAGCGATGCCGATATCCCATAAAATACAGTCGGGAATGTGCTTCGCCATATGTATCTGAGTGTGTGTGTGTGTGTCTTGCGTTCCATCATGACTCCATGCTTAGGTGATGCGGTTTCCTGTTGTCAAATTCAGCTAGGACATCTCATTTGAGTTCATCTACCCAGCAAATGATATGGCTTTTTCGGCCTTCAACTACTGCCAAAGATTTCATACGGCCATCAAAACGGCGCGATAACCCTGCTAACGCCATTGTATTCCAAAGATTTTCGTTGCAGCTTTCTTCGCTGCATTTTTATTCGCCTCCGCGTTTTCGAGATAAAGTCGTTGATGTCCTGTACTCAGTTAGGGAAAATTCATCATTTTCCTCGAATGACACCGGCATACCTTTAACGTCCAACGCCAGAATATTGTATTCAAATTCATTTGTTTGCGGGTTCTTTATCAGATGTACGCTCACAGTTCCATCGTTGCGTGGGCCACTGACCTAAAAATAATCAAGTGCCGTTAGTCGGTGTACTTCGCAGAGTGAAATAGTAAAACAATACCCACATTGAAGTTCATTTTCATATGCTCCCGACCAACTCGGTCCTTTTCCACGGTGGTTCTAGCACAGTAGTTAGCCAATATGATGCAGTAGATATTCGGGTTGGAGCTCCACTCACGCGATGGGCCTATTTCTTGTCCACTTATTCCACGTAGTCTCGCCATAGGCCCGTATCTTGTTGCTATCCCCAAGTAGCTCGATACATCTCTGATCCTCCTTAATTCGGTCGACGGCTCGATTGAAATTCCGAGTTTTGCTGTCTGGCGCAAAAACTTCCTGGTAAAGCAGAGTAAAAACAGCACCCTAAACTAAATATCAGCACAATGCCCTGATCACGTATATCTTACATGGCTGAGGGATGCGCACAGTCATGGCAGCCCCAATAACAATGATAAGGAAATTTGCAGATTGCTGAGTTGCCCGAGCTGCCTTCTCTCTTCTAGAGAGCTCCCCCCACCGTACTCGGCCATCGTCGCTGGTGACGGTTATTTGTTTTCTGGACTGCTGGGGGTTTGCTGATGAAGATGCTCCCCCCAAGCTGCTCTGAGTTGCATAATACCGGGAAAGCGCCTCCCATGGTTTGAATGTGTGTTTTTTAGCGGGGTTCGTGCCGGAGAGGCTTTGGAGAACTGATCGGGTTCGGAACACGGAAGTCATGGTTAGGGTTGATTAAAGCCCCAGCACCTGCATCAGGGCAAGCAATGGAGCGTATTGCGACGAGTCCAGCAATACCAGATCGGCCATAAGCTCTCCCACGTTCACAAAATGAACTTTTGTTCGCCAGCCCGTTCATGTTCCCTTCCTTGCTTCCAGGTTATCATTGCTGCTAAACTGGGGAAGCGTTTTAGATCACATGATTTATTAGTCATATAGTTTGGCGCGCGTCTGTCTGCGCTTGCTGATGGCCCTATTTTCTGGTTTGGAACCACGCTGGCCGATTATCGCCGCCGACCACAACGTCCTCTCTCCCCTAGACACCGCAGACCTTCGTTGATCTCCCGCCGCAGTGTCTCTTTTAACGAGGCCGCTTTGTGCCGCTATCCACAATGAGTGCAACAAAGACACAGTCCCAGAAAGTTTTCGAAAAACTGAAATCCAAACCGGCAAATAAAGTGAGTACACCGCCGAACCCCCCTTTCTTTGCCATTCACGACTCATATTGGCTGGTGCAGATATGTTTTGACTGTGGCACCAACAATCCCACCTGGTCTTCGGTTCCGTTTGGTATTTATCTGTGTTTGGACTGCTCGTCTAACCACCGAAACCTCGGCGTTCACATTTCCTTTGTTCGCTCTACCAACCTTGATCGTGCGTCTACACCCAGGCCCTTTTTCTAGTATGGAATTCGATGCATGCATGTTCTAACATTGGATATAGAGTGGCAATGGGAACAATTACGAATTATGAAAGTGGGAGGGAATGAGTCCGCAACGAAATATTTCCGGTCACATGGAGGGACCGCGGCTTTGGCCAGCAAGGACCCCAAAGTTAAATACACGTCCGCTGCAGCAGTGAAATATAAAGAAGAGCTGAAACGAAGAGCACAGCTGGATGCGCAAGAGTATGTTTATTCTAACATGTATATGTTGCCTTGAAGTTAACTCTATCCTAATGAATCATGCGAGCTCTAGGTTTCCCAACGAAGTTGTCATCATTGATGCTGGGCCAGCGTCTCAATCTGACGGAACCTCCACACCCGCAGGCGAAGGCGAAGATGACTTCTTCTCATCGTGGGATAAGCCAACCATCAAACGACCAAGCAACCCTCCTTCGCGGACAGCCACCCCACCTGTAGTCAGCCGCACCGATTCCCCGTTCCTCAACGCGGGCGCTAACGGTAATGGAGTTTCCCGACCGAAATCCCCCCTCTCCGGCTCAGATGACAAATCCCCAGTGTCAGACCCACCCGTGGCTGTTCGGTCAAATCCTGCAGTTCGCAAGACCGCGGCAGTTGGCGCTAAGAAGGGCAGTGTATTGGGGTCGAAAAAGGCTCCGAAGTTGGGCGCCAAAAAACTTATCAGCTCCGATGCAATTGACTTCGAGGAAGCGGAAAAGAGAGCAAAAGAAGAGGCGGAACGTATTGCCAAGCTGGGATACGATCCCGAAGCGGAGAGGGCCGCAGCTGAGGCGAAAAAATCCGGATCTTCAGCCTCCAAAATAGCCGCCCCAACACCCGTCAGCCCCACCCGGGGTAGCTTTGGAGCCACCCGAAGCCACGAAAGAAGCTCCAGCGAAATCGAACGTCTTGGAATGGGTTTGGGCCGCCTGGGATTTGGTCAAGTTGGAGCGGCAGCAAAAGCTCCTGCCCCTAAGAAGCTGGGATTTGGAGCCACTGCCGCGTCCAAGGCTGCTGATGGTAAGTGGTCATCGAGACCTATTGGGAAACTTGCATCTGTATTAACCAGTTGCCCTTTTCGCCTGTTTAGACGAGGAACTAGAATATGCCAGACAGAAATTTGGCAGCCAGAAAGGGATCTCCTCGGACGAGTTCTTTGGTCGCGATCAATTTGACCCAGCCACTCAGGCCGAAGCCAAGAGCCGTCTCGCAAATTTTGAAGGCGCCACTTCTATATCCAGCAATGCATATTTCGGCCGTCCCGAAAATGACCAACCATCTACCGACGAGTATGGCAATTATGACGACCTGGAAAGCGCAGCGAGAGACTTCGTGCGACGATTTGGAGTTACGGCAGGCGATGACTTAGAGAATCTGACACAGTTTCTTGGTGATGGTGCGGCTAAGTTACAAGGCAAGTTTCTTTTTACCATTTATTTATTCATTTCGTATCTCTTTCTTTCCTTTTCTACTTGTCCCCGCTCCCTCTTGTACAGCTAGATTTTGAGCCAGCTAACTCTTATTTGTAGGAGCCATTCGAACCTATCTCAACAGTTAGATTTACGTATCTGCATTGTTCGATTCTCTCTTCTTTTTTCCCCTCTGTTTCCCCTTGTGAAAGCATACGACGATACTTTCCCTTTTTCTTTCCCTGCAGTCATCGATTTACACAACATTTTTCTCAGCTCTTTTCTCTATTTTCTTTGGTTTGTTTGATGGTGGGATTCCGGCGGATAGTGCATAAAGAAAAGAGGACACCGGACCCATTCGGCGAGAAAGCGGGGATACGGGGACGAAAACGAAGATGATATAGCCCCGACGACGTCTGGCTACTACAGGAGTTAAAAAGCATTAAACTAATCTTGTGAGAGTAGAATACCAAATTTGCGTTTTCGTTTTGCTTTGTTATGCTTCGCTTTTATTTTATTTTAATTTATTTTTATATTATTGTTAGTTTTTAATTTATTGGAGGTTCGCTGCATTCAAAATTCTCACCTTTAACAAGTTTAATCTATCTTATTATATATAAAATACATGTATAACCGGGAAGCATAGCCACCTTAGAAATTCAATTCTGTCAAATGGCAGCCGAAGGGGGGAATGTATAAAAATACATACAAATGAATTAAAAGCCAATACAAAATAAAATAGGAGACTTGCGGCTATTCATCCGAAAGACTCCCTTGGCTCTCAATCACAATTCCTATAAATTGCATCCGCCATTTTCACCACCTGGCTCATCTCGGCGGTATCATGAACCCTCACGATGTCCGCCCCACCTGCAACTGAAGCAGTAACAGTCGCCGCTGTACCCCAAAGTCTCTCGCTCGGCTTCTTAACACCCGTAACGCGCCCGATGAACGCTTTCCGGCTCGTGCCCAACAACCAAGGCAAATAACGTAATCCGTCAAATCTCTCCCGTAGCGACTGGAGATTCCTCAGCAGCTCTAGATTCTGCTCTTTGGCCTTCGCAAAGCCAATTCCAGGGTCCAGAATGATCCGCCACCGCCGCACACCGGCGTTCTCCACAACTCTTATTCGCTCCATCAGTTCATTGGCAACGCCGTCAACAACTCCGCTGCCCGTGCCAGTGCCACTACCATGACCAGGCTTATATGCGCTATAGTCGGTAAGTTTCATCATTGTCTGTGGCGTGCCGCGCATGTGCATAAGAATCACCGTCTTCTGGAGTTTCGCCATAGTAGCAGGCATGTTAGGGTCCAGGGAAGCCCCAGACACATCATTGATGATATCTGCTCCTGCATTAACCGCCGCCTCCGCGACTGCAGCACGGTACGTGTCGATGCTAATGGCGACGCTGTTGGCTTCGGGGAGGGAGCGGATAAGTCTTATAGCAGGAAGAACTCGAGAGAGTTCCACTTCTTCGGTTACAGAGTCGCAGTCGGGACGGGTGCTCTCGCCGCCTACATCGATGATAGTAGCGCCATCACGGATGAACTTGCGGATGGTCTCAGTGAGGGATGCGAGGTCTGTGGGAGGGTGTTTTCCACCATCGGAGAAGGAGTCTGGAGTTACATTCAGGGTGGCCATAAGGTGTGTTTTGCGTTTGGGGTCGGAAGCGCAGAGGGGTGGTAATTGTGGGGATAGTGGGGTTACGGCAACCGGGGCGGGATTTGAAGGGGGAAGAGAGTCGAGATATGATTGATATGGGCGAGTTTTGTCTGAAATGGGAGGGGATTCTCCAGGTATTAGCCTATTCTGTGTCAGTAGGATACGACTCCGCTACTATCATGAATCGGGGGAAAGGTTGAATCGCACTGGCAAAGTGGCCGCAAGACAAATTCCCGCTCCAACATGAGTTTGTGAGGTATGTCCAATCGGGGGCCAGATAATTTCAAATCATTGTACAACAAGATATCAAGATCTATGTTACGGGGTCCCTTGTCTATAATTTTGCGTCTTCCCATACCAGCCTCAATTGACTGGAGCGTGTTTAGTAAGGCCATAGGACCCAGTGCGGTCTCAATCTAGAGGAGGTGTTAGAACAGCCAATTCAAGCCATAAGATCAAACCCAAAGAACATGGCAAAAAGCTAACCTCGCAGACACCGTTGAAAAACGACTCTTGATCTGTGACATACATAGGGGCTGTCTCGAAGAGGTTACTGGTTCGTATGATTTTGATGCCACGAGCTTCCATTTCCCGACAGGCTTCCTCGATTGCAGCAATGCGGTCGCCCATATTGCTTCCCAAAGCGATAAACGCGCGACATGGCGACACACTAGGTACGCTTGCAGATGCGCTAGCTCCGGGTGTTGAGGAGTTGGAGTAATTTCGCTGGTGGTTCATAAGGGAAAAACCGTGTTCTCTAGAACACTTTTCACTTTGAAGTTGATGTTCACTTGCTACACTTTGCCGCATCAATTGGTCGCAGAGACCCAGCGAAGGACGGTATCGCGAGAAAGAGCGCCTAGAATCAAGTACTCTTCCCAACGGAGAAGATGTCTTGACGCAATGATACCTGATGGAGGTAGAGCTAATGCGAAGGCTTGCATTGCTCAGAGAACAGAATGCTGAAACAGGTGATTGACGACCACGACTGACGAGGGGTACAGATTCTCTTTATCCTACAATTAGCTAATTGAGCCGGATGCAAATTTCGCTTTTAAAACAAAGCAAGGTCACCTTCACCTTCGCGGGGTCCCTATTCCAGGGGCGACTAACAACTGGCTGTGAATTCTAAGATGAAGCTTCTGGGACGACAAACCAGGACGACAGATGCCAGCAATGTTGCCAACACAGTGTGAAAGTGCCTGCTTTTCCATATCAATCACCAAGAATGGCAGACACAACAGACGCAGGAGAAGCTTCACTGGCGCATTCTGTTGTGAGCAGCAACAACCTGTTCCAAAGTCAGCCAGATGCGGTTCGATTAGTCATCATATCAAGGTTCGCAGCATAGAGCATGGAGATGACAGCGTCTACGGGGTATTTTACAATTTGAAACTGTTGGGGGGATTGGATTGGGTGATTTGTACCCCCTCTACACCACCACGGCGCTGGTGGTGATTGAGCTCTTTTGCCCTAGTGGCCTAATAGAAACACATTCAGCTGGAGCATTTTGCTCCATTCATGCGTATTTTTGACCAATGAATCAGGTTCGAAAATACTCCGATGAGGTTCAGCTGTTCCTTCGGGCAGCAGAAATATGGCACTATGTACTGGTGGACCGAGGCACAACTTAATAGGTAGCCGCATCGCCCTATGACGATGGATGCCAGACCACTATGGCCGGTGAAACAGCGGGTTGAACTTCGGGATGTCCTCATCACTATCTGTATCTTTGAGCACAGGATAAATGTTTGAGAGGGGTTTCGGTGTCAACTTCCATTCCTTGCATTGTTTCTCCATGATTGATCCTACGTCTATTTGCCCTACGATATGTCTTTTCCAGCCGTCTTCCATTTATCCCTTCCAGCGTTGTAAGTACTTAGGGACGATACGGCCAGCCATCAGTAACTAATCAGGCGCTGCCCATTTTATTTAGCTGGATCAGCCTATAGCCAACATTTTATGACTCGTGGCATGATCCACTGGACTATTTTGCCAGGGAGCCCTGGGGTAGTAGATAAGAAACATGTTCGCTGCTGAATATTTAACTCAGCTCTGTTTCCATTTTTTCTCAAAAGTGATTAACGGGAAGTCTTCCTATGCAAAGCACAGGAGAATGCCTAGTGGAATTAGACCCGTGATATCTACTATGTTATGTTGGGTGCAGGTGGCAGACACCCTCCAACCCAAAAAAAAAAAAAATATCAAGAACAATAGCAGAGCAATCTATTGTTCTTAAAAGGCTTTTCTTAAGAACGCTAGCATCCTTTTTCTATTCTTGTCTCTCTCACTTCTTTCAACAGAACACTTTACTTTCGGTGATTTTGAACGGACCTGTGACCTGTGAACCTAGCAAATAATGCAGTTGGAGAACGGGATCGACTGGCATTCTCGGCAGTTCTATCGCCTATATATATACATAACCTCTGGTGATATCCGCCGATATCTCGATCAACGTCACTTCACGCAAGTTCCATCCAATTCTCCGCAGGTTAAACAACTCCAGTAACGCCAGAAAACAAGAAAAGCTTGAAGGAGGAAAATATCGAAAACACCCGAAAACCCATAATACCAACTGGTGGGCCATCCGTCCGACAACGCCCGGGGCGACCCTAGACAAAAAAGACAAAGATATGTGGAGTTGAAATGTCGTGTATGAGTTGGGTATGTTCATGGAGTCAGTTAATCTTCAAATCGTTATATACATGTTCACGTCAGCTGATATAATTAATATACAAACTCCTGTGGTTTGGTCGTTGATCATTTTTTCACGTTCCAAAAAAAAGGAAAAAAGAAAGAAAAAATCACGCTGATATCGGCTATAATTCACATTAGCAATGCAACCGTGGAGCAAGTTTCTCAACCACTGGAACGGTGTCGATGAAGGTGTGGGCGAATTGAACGAATCGATAAACATCGGCGAAGTTGGACATGAGCCCAAGCGAGATGCGGATACCCCCGCCAGAGGGTAGTCCCATATCGTCCAAGAAGTCGTCCCAGGCTTTCTTGTGACCACTATGCATCTCCATTTCTGCCTCGCCATTGAACGCGTTGACAAGAACCTTCTGGGTGAGACGGAGGGCAGCTTCTCCGGCACCAGGATTGCAGAAGCAGCCCGTGCGCAAGGAAATATTAACAGCAGAAGAAAGTTTCTCGACGATACGCTCATCGACCACTTCACCCGCGGGTGTTATGAAATTGAATGTTATGGTTCCGCCACGTCGATGTGTGTTGGGCGCTCCGTAGAGCCTGACGACCGCAACACCGTTAGAGTGGCGGAGGGCAAGCATCTCTTTTATCACCCAATCTGTTAAACACACAACACGCTCATGGATAGTCTCCATTCCAATTCTCGCTAGATGGTTGAGGCCGATGTGCACGGCTGGGAGGTTCAGGTAGTTGATTGTACCATCCTCAAAAGCTTCGTGGCCCTCCAAGAGGACGTGCCCGTCGGCCTGAACAGAGCTACCCCAGACAGTGCCGCCAGCAAACCATGGCCTTTTCAAATGTGCCAATGCCTCCCTGCGAGCAATTAGACACCCCGCACCGGTTGGATATCCAAACATCTTGTAGAAGGATACGGGTACAAAATCAGGATGCCAGCGAGAGAGGTCCAAGCGGTTAGTCGGAACAAAAGCAGCAGCATCGAGCATAACATGGCACCCCTGTTCGTGGGCCTTGTCAATCCACTCGAGTGGATGTTGGATACCTGAGAAGTTTGACTGGGCAGGATAGATAAATAGGCGGGAATTGCTAATTTTCTCATCTTTGGGAAGAAGGGCGTTTTCGACCACTGACTCGTCCGCGCGCAGCTCATCCGACGACACTGGAATATATGAGATGGTGGCACCTTTGGAGCGAGCATATTCACGAATCCCATGCGCAGAATTATGGTTGTCCCATAGCAATATGACTTCTGCACCTGGGCAGAAGGGATATGATTCACCCACCAATTTCATAGCGGCAGATGCGTTATGTGTGAAGACAACGGCATACTCGTCAGGGGATGCATTGAAGAAAGATAGGACTCGTGCTCGAGCCTGCTCGTCCAGCTCCGTGATGGCGCTAGAAGTTGGGTTGAGGGAGTGCGGATTCCCAAAAATATTGCGGGCGAGGAGCTCATGATGTGCTCGCAGCTGAGAGTCTGCATAAAGTCCTCCACCTGTATAGTCCAAATAGATGTGGCCCTCTCCGTCAAGAGTGGGATAATCTGTTGCACGCAGGTGATCTATTTTGGAAGTGTCGTCGAATGTTGAATTTGATTTTCGGAAGAGACGTTCTGCCTTTTCGAGGGATTTTTGTTTTTTCTTCTTTATCAGAGTCTTGAACCTCTTCTTCGGAGATAGCCTGGGGGCCGATGGTAAAGAGTGAGAAGTAGGAGCCAGGATCTTCTTCGCCCGCCTTCGGACCACATCGCCCAACTCGTTCGTATGACTGGCAACAATGCTGGTACAAGAACCCATATCTAGGAACTATGAACGAGGATGAGGTATGGAAATAGTGAGGTGGAAGAAAAGCGAAAAAAAATTCAAGGAAATTTTTTTTTTTCAGGAGATGAATCGGCTTGACATTTAATATGTTTATCAAGCTGACGTGCTTACAGCTCGGAACCCCGGATAATTCTTAAGAAACATACCAGAAATGACAGTTCCCTGCGTCTATACATCCGTCTTTATAGAATCCACGGCCAGCAGACACCACCCACAAAACTTAAACGCAAGGATGATTGTCATGCACATCAGTCCAACCTGTCCTCACAGGCCAGCGGTCACTGGGTCTTCTGGTTGGGTAATTCCCAGATAAACTCAACGAAGCTTACCTTGACCATACTACCACCCCGTAAAATACACCCCTCCCATGCACACCGCAGGTTTATTGACCATTGATTGATTCGCCGCTTGCATTGGTGGTGCTGCGTTCTCCATCCCGCATTACCGTAGTTGCATCATTCCGTGTCCTCCACCCCCTTCAACGGAGGGGTAGTGCGGAATTGTCGATTGCGTGTGAAAATCCCCTCCAATTGATTCAGTGCTAAGCGACTCGAAACCCTTGCCCTCTCTTATGCGCCGCTACAATCCTGGAATACCACTACCGGGCAGGTGCAGTCCCTGGCTCTGTTTTGGGTTCATTGTCATCTCATCCTAGCACCTGGCCTGGTCATCGCACAAATGCTAGAGGACGAAATTGCCACGAACAGGAATGCCTGGCCCATTCTCCCGCGAGAGGGATGTTCATTAGCCCTGGAGGTCGAAGGGTTGAGCCTTGAGGCTCGTTACTAGAATCGACCTAAACAACTTAAGCTAGTTAGCTCTCGTTAGCTTAGGTGGTTCGCCCCGGAAGATCATTCCGGCTTCCCATGTTTTCACCTGTGCAGCTGCGGCCTGCACTGGTCATGAACCACAATGTGTCATCAGTTCGATCGTCCTGTAGTTATGCTGCGGACAGCTGTTGGAAGGTGGGACTGACCGACCATAGGAGTGACTACCTACCGACACACATTACTCCGTGCATCAGCAACAGTGGCGAGCAGTCCCGCGTGCTAGAGGCTTGGCAAGCAATTTTGGCGGAGACATCGAGTAATTTGCTTCCAGTGACCAGGCCGGCTTGCTCATGGTAATATTCAAGTTTAGCAATCTCATCTCAATTTTCACCGATTCTCACCGGAACCAAAATCTTGACAATATGCTACTCCGTGATGACAAATATCACTCTCATGCCATTCTGCCCCATTGATAAAACCCGATGCGATGAAATAAAGCCGTGGAAATGGCTTACTTTAAGTGAATGATAGTGATGTATAACCTATTTCCAACCCGCAGGCCTGTTCCTTTAGAATCCATGAAAGGGTTGAAAACCGCTTTTGAACCCTGTTAACCATAGCAAAACTTAAAAGCAAATTGAACGTGTTATGCTAGCTAGCGACCTCGTTAGCTTCGATTCTTTTATGACGTGGGAAATTTCGGAACGATTTTCTGGAAATCTTCAACTATAATGAAGTCATTTAATTATTTTATTTTATTTTTTGCCCGTAATCTATTATTTTGCTTTTCTGGTTGGGCAGATCGTGAAGCCGCAGTTTATATATATTCAGTTCCTTAGGAACCTTCAAACTCTGGATACATCCCTGAAAGGCAATCTCTCTTCAGCACCACACTTACAATACAGCAATGTTCAAAGTGAGACAATGAGTAACTTCTCATTCAGTTTTGTTTGGCACTGTTATGCGCATTTCAATCTAACAACTACTGTCTAATAATTACTAAGAAGAATTTTAAATTGAAGATATGTAACTTTTATGAATGCAAAGTTAACAACACACGGTTAAACATCGCTTAAAATCACACGGTCAGGCTTCAAGCAACTAGCTGAAAACTCAAATATTGAGTACTAGTAAATTAAACTCGCTAAATGCTAGTAATTTTGGACACGTTCAAATATAATTCTTTTTAACTGTTACTATTCGAAGTAGAAGGCGTTGATGCAAACGATTGTGGAGCATCAAATTAGAGCCGATAGCTTTACCTAGCTCTCCTCCTGCCTAAGTTACCAGTACTATAGGATGGGGAAGATTTGACGTCTCGTAATATTTCTGGCCAGTGCACACGGGCAGGAATTGGGCATGGTTTTTGTTGCTTTTTTTTTTCTCTTCTGCTCAATCTACATCTCGTATTCGATGAGTTGGTGACTGACATGGGTACTAGTACTCGCATGTCCTGGCCATCTACAGCGCTGTACATGCAATTAGCATACTGGCAAACAGCAAATAACAACCCATATCGAACATGCAAGCCAGGTGCATCTCTTTTTTGGGGCTTGCCCACCGCTCCCTTTCCCCTCATCTACTCCATCCGCATGCTACATGCTGGCCCTGCTAGGCCCGCCTAGCCCGCTGCGCATTGATCCACATCCCACACACAGCCATCCCCGAGTTTCGCTCAACCATGGCCTTGGAATCAAGATCGAGGAGATCCTGCTTGTCATAAGTGGCTGAACATTGGTCAAAAACTCAGCTTCGTTCACCATCAAAATGGGGGTGTTAGCGCAACTAGTGACCTAAAACTATCCGGGCCGACCAACAGCACAGATCAATCAGCGTTTGAATTCCAGCAACCTTTTCCTCTTGATTACGTTTTCATCCGTCTACCGAAACTAAACCCCACCATGGCTGTCCAGTGAGGATTGAGATATCACACGTGGGAACGTCGTCTTTTATTTATTTTTTTTTGATGAGTGCGGCTGTGGGAATCTGTGATCGACCATCACGACCCTGCCAAGGAATAATTCTGCTGAGGTCGGTTTGTCTGGATGCTTGGGAAGAGAGAAGTCCCCCGCTTGGGTTGACATCTTCCAACTGAAAACCTTTGGTTAGGAGTCTGGTAGGAGTCGTAGTGTGGAAAGCAGATGATTATTTCGGCACCCCGCCTTTCTTAACCTGCGGCTTCTTGTGTTGTTAAGCAATTGGCTTGCCCTCATCCGCCGCTGATGTGTTTGATCTCTTCAAACCGCTGTTCCGATCTCCTCAGGGTTGATCGGCACTCGGGAAGCAGGGGGCAAACTCCCCTTCCATGAACTAAGAGGATCAAATGTGAAATTCCTGTCATGAGGTACAGCCTGGGATGGTTGAAAATGTGAAGGCTGCGGTTTAATCCAGCTGAAGTGGAGGCAGTGTCGAACTCCCATGTTGATGACCATGTATCTTCACATCCGGATATTTTTAATCCCCCAGCCGTCCGAGTGACCAGCTAATTCGAAGGCATCCAAGCCTCCTTCTCTATGTCAATGTACAGGTACATGTACATAGGTTACATATACAAACCTGATACCGAATGCAGTGGCTCGTCACGCTACCCATTTTATGAGCTACTATCCTAGCTCGATGGCCACGAAGACACCAAAGACCAACCCACGAAGGGAAAAGGGTCCAGATCTTCGGTGACATATCTCAATCTCTACTCGCAGATCATGGCTACGTTGTCAGCCACTCGCGCCATGGCCGTTGTTGTGTACAGGTTGAACCACGGTTCATCCATTTTCTGCCAAAATCTCTTTCGTTACTTTTCTTTCTTTCTATTTTAATTTTACGCTGCTTCGAATAAAAGGTTGGACAGGCCACAAGAATGGAATCAATATTTTATTTCGTGTCTGTTCTATTGAATCCCTCAATCATCCCTTACTTCCCGTGACCGTCGGTACAATGCATTATGGTTCCTATTCCAGTAAGTCCCTTTGCCTTGCCATTTATTTTATAGACCTTCCCGTCCGCTCTATCGCTTTATAGTTCCAACCGTTGGGCGATATTTGCCAAAGGTGGTGAACAATAAGGACAGGACGACATACCCGTAGATCTATGTTATCTGGCCTGGCCCGAGCTTTTTTCGACCCGAGTTTAGTTCAAAGCACACATGGACACACCCTAATCCAAACAACGCACGCTGTTGGGTGTTCCTCATTTGGTTCTTTTGAACTTCCTGGGTCCCTGAATAAGGATGCATAAATAGGAGAATTAAATGCATGAACAGGAGAAGTTGATGTAGCAGATAAAGCGAATGAACGTTCGTCCTGCGGCGTATTGACGTACATAGCTGGGTCCTCCAGGCAAAAATCTCAAAAATAACAAGTAAAATCCCTTGAAGAACCTGCTGCATTCCACTAATCGCAGTTGACCCGCTAACCGGGACGTTTCATTGAAAAAAGGGATCATCTTTGCAACCACATCTTGCTACAGAGTACATAATTGGTATTGATGTGCCCACAGCGCAGCTGTCCTCTCCTCACCTGAGGGAGCCCGTTTTTGTTGTTTTCTTTTCTTTTTGTTATGCCTCTCCCAAAAAAAAAAAAATGAAAGACGTAGATTCAAACCACCGCCATTATCCATTGAAATCCATTTCGTTATTGAGCCAAAAGATCGACCCACTTTTGCTGGTGACTTATTCTTTGTCCTGTACCTCTAAATCAGAATTCCCAAGCAAAAAAAGGTCAATTCTCACCAAGCATCACACAGAAAAAACCGTTTCCAGTCATACAGGTCATACACGGTTATTGATGTGTGACCAGGGTAATTCCTTTTGCCAGGATTACCCTTGCATGTCTTGCACTGGCCGCTCATTCATTATTGGTTTCGAAGCTTTCACTTTTTGAGTCTTATGAACACAACCGAGAAGCTGTGGGCTGCGAGCAAGGTATCTAGATGGGACCGGTGACATAAGCGAGTGAACGACGAACAAGAAACAAAGATCAAGATCCAAAAAAAACACCTGACCAAAAGCAGAAAACGATCGGGATTTGGTTTGGAGATCGATCCTGTTTAATAGTCCCGCCGCTGCTCGCAGGTGACTTTCAAAGGCTCATGGATGAGAGAATTAAAGAGAATTAAAGAGAATTAAAGAGGAGTAAGGAAGAGAATTCATATAGTGGCGGGAGAGGGATGGAGTTCGCTGGGTAACGAACGGTTCACCTCCTTGAAGCTAGCATGGTCGACTTAGGAAGCTAAAAGTTGTGAGGTCTGGATGCATGACGGGTGCCTCGCAAGCTTTAAAACCGTGAACCAACTGTGGCCAACTGTGGCCAATTGTGCGTCTTTATTGAAATAGCTTGCGCACGCGCACACCCCGCACAAAGCACCATCATTTGACGTCGTGTACGGCGGCTCCGAATCTGTGGTTTTTTGCCACATTCTCATTGCTCAGAAAATCGGAAACAGTCCGTACACTAAATCCATAGTTTGACTTTGTTTTCCCAATTATCAGGAGAAGCTGGCAAAGATGGAGGAGTCAGGATTTCCAACCACTTAGGATGCTAAGGATGAAGGCTGCCAACGCCAGGCCTTGATTCCAAGTAGTTCCCCCACTTGAGCAAAATACCCCTCCGAAACAGGAAGGATACATCGTATGGAGCCTGGCGGAGCCTGGCGGAGCCTGTAAGCAGTCACCAGTCACATTCCCACCCGAAGCCGGCGCTGGCTTACCCCATCTGGCTTGCGGCTTGGAGCTGCTGGGGATGTGGGCTAGCCAGACATGTGAGGCCCCGTTCCGCAATAGCACAGGCCCTTAAGGCATACACAGACTGACAGGGAGTGCAGTAGTATGCTTGGTAGATGCGTTGGCGCAAACTACCTGGCGGTATCGAGACGATACGATCCATGCCATCGCGGGGAAGAAGGTTCAGAAAAGGTTATTTGTGGCTTGGGTGGGGAAAAGATAATGTCAGCGGGCCGGATTCCTGGATAATCCGTGCCGAGATAAATGCGGTGAGAAAATCACATGATTGTAAAACCCTAATGCCATTATATAAGCAGAATCAGGGTCGAACTATTCCATATTTGATCTAGCGGAATCGGTATCGTCAAATACACATCGAATACGGACCAGAGGTGTATTCTGGCGGAATTTCCTCCACAATGGCGGGTATTTGCGGTACGGGGGCGTTTGGCGAATCGAGCCGCATCGCCAAAACATTGATCTCTCCGCATGGAAGTCGATTCCTCTTGAGGATACTTCATTCGAATTCGATCGGTAAATGCGCAGAGGGAGTTAGCTCAGGCGTCCACGGGTTAATAGGATTAATTGAACTCGAAGTTATGCCAGCCAAACAAGAAACAGGCAACTCGATACTGCCTTTTTTTCCGGGCCGACAAACACCCAAACACTGCCACATCTACCGAGGCATCTCCAACTCGTGCCTTTGAACAACCTCCAATAAATATCCGCGTCCTGGGCTTCCCACCTCCATCGTCCTCTATCACATACCTGTCTCCCGAAATCCTCTGTATGATCTTTGTACAATATTTACTTGATTAATCCGTCCAGAAAGTTATCTTGCCATCCCAAAATCCTCCTCAAAATGGCTTCGCCTCGTGAGTTCCCCGAAAATCACATGCAAGTTTCGCCTGTCAAAGAGATGACTTCTCTGCTAACCGCTTTATTTTTGCTTGCCGGCAGAACAACTTCGCACCACGGCAACCGATCTTCTGGGGATCAAGCATCCGGTCCTCTTGGCTGGTATGAACGTTGCTGCCGGTCCCAAACTCGCTGCCGCAGTCACAAATGCCGGAGGTCTCGGTGTCATCGGAGGTGTTGGCTACACTCCGGATATGTTGCGAGAGCAGATTGCCGAGCTGAAGAGATACTTGAATGATAAAAATGCTCCTTTCGGTGTTGATCTATTGCTTCCTCAGGTTGGAGGAAATGCGCGAAAGACCAAGTGTGTAATCCTGCTACCTCTCAAATCAGCACAGGCTGCCCAAAGATATTTATGATTCCTAGACACGCACACAAATATATATAAGCATACTAATTTGATCAATCTAAATATAGCTACGATTATACCAAGGGCAAGCTCGGTGAGCTGATCGATATCATCATCGAGAGTGGAGCGCGCCTGTTTGTCTGCGCTATCGGTGTCCCACCCAAGGCTGTCGTCGAGAAGCTCCATGCCAATGGAGTTCTCTACATGAACATGATCGGCCACCCCAAGCACGTCCAGAAAGCCATCGACATCGGCGCAGATTTGATTTGCGCTCAAGGTGGCGAGGGCGGTGGACATACGGGAGATGTCCCTACCTCCATCCTTATCCCCACCGTTGCCAAGCTCTGCGCAAAACACATTAGCCCTTTCACCAAACAACCAGTCCAGTGCATTGCCGCCGGAGGCATCTTCAGTGGCCAATCTGTGGCCTCAGCTCTGATGCTTGGCGCTTCTGCCGTCTGGGTTGGTACCCGTTTCATCCTTGCAGATGAGGCTGGTGCCCCCGAATCTCACCAAGAGGCTGTCCGCACCTCCGGATTTGATGATAATATCCGCACCGTCATTTTCACTGTATGCCATCCCTCCCCCTCAACCCGTCCTCCTTGCGTTATTTTCGTTTCCTAGGTGCATTTCGCCTAGGGATATTTTTCCAGCTTCCTATTTTGCTAATCCATCGTCCTTTTGTGATGTTTACAGGGACGACCCTTGCGCGTTCGCAACAACGCCTATATCCAGAACTGGGAAGAAAACCGCGCCGAAGAAATTAAGGAGCTCACTAGCAAGGGTATTATCCCCGTTGAGCATGACTTTGAAAACCTCCCCGACGATACCGATGACGACATGATTGAGAACGCCCGTCCGTTCCTCATGGGTAAGGTTGCTGCCGTCGTTAACGAGAAGAAGCCTGCCAAGGCTATTGTTGATGAGCTTGTTGGGGATGCTGTGAAATGGCTGCAGAAGGGAAACAAGATGATTGCTAAGTTGTAGATATCCCTATTTTGGTGTTCTAGGTTTACATGTTATTTGTTGTTAATATCCCCTTCTTGGCTCTCCATTCATTTCCTTTTTTCTCTGTTTTTTATTTCTACTTTTATCTTTTACCGATTTTCAATTTGTTCAGAGAATGGCCTGAGACAAGGAAAGAATACGGGGTGGCTGGCGAGATGTTTCAATGTTTTGCAATGTTCAGCCCTGCGAACGGGTGAGAGAATTGAGCTTCAGAAGTTCTGTCATATGTCAACTTGATGATAGTTGTGTGTTCTTCTGTGACCAGATACCTATGTGTCTTCAGCCGGCGTGTTGCACCGTAATTCAGTGACCCCATTCCATTGAATATTTGTATTGTTTTATAGTCCGAGAACCCCACCACATTTCTCCTACCTATACCCTACCTTTCCCCTCCTCTCAGCTTTTGATGAAAATCATCTGAGTGGCAGATATCTAACTTTACACCTAGGGGAAACTATATCGATGTTCTCCTGTGACTGATATTTTGAAATTTTGAAGGAAGTGGAGACAGTGGAGACAGACACACCTTTTCTCCCCTCACTCTGTCTACTCATTTTCTCCTTTCTTTTTCATCCAACTCTCCAATGCCCCTTGGTCGCAGCCAACATTCTCAATACGATGGTCCGATCCAATCAGTACAGCCTTCACAGCAAACCCTCCAGCACTCTTTGCGGCACCCTCTGTTTCGAGCCCACGGTTGAACATAATTCAGGCACCGTTGCCCCCGATTTTAGCCAGAGAATATTTTTTTCGGTACAGCTCCAATGCTAACATCATGTGCACTCCATTGAACCACATTCCCAATTTGGCATCTGGCTAATTTCCACATTCATCAGGCCTCCCCCACGTAGCTCGCTTCCAGTTGAATGGTTCCAAAAGCCTGGACGGAAATTCCTTCGGCGTGGGGTTTAAAATACCATTACATATCTCGCTTCTCTTCATACTTCTCACGACCCAACCCTTGAGCCAACCCTAATCGTAACCCTAATTTGACAACACCCCCTAATCTGGCGTTGGCAGTTGGAGATTTCGTTGCATTAACACGTGGTTGTACCTACACGCCGGGTCGCCTTTTTGATATAACGGTGCTTAACCGTTTAACCCCATGTTCTGGGCGATGTGGAGTAAAAAGAGTGCTGCTTCAAACGTTGGTTTGCAAAAGAGTTTGGGAGATCGTGGGGTGCTAGTTCAACCGAATGCCACCCCAAGGTGCGAAAGCAATAGCTTTCCCTTCTTCCGAGATCTCTTCACCAAAATTCCCTGTTCACTACACCCCCTATTCACTCTATATAAACATGGAATCCATTCCCCATCATAGTTTGACTCCAGATTAGTCAAGCTCTCGCTAGTGTTGCTGAGGAACGAAAAGAAAAAGGAATACTTTCAATCTTATATCTCGATTATGAAGCTTCTGTGCCCCACTATTTCTCTTGGGTTGTTTGGGATTGCGGTACAATGCGCTGCAGTAACAGTAGGTCCATATACCTAAACCCCATAGTCATAGATAGGATATGCTGATTGTGCGTTTTAATTTTTAATTTTTACTTTTTTTTTATTTTTTAGAACACAAAGAGCCAGGAGGGTACATTAGACATCATTCGTGGACTAAAGCAGGATCCTGAGGGATTCACCGATATCGGCGCAGACGGAATCGCACGATCCCTCGATGGACAAGGGAACGTTATTGATTTCAGAAGACTGACCAACGCTCAGTTGCTCAAACTTGCACAAACGACGTCTGTGGATGCTGAAGAACTCGAGCACAACATCGCAGCTTGGCAGGATGCCGATGGTTGGAAAGTGCCCCTCACCCAGGCTTTGAATCCCCCTAATAAAGCGGAGGACATAAACAATCATGGGAGCATGGCAAAGAGTATTGATACGCGACCGGCTGCCATGGCAGCCATGCAATTGAGGGCCGATATTTGGTGCTACGCAATAACCTGCACGACGAATATAGAGTGCAGAAGAATTCACTGTACTGGTTGTTCTACACGGCCTTACCAACGCAGGTACTGCTACCCGTGAGTGCCTAGTGAAGCAAGAGAGCCGTTGCTGGAAGGGCCGTCTTGCTGCAATTGGCTGTCCGGTGGAGTGGATATACAGTAAATCAGGCGAAGCAGGGACAAAAATGAGGAGCACTCCTTTTCAGTCTAGGTTTTCTCGGGTTCTCTCCGCATCTAGGAAGAAAGTTAAAGAATATTGGTACTTCTTTGTATTTACTTTAGCAA
Organism: Histoplasma capsulatum G186AR; assembly: GCF_000150115.1. Lineage (NCBI taxonomy): Eukaryota > Fungi > Ascomycota > Eurotiomycetes > Onygenales > Ajellomycetaceae > Histoplasma > Histoplasma capsulatum. Next base: position 276,494 of record NW_025544817.1, on the reverse strand, counting down.
TGTTCTTATATTAGTATATATATCAGATCTCTCAGATGTCAAAAAATAACAGTTATTATTTTATAAAGTTTGAAATACATAAAATAAAAGTTTCTTCCTCTATATAATAACAAATTTTTGTTCTGTAGGGCTGTCCGGATTACCCCGAGCAAATTAACCAAACGATAGAGCAACATATAAAATCTAGTTACCCTTGCCAGGACGAAACGGGGATAGAAGTTAAGTACTATTACTGCTTTCAATGTAGAATACAAGGATTCAGTCAGGAGAGGAAAGACTAAGCGATTCCCTTCAGCCAGTTTTTACAAATTAAAGAATATAGGCAGGCAGGCAGGCAGGTAGGCAGGCAGGCAGGCAGGTAAGTACTAGTGCTAGTACTAGTGTCTATGAAGGATGACGGGACGAATCAGTTAAACTTTATAGAATTAACCTTAACTGGGTGTCATCACCCTCCCCCGTTCCTATTAAAACATATCTGTTTGTGTTTAAGCGGAAAGGCCTCTTTTCTCGCTTTCTGAGAAGAATATAATCATGCGCCAGAGTTTCTTGACCAGGATTTCCGCTTCCTCGTCCAGAGCCTGGGTTGTGAGAAAGTATATCATTAGCATTGCAAGAATTTTGTCACAAGAGAATAATGAAACTTTGGCACTAAGGGAGTAGAAAAGAAAAGGAGGGGAGAGGGGATTCTTACCTCTTCCAACAGTTCGACTAGCTCCTGAGGATGCCCTCGTTTCCGAATATGCTCCTCAACCACGTCGACCAGCATCTGCTCCTGGACACCAAGGTACTCCATAATTTTCTTCTCAACAAATGGCTTAAGTTGCTCTCCCCGAACGGATTCATCCACAAACTCCCAATTAACTTCCCAGTTCCAAAGGCCATCTTTGTCCGATGGGATATCGGCAGCAAGCTGCCTTGCTGCCTGGGCGCGCTCTTCATCCGTAAGACCGGCCGACTCAGCCGCTGTATCAAATTTAATAGACGTAAGTGGCCGTCTCGTGGCGGCTCCCGTATCCTCCTCATCCTCAAGGAGGCCCTCGACTTCTGCCACAGTTCTCCGCGCCGTAGCTTGGGCCTTCTGTGCTGCCGCACCGAGAGACAGCTTAAAGCGTTGTGGCTCTCTTGGGGCTTGGGTCCGGGATTCCAACTCTTCGGCCTGCCGGGCAAGGAAGTCATCCGCCATGCCACGAGCTTGTTCTTCTTGTTGCTGGGTCCGGGCATTCTCACGCTCTTCCGCAACACGATCCGCTTCATCCATGCTCACCTCTCTATTTCTAAATGCAGCTCTATTTCGTATCCAGACGCCACGATCAGCGTAGTACTCTTCGACTTTTCGGCTAGCTTCGAGGTCATCATTCCATTCTCGCAGGCGTTTAGCCATAATTTGCTTTTCCTCCTCTAGGCGGATATCTTCTTCCTTGTCACGATTTTTCTCTCGCTCTACGGCTGCTGTTCTGCTGCGTTCCCGATTCAGCCACCGCCTTTCTTGATCTAAATATTGCTTTTCCGCTTCAACAGCTTTCTTTTCCTTACGCCTTCGTTCAAGCTCTTCATCGCTTGCATCAGTATCCTCGTCTTCATTGGCACCATTTATTCCACTCCCGTTCACAAATGATACTCCCTTCTGGTAGTCCCTTGGAATTTGATGACCAAATCCTTTCGGAGCCGAAGGCGCCTTTGGAACACCCTTGTCCCTGGGTCCTAGAGGGATGCCATTCGCACCTCCTGCAGGGCCACTTGGTGCAGTTGGGGGAGGCGAAGCTAATCTGTTTGGCCTGGGAGCACTCGCCCTAGCCCTTTCTAAAGACTCGAGTTCTTCCTCTCTCTTCAGTCTTTCAAGGTCGCGACGGTTGCTTCTTTCACGGAAGGCTGCGATTTCTTTTGCAACGGTTTCTCTCATTTCAGCAGGGATATCTGACAACTCATCCTCAACGTTAATAGGAATCGTAACAATTTCAGCAGGGTTCCCATCCTTCTGTCCGTCTACATCTTTCATTGGCGTATCGCCCTCGCCGTCAACCGCGTTTGAAGTGTCGTCCGGTTTTGCGGGGGCTGGTGGGTTGGTAATCTCGGAAAGGACCTTTGCTAGAGCTGTTTTGGCCCCATCCAACCGTGCTTGCTCGGCTTCGGGGTCTCGCTGGGTAGTGGACTCAAACTGCTCGAGGTATTTGAGAGAGCTGTCGTCGAAAACCACCTATTAAACGTTAGTTATTTCAATATAATAGTAATAGAAGCAGCTTTAAAACCATACCAGTAACTTGCTCTTTTCAACCTCTTCCTCATCCCCTTCGTCCTCTCTCACTGGAGTCGGCTTCTTCACGGGCACTTCAATATCCTTTAGCACTTCCACTGCAGTGCTTAGGCTTTCAGGGTCCTCGTACTCTGCAAAGCCAAACGTGCATGGTTTATCATCAGCATCCGTAGCGCGAATCCAGCGCTTCAAATTTCCCGCAGTCCGAAGTATCCGTTCTATGGCTTCGTCACTGCTAACTCCCTCCGTTATGCCACCAACAAATATAGTCCGCACAACCTCCTCTTTCGTAGGCGGTTGCAGTTGTAACATAGCGTCGCGTAAATTCTGGCGCTGTGACTCCAAGGAGTGTTGCCCCTGGCCGCCGCGTCTCCCGCCAGACTCTCCTCCACGTTCCCGGCCACTTTCCACAGGAGCAGCTGATTTAGATGCGCCGGAGGTACCAAGGCGGATAACGGGGGCGGAGAAATTAATATTCGGCATGTTTGCGGGGGGTTGAAAGTTCGGAGGGAATCCACCTGGTCGGCCAGGTTGCTGCGTATTCGACTGCTGCATGGCAGGTGGAGGACCGGTCCCAGGTGCTGACAATCCTGGAGGAGGCGCTGGAGATTGCAGTCAATGTACACGTACGGTATGAGGAGTGGGGTAGAAGGGGGTTTTCATACGCATGCCCGACGGTACTCCAGGGAACGCAGTAAACTCCGGCGGTCTACCAAACGGTGCTTGTGCTAAGAAATTTATCAGCATCAGTTGAAATCCGCGAAGCTCTAAGAAGACATGAGCATGCGTGCTAGAGTGGAGACTTACTCTGGTATGGGTTGTACATCTTGTGCTGAAGAGGTTCTCGACAAACTGATAGCTTTTCACAGGTGCAGGCGCAGGCTCGGGGCTCAAAACTTTGCGATTCTGAGGGTCGGATAGGAAGAAAAAGTAGCTTTGAGGAACGACAAAGTCTACCTAGAGCGGTCAATAGCAGTCAAGCGGGACTACTGTAACGTACAATGAGATGCGCGAGTTCCTTCAAACGTTGCTGTCTCCAAATTCGGCTTTTTTGAGTTTGTTCGAAGAGAAGTTTGGTTGGTCTGTGCTGGTGCATCGGATCACGTGGTTTTGCACCATCGCGCCCAAGCACCAAACATGGGACACAGTTACGCTGTACGATTGTTAACTAGTCAAAGAAAACTACGCTGTGCTTGATGTTTCTTGAGCCCTAACCCTCTCACTGGTTAATCCCCTCATCCCAACCACCACCAAGAGTTGGTGAGGGGTAGTTAACCTTTAGTCAGTAGAGGTGAGTGGTGAGAGTGGATCAACAATATTGTCTAACTATGGGTGTATTTTAGATGGTGATAGTGCCTTGGCAGAGCTGAATCCTCTGGGCCGTGCAATTGTAACCTGGGAACATCATCGTGCGTGATTGATCTGGATGGACCTTTCTGCCTCATGGAATATCTTGCTCTGTGAGTGCCTGCGCTGCTGGCTAATCGAGCTTTGTTGTGATAGTGATCGTTGATTGGCAATGGTGAGATTTTCCTACAATATTCGGCTTGCGGCTTGCCTCCACAGGAGTCAAATTTCTTGGACGACCACTTATTTCACCTCGTTATGCAGATCCTTTAAATTAATACCAGACAAGCTCGTCTGGGTATTCACCAGCGTTGATAAGCCATTGTCACGATCAAGAATGGCATGTCGTTTAAGCACCGATTTGGCGTATGGATGGTCATGTCAGTCAGCAGAAGCCGGCAGCTACAGTAACTTCCAGCCAGCTTCACACAACAGACTCTCGACGTTAGATCAAGCTTCTTCGGTTGTTTACCTGTTTGATACCTCGTCTTAAACATGCCTTTCTAGCCTAGCGTCTACGGAGTATTGAGTATGACTATGCCTTCCTGAACTCCTCCATCCCAAATTTCGAGAGCAAGTTGCTGATCAGGTTCTCGTTGAACGTGGTAAGAAATGGAGAATCCTTCAACATTGTTTGAACTTGACAAGACGTACAGTACATACATAGAGTTTAGCTCCTTGTCTAAGAATCTTGCAATCCTTTGACAATGTAATTACTTCATCACTCGCATAGATGCAAGTATATGCTAATCATTGAAAGTGATTTAGAAGAATATCTAGTTGATAGACTCTGAGAGTGAGTGGATATAGATATTAACCGAGGTGATGAGCACTGTTGTCCGGGACGGCGGGTGCTTGGTACCGTGGTTTGAATGTGTAAGGCGATCCTAACTATGATGAGGGCTAATTTTCCAAAACCAAGTTCAACAAGGTGCCCATCGCTGATATGCTTCCGGCAGCAAGGTAGGAAATGCTGACAATGCGATAATGCGCTAAATTTGAAGTTCGAAACGCCGATCCGTTTGCAAACAAATGAAGCATGTTTCAGACCAAGCTAATATTAGGCGAATTGAAAAAGATGATAGAGTGAGTCGGTACTAGCAGTTATGCAAGGTTAAACGGATCATGAATCCTACACCCACAGATCAAATAGGGTTCCACGCCTCCAGCGCAGAGAGATATTGAGTTGTGGAAATCCAACTCGATAGTTCCAAAAATACGAAATGCAAAACTATGCAAGCCAGTGCCTATTCAGCTAAGCGCAATCGAGTTGCGCTTTTATCTCCTGGCTGACTTCTATCGCTTGGCCCCTTGATTATTTCCATTTGGTCGATCGGCCAATCGAACTTTGGCGCGCTATAAGGAGCGACACGACATACGAAAGTGTGGCCCCATTGGTTCCTACTAGGTTAGAAGATCTCTTGTCCTGTGCTGAGGAAATTGCGTTCCTTTGACCTGGGAATCTATGATTGGGCGCGATAACCTCCCGCGTGCGGACTAGTAGGGACAAGTCGCTAGTTGTTCTGGTTTATGCGACGGTGGTCCGAGCCCGTTTGTTGAGACTTTTATTGTATTGCCTGCAGCTCTGTGGATGGGTTGGAATGAATTTTTTCATTGAACTAGAGTCCCGCGTCTCTCGCAGTATGGCGACTGTCTTTGATCGAAAGATGCAAATTCTTTCAGCCGACTAAAAAATGTAAGCAGACGTATTGCTGTCTGCGAAGGGCCGAGCCGTTTGTCTGCAATATCCCCGCCATGACATCCCACCCTGGAAGATTATTTCGGCATGAACTTTCAAGAATCCCTGACTATTGGCTTCTGTCAGCGGCCAAATTATTTCCGCCTTTTCAAGGTTGTGGTGGGCTTTCTTTTGTGTCATCCCGCATGAGGGCTAGGTGAATGGAGCGATGCCCCTTATATTGGAGAGGGCCCCCAATTTCTCCTTATTTCCCTTGGCTCCTCCCAACCCATTCAATTTTATCTCACTCCTTTTTGCCTTCAACTAAAGGATATATCTATATCCAGTCGCTCGTTAAAGCACTTGTTGTCATTCATTCATTATTCATTCACGTCGAAGTCAGAGGGAAACACTGTGGAAGTTATTTTCTCGATCACGCCCGACAATGCGCACTCAAATTTTTGCTGCTGCCGCATTACTTGCGAGCAGCGCTGCGGCCACCAACACATGGACGCGCATCGACACTTCTCCTGCTGATAGCTTCCGCTTTCTGAGAGCCCGCCAAGGTGGAGAATCATTTAAGCCAGACCAAACCAATGGTTCTGGCGAAACCTGCGAAGATGCTTTCGGCGCTGGCTACATCCAATGTGGAACAACAGGCAAAGTTTGCTTCAATCCCAATATCGGGCAATCATGCTGCGATGGATGCATGTCACCTCTCACTATAACATATCGCGAGCGAGAATATCAGCTAACTTGTTCCACCCAGATTCCTGCCCAAGCGGTTCTGGCTGCCTCACTAATGGCTACTGCTGCCCAGATGTATGTTTTTTCCTGACATTTCGACTCACTCGCATCTCAATCAATATACTACGAGAATCATTCCCATAACAAGATTGGAACTAACCCGTTCCTTGTAGGACCTTGGGCCCAAAGCTTGTCTTGAGAAATTAGGCATGAGCAACCTGCCCCCTTTTCTTCCATCCGCCACTGCCATGCCATCTGCGTCTACCCCCGCCAACACCCCGTCAGAGACGCCGTCAGAGACGCCGTCTGAGCCTCCTGCGGACAAGACCCCATCCGAGTATCCCACATCACCTTCGGCTACTCCCTCTGCGGCTCCCACTGCCGCTACTATAACCCCGATCTACCCAACTGCCTCCCCATCTCGATCTGTCTGCACCGCAGCTAACACCGCATCTAACAACAAAATTTATCCAACGGGCACTCTCCCAAGTCAACCTCCATCGGAGAGTCCACCGGTGTACGGTAATGGGGCCATCTCAGCGGAGGTCGCCACTGGCGCCGTTGCTGTTCTCGGATTCCTCAGCTTCATTCAAAATCTGTTGTAAACCGTTTGTTATCATATAAGTACACGTCCCTTCTCTGTGTTCCTCCACCCAGGACTACGCGCTCTGCATATAGTAGGATTCCCATCAGCAAACTTGCTTGTGATGTTTGCTTTGAATATGCCCCGGGGAAATCCCCCATCTGGAATATATCATGGCTCTTATATATGGGGATTCCCCGGGGTATCAATTCTGTCCGGCCCTTTTCTGGCGCGTGGATATTCTTGGCCGCCATGGGATTTGTACTTTGTCTGATTCCGGTTTACATTTTTTTTTTTCCAACGAAATAAATCACGCTGCGGGCTCAGCAATTGGCGGATGTGCTATTGTATTTTAGATACTACTCTCTGAATCTGAATAACTATGTTTAGAGCAAACAGCAGCGCTCCAATAACAATCTAGCCAAAAACAAAAAAAAAAAAAAAAAAAAAAAAGCTGTCGAAGGTTTTCCGTAGTCCAAACTAATGATGAATTCAATTAAACGCCATGAAAAAGTTCTCCACATATCATGCATGCCATATCACCACCTCCATCGAATCAAAGTCAAGTACACTTCCATTTCGCGGAACAGAGTGGGGTGGGGGAGATTTATTATTGAGCCCTGATCCGCACAGGCCAGCCCACCTCCCCCCCAGCGGCTTTTTAAATTTGAATTGGAATCTCATTTTTTGATGATCGTAACACATTCATCGGCTTTTTCTCATCCATATCTGACCTGGTGATTAACGGGGGGGCCTGTTGTACAGTACATAAGCCCCAACTGCTAATATAACTAGTTACCACGTTCGCCAAAGACTAATAATAAGTTTTCACCCTAGATCGGAGTCTAGAAGGTGCTAGCTAGAGTGCCATTTGCTTATTGATGTTTCTTTATATAGTTAGAAAGTTGATCGACACGAATCCACTTGCTTGCTATCTGGGGACTATGAGAGATGGTCAAAAGAAACTCGAAAACGGCCGCTTATTTATATCGCTCGAAAGCAAACATATGGGTTACTGGCTCATTACTCCGTGAACCTGCAGAGAGTGTTATGAGACAAAAAAGTGAAAATGAAATCTACATGGCCCGTTCAAACAGGAGAGAATGGTAAGAACCTGGATGCTTCAGGTAACCTCGAAATAAACGAACCAGCTACGGGTACAGAGAAGGGGTTGCACAATCGCCTCACAAACGACGGCAGCAACATCGAAGTTGTCCCGGACAGCACACAATAGGAAGTCTCCTACAACCACCCAGACAACGCGCACAAGGGAGCCCACGTAGACCGCAAGGTGCCTCAAGCAATGTCGAGATAGCCAACAGACCAGCTACATACCGCAAGTTCCAAGTCTGAAAGTCCAGCGCGCTCAGCTTGATCCTTCCGCTCAACCTTCAACTCACGATCTACAATGTAACCAACGGCGCCCACTCCCCTTCCTTCGTCATGACGGATATGCATTGGGTAGATGTCTTATCCGTGCTCCCGCCACTATTTAGCATTTATCCAGTATCGAGCGCTGGCGTCCCAGAGCCTGTGAAGGGATATTGGGGGCCGGACTGTGAATTTCTGCCCAAGGGGGTGGCAGGGTTTCACTAGTATGAAGGCTCATCTTGATGTTGTAGAAAATGGAGACGTAAGACTCCCATCGAGGAGGTGGAGAATCACTCGCAGTGGGTGGAACAGACAATATAAGATGGGGGAGGCGATACCAGTTGGGCCCGTAGCACTAGGTTTTTCCACCACCACCACCACCACCACCACCAACCGCCCCGCAATGGAGTTTGTATGGAAAGGTTCCATGGGAATCCTTGATCGTTTGGACGATACGGCGCCGAGGTGTATGGGAATCTAAAACTGGAGATGCGAGATAGCAACACGATCTTGGTTGCGTGGAAGCAACGACTGGACGACCGTATGATGGGGTCGTTTACAATATTTGAGGCCGCAAAAGACCTGATTCCTATTGAGGTTATTGTTGGCTCGGGTATTGATGTTGTGATGGCAGAACGGGTCTCCGGGGTTACTTTTTTCGGTGGAATTGGGAAATAGTTTTATCGAGTTTTCTCTTCTTTCGCTTGAACTAGAAGCACCTTGTTTTGGTAAAATGGCCTGTCATCCTCGCGACAATCCCAAACCGTTGACAAAAACCTTCCACCCCGTATAATGTTTCCAGACTGCCTGTAGAATTCCGTTCCTATTTTGCCCCATTGACTCACCAAGTCTGGTCACCAAAATCATCGATTGAGAGAAATATGCCGACACTGACGCCTGATTTGCAAATCAGCGAGGAAGAGAGAAGAATATAGATGGCCTCAGGATTTAAGGCGACGCTGGGTGAAGCCCCTCAATGTCTATCGAGGCATATACATGGATAGATAATCCGTATCCCCACAAATGCTACCATCTTTGGTACATATTGGTTATATGGAGTAGATGTTCTTCACTTAGACTGAAACCGCGAAATGAGACCTCTTGCTGGCCCCCTCCTTCTCATAGTGACAGGTCAAAATTGCTTGCAAGCAGATGTGGAGCTCATTTTATTTTGCCTCAACAATGAGACAGACTTAACGGCAAGGGTGTGAAAGCACACTGATGATTCAATGCACCAAGCATGCATACAGACTGAAATATTAGCGCCCGGATAAAAAATAGTGGGACATTTCTCACAGTAATCAAGTGGATTTCTCTTGACAGCCTCCCCAGTGGACCCACCTCCATACATGCTCTGGACAGTGACCCGGGATATTTACCCGGCAAGGCAGGCCCGCAAAGGGAATTCTGAGGGAATTCTGGCGCCCTTCTTGCGATTTTATCCTGGGCGAGAGAAATTTTCATTTTCCTTCGCCCTGGTAACTTCAAGATAAAAGCGTATTCATGTTGTCTGAGGATCGCTAGTAAGACAATTCGCTGAGCCTTGGAAGTCCTTCTGTTATAACACGGTGCAGAATCAAAACATCAGCTGTCGCTCCTAGTGTATCAAGAGTCGGATGGAAGTGGGCAACATGTTTGTTAATCATCCTGCATCAGCGATTACGCTAATCAAGATTTCCTTCCTGGGCACGAAGGATCACCGCGGAACACCCGGCTCAGAGCCCAATTGCCCATGCCAACAGCACGCGGCGTAGGAATCCGCATCTATTTAAGCAGACATTGTTGCCGTTGGTGGTGAGGAAGGGAGAAGAGACTCCAAGGTTGTAACTACTGTTGTTGTGCAAGAGCTGACGGAACCAGAACCACAACCCCGCCATCATCATTGCATCATTTGTCACCCGTCCCACCGTAGCAGTCTCAGAGCCGCCGCTGCCCCACCAGAACTTTTTCTTCCTCAACCTGTTGACAACACCTTTACCCAGCGCAGAGATTGAGCGGATTCTTTCTCATTTTCATTTCCGTCTTTGCGCACTTCAATTGCTGGAGGCAGTTCAGTTTCTGCATCTCCATCCTGACCCGCACCCCGCCAACGCGTTACCTCTGTAACAACACTCACCTACAAAACATTCAGCAATGGCGAGCTTTTCAGAGGCCAGCAATCTCAATGCGTGGAAAGCTCTTCAGGAGCATTACACTACCACAGGCCGCAATATTGCTCTAAAGGACCTCTTCCAGAAGAATCCCGACCGCTTCCAGAAATTCTCCTTCTCCTTCAATAACACCGCGGACAAATCCGAGATTCTCTTCGATTTCTCCAAAAATCTTGTCACAGATGAGTCCCTCACCCTACTGATAAACCTTGCCAAAGAGGCCGGCGTGGAAAAGCTCCGTGACCAGATGTTCAATGGCGAGCCCATTAATTTCACGGAGAATCGGGCAGTGTACCACGTTGCCCTGCGCAATGTGGCCAACGAACCCATGCAGGTCAACGGGAAGAGCGTCGTGGAAGAAGTCAATTCCGTTCTGAACCATATGAAAGAGTTCTCTGAGCAGGTGAGAAGCGGCAAATGGACTGGGTATACCGGAAAGAAGATCAAGACCATCATCAATATTGGGATTGGGGGGTCGGATCTGTAAGTGCCAAAATACGGGTTTAATTGCAATCCTGTGAAAATCCCCTGCATTTAAAAGTCACACATATTCTGACACTGCTACAGAGGTCCTGTCATGGTAACGGAGGCGTTGAAGCCCTATGCTGATCGGGATCTGACTGTCCATTTTGTTTCAAACATTGATGGCACCCATGCCGCTGAAGCCCTGAGGAACTCCGACCCAGAGACTACTCTCTTCCTAATCGCTTCAAAGACATTCACCACAGCAGAAACGATCACCAATGCCAACACCGCCAAGAATTGGTTCCTGAAAACCGCAAAGGATCCTGGTCACATTGCGAAACATTTCGTGGCACTCTCCACGAACGAAGCGGAAGTCACAAAATTTGGCATCGATAAGAAGAACATGTTCGGCTTCGAATCATGGGTTGGAGGCCGATATTCCGTTTGGAGTGCAATTGGCCTGTCAATTGCTCTCTACATTGGTTTCGATAACTTCCACGAGTTTCTCGCAGGCGCTTATGCCATGGATAAACATTTCCGGGAAACCCCCCTCGAGAAGAATATACCTGTTATCGGAGGACTGCTGAGTGTCTGGTATAGTGACTTTTTCGGGTCCCAAACCCACCTGGTTTCCCCGTTTGATCAATACCTGCATCGCTTCCCCGCCTACCTTCAACAACTTTCCATGGAGAGCAATGGCAAAGCCATCACCCGCAGCGGAGATTATGTCAAATACACCACGGGGGCCATCCTATTTGGCGAACCTGCCACCAACGCGCAACACAGCTTCTACCAGCTCCTTCACCAGGGCACGAAGCTCATTCCCACAGACTTTATCCTTGCAGCGCAATCGCATAACCCCGTCGACGGCGGCAAGCACCAGACCATGCTTGCATCTAATTTCCTCGCCCAAGCCGAAGCTCTAATGGTAGGCAAAACACCCGAAGAAGTCAAGGCAGAAGGCGCCGCAGAGAACCTCGTCCCACACAAGACGTTCCTAGGAAACAGGCCAACGACTTCCATCCTCGCGCAGAAGATCACACCTGGTACTCTCGGTGCGCTCATTGCTTATTACGAACATGTCACTTTCACCGAGGGTGCAGTGTGGAACATCAACTCGTTTGACCAGTGGGGCGTGGAACTTGGGAAGGTTCTGGCAAAAAATATTCAGAAGGAGCTGGAGACTCCCGGCGCTGGAGCTAATCATGATGGTTCGACTAGCGGATTGATCGCTGCGTACAAGAAGAAGGCCTCGCTTCTGTAGATAAGACGGCGCGGCGTGGTGGTATCCATGGAGCAAATGGAATATAAGCCGATGTGAGGTCTGGGATAGATTCAAAAACTGAGGCATTATTGGCAATTTGACACATGGGAAGTTATTCTTTGATGGCGGAGAGAATGATCATGACGTGGAAAATGTTCAGGAAGTAAATCTAACCAGTTATTTTGACATTCTATGTATCCTTTTAACCACAGCGTGGATGGAGGTTCAAAGCTCTATTGCGCCTATAACTTAGTTGACGTTAGCAGTAAAATGGTAATAAATATAAAAACCAAAATAATAAAGCACATATATATATATACATACCCCTATTCCACCATCCCTCTCGATGATCCCCGGTTGGGTGTTAAAACGATCCAAGACCCGCGTGCATTTACAGCCAATCAATGGGATAGCTGCGCTTCCTGGCCATAGTCTGGCCCAGCGCCGTGGTTGACACAGTTGCATTATTCTCCATATAAAGCCCGCTCTCCAAACTTATCCCGCAAGTGTCTATAATGTCGTCGCAGCCGCCAGGAATTTCCTCCCTTTGCCGAAAATATATCCTTCCTCTGTTCCTGGTGAACAATGTGCTTGGAAACAGCGGCGGGTTAGCGGCGGCGGAATCAAGCTCAGGCTATGCGCATGGTCAGAGTGTGCCAATTAGTTGTTTGAACAGGGACATGTAAGTTTTCTTTTCTTTCACCAATTTACCAAATCGGTACGGGTTGGTCTAGATATGCTAGGACTGCTTTTGCTAATGGTTGTTGGTCATGTAGAGAAACAGGAGAACATGTATGTGTCGAGAGAAATCCACCCAGACAGATGCATAGCACATGTTCATTTTTCTAGCCAGAATGATTTTCAGGGATCAAATTGATATAATATAACTACATATATAACTTTAGGCTGACGCACTCGCGAAACAACCTTCTAGACCACAGACTCAACCGGAAAACTCCAATACATCCCCTTCCCAACCTGCAACGAGACATCCGCCCCGCTCTCTTTCCGCTACGGCATCTCCGAAACGATAACTTGCACCATTCTCTCTCTCCCCGACCCTCTCTATCATCTGCTTGAATACTACGTCCACGCCGACGTTCCATTAACATGTCGCGTACCTACTTTCCCGCTCGTTGCCTCCTCTGCACCCGGAGGCACCACCAAATCTCCAGACCGCAAGCCGCGCAACGACAAAACTGGAAGTGAAGGCGGCAACGGTAGCGAGGAGGAAATTTCCAGGAATAATGGCCTGTTGTCATCCGCTTCGCAGCCGCCCTTTACGCCCCTGACGATTGCGCTGCAGGGGACCCTGCAACTATCCCACCTACACATCTGGACGGACATGAATGTGCTCATGCACCAGTCTGCGCGGTTATCTACCGCGGGCTCTGGCTCTAGTTCAAAGAAGTCGGAGAAGTCAAAGAAGGGCAAAACGAAGGGGGAGGGGAAGAAAGGAGATCGTGAGCATAATAAGGGGATGGATGCAATCTTGATGTTCCCGCGGGGACAGATTGTGGCCGGATCAGCATACTCAATGCCGATGGCTGTGGACGCTACCACTGCGGATGACTACGATGTGGAGGATTGGGATGCATATGTCAAGCAGCGGAGGAAGGAGAGAGACATGTTGATGGAACCCTGGGCGGCAGAGGGGGGAACGAAGGTCATTCGTGGCGAGCCGCTTGTGTTCACGTTCCGTGTTGGATGGGTTTCTAGCGGTGATGTACTCGGGCTGGTCCATGCGGAAGAGTCGCTGTCGAAGTCGACGGCGCTGGTGGCTGCTGGTGGTGGGTTGTTTATGCGGTTGGTGTCTATTTGCTTTTGGGTTGGAGTTGGACTCGGTTTGGCTGTAGTTGTGGAGAGGGTGAGACATAGAAGGGGTATAGTGAGTGTGTATAAGGGGGACGGGATTTTGGGTCATACGCCCTTTTTTGGTCGGTTTAGTCCAGATGTCGGAGGGAATGGAGGGGTGAGGTTTGGAAGTAATAGGGGGAAGACGAATGGGTATGGATTGGGGTTGAATGGATATGGCCATGGGAATGGGAATGGAGGGGGGTATGGAGGGTATGGAGGGTACACTACGGGGAAGAAGGACTGAAATCGATTGTGTTTTATTGCTTTTCTTTTCGCTCTAAATTTGTTCAATTTTCAGGGTTTCAGGCGTTAGATTTTTGATTATGGTTTTGACATCGACATACAATAGACCTTGATCTTTTCAGCATTTGAATATGATGAATGACGAAGATATCCACCACAATTACAACTTGCATTTACAAGCCATCGGTAGTATATATCAACGAGGACGATTTGACTGGTACCCAAACTTATGTCAAGCACAACGCAAAATCTTATATGCACCACGCAATGAAACAAGGGAAATGCAGTTGGATGTTCAAAAAATGCTAGTAATACATGAGAAAGTATGCCTATACACGCCTATCTAAGATGCCTCCGATCCGATCCTATCGTATCCTAGCCTCTATAAAACACACAGCAAACCCACGTATCCAAAAAAAAACGGAAAGGGGAAAGGCCATCAGCATTTTTTCCATCGCTCACTGCCATAAAAGCATACTGCTTTGTCCATACCGCACCCCCCATACCCCAAGACCCGCTACCAGCCCTGCTTCCTCAATTTCTCACATCTCCTAACCGTGTGCTGAAACGACATCTTAAACAACTTCTGCCACCTCTCCATCCTCAACTGTTTCTTTAATTGGCCCCTCCTAACATGAAACCGCTGCTTCATCATCATCGACTTGACCTTATTCCGCCTAACCCTGGTTTCCATCATTTGGAATGCCGTCGCTACATCAACGCCCGCTTTCGGGTCTACTGCGACGGTACGGCCCAGCTCCGGACCCAGCCGCATGTTGACAGTGGGCACTCGAAACTTTTGCGACTGGCCCACTGCCTCGCGAACCTGTCTGTACATAGCTGCGTCTTGCGATGTGCGTGGTTGGAAAGGATTGTTGGCTTGTCGCGGCTGGTTAGAGCGCGGGATGAAGTTATTCAGTATATCGGTCACTTTGGCGAGGTTGTCATCTTTGTTGCTGGTGCTGGTGCTGCTGTTGCGGAGAGTCGGGCTTTTAGATGGTCCCTTCAATAAATCTCCTGGGGACCAAGGTTTGACTGGCTGGTTTTGTCGAAGGCGTGGTTGTGGTTGCAATTGTGATTGTTGCTGTGGAGAACCTGATTCGCCTTCTGGCCCTGGTTGGGAGGAAGGAGGAGGTTTCTCGGAAGAATTAAGGGGTGCTGAGGTGTTTATTGGTCTTGCGATGGCGGCAATTGATGCTGGAGAGCGGGATAGGGGACATTGTCGGAGGATGGAGCGGCGAGAGGACGAGAGGAGATTTATGGACCGGACGATACGGACCTCCATGGTTGTGAAATTCTAATGTAGCATGCAAAATATATACATTAGATGTCAATTTGAAGTGAATTGAAAATGTGAGAAGGTTGGCCGAGGGCTCTGCCGTTGCGAGCTGGGAGTTTGTCTGCCGATGTTAAGGATTTGAGAAGTGCGTCGGCCAGCATAGCTCACGTGACGTCAACCTCCAACATTTTAATGAACCAGGACAACAGAGCTCATGTTGAGAACAGCTAAGTCAAATGCCCTCGTTCTGCTAGATTTCTTCCTCGTCCTTATTCTTTCATTGCGATAGACATATCTGTCATATATTTCATCTTTATCGACATCCCCATTTTCTTTTCACGACAAATGTCGGGAATCACAGTCGCAACCCTCCCCCGAATGAGCCGCGAGACCCTCGCGGCCATGCTCCTCGCTCCCACCAACCCCAATCAGCTCGCAATAGTAGATGTTCGGGATTCAGGTAAGTGCTGTTCCAGCCACATTTTCTGTCTTATCCCACAATAAATCCTCTGCAAAAAAGAGGAATGTAACCCCCCCATCTACCCCGCGATACCCCTCCCTCGCCCTCTCTAACAGCCTTGTTCAGATCACATCGGCGGCCACATTTCTACCTCGACCTGGCACCCGAGCTCGACTCTCAGCAAGCACATGCCAGATCTCATCAACAAGCTACGCGGCAAGGAGAAAGTCGTCTTCCACTGCGCGCTGAGCCAGGAGCGCGGACCTTCCGCGGCACTCAAGTACATCCGAGAACGAGAACAAGTACTCGGGAAGGAAGAGAGTGCCAAGCAAGCCGTTTTTGTGCTAGAAGGGGGCTTCGTCCAGTGGCAGAAAAAGTATGGGGAGGATAAAAGGTTGACGCAGGCATACGTCAAGGATATCTGGGAGGAGGATTGAAGGGGGCCTATAAAAAGGTTAGGAGGTATCTTGTATGGAGGGGTTTTTTTTAACCGCAATAAATGGCTTTGATATATGGTGTTTTTTAAGGTTCAATTCTGGGTTTCATGGGATATCTGGTCTGGTGTCTTGATTTTGATATAAACATGGATTTGGCTTGTGCGCGTCTAGACTGGCTGAGGACCGTCATGTACGGAACATCGGTCCAGAATAGACAATGGACGATGATAGATGGTTTAGAGAGAACAGGCACGGAAAGCGGACTATCCTCGTTTCCAGCGTTTCGCGGGATATGTTGTAAACCTCTCAGGGGTATCATTTACCATTGCGGCTTTGTCTCCTGGATAGAGACTCTGATAGGTAGTCGCAATTGCTAACTGTGAAGCTATTCCCTCGTAAACAGAATTATTTAATATTATAACATACCAATTCTTCCCACCCCTATTTCATCAAAAGACCAGAGACCTAACAGTTTCTAACTCCATTTACATACATCAAGGACATATTATACACACAAACTAATGTCTAGAAGTACAAATAAACGCTTTAAAGAGATTCACTCTACCCCAAAACACTCCCCCCAAACCCTACCGGTCTCCGTTTGCCCCCACTCTCCGGCACAACAGCCAAAGCTTTATACAATTTTCCCATCCCCCCACCGCCCCTCTCCACCAACCGCTTCCATCCACTCTCAATCCGTTTTCTCTTTTCCTCATCCCCCTCCCCTTCCATCCTTCTTAGCAACTGCGCCGCCCTCTCCGATATTCCCAACGCCTCCAAAAATGGCCCCTGTTCCATCGGTCCATACACCTCCACGCCAGGACTAGCATCAATAGCCGCCTCCGCTAGCGCTGTGAAATCGACATCAGCGCTAATGTCAACCTCCCCGGGTGCGACTAAGGGGGAAACGAGCCGGTGTTTCCGGATGCCGCGCAGGGAGTTTATGGGGATTGTTGAGGTGGTGCCGTAATCAAGGATTAGAGCAGCGCCGGAAGGAACTTTGTTCTTCAGCGTGTCCGTGACTCCGGGGGAAGGCGCGGAGACGAGCCCACCTCCTCCTCCTCCTATCCGCCTTGCGATGTCTTGGACGCAGGCTTGGCTTTCCGGGCTGATCTCGATTGTGGACCCTGGAGTGGATTTCAGGGCTTTGTACCGCGAAGACATTTCGGGGAGGACGAGGGATGATGGCGTAGATGCTTTGGCGAGTGAGAGACGGAATTCGGGCTCCTGACCGCTCTTCACTTCTGGGGTTTCGGGGTTAGGGGAGACGACGAGTTCTCTCCATTCAGTGGTATGGGGGGAGGAAATGGGTGGTTGATGGAGGGTGGTGGGACCAGTGGGCGTATTAATAGTGGTTTGGGATGGGGCGGGTGTTTGGATAGATTGGAATGCATGTATGGGTAATGCATCAAAGAATTCGTGGGCGAAAATGAAAGGGGTTTTGTCCGATTCTAGGCGGACGATGGGTGGAAGGAGTGAGTTAGTTATGAATTTATACATCTATAGCCATATATGGAGTCGAGAAGGAGTTGAGAGCGGAAGTATTCTTACCATTCGGGAGGAGCTTGATATGCTCTGTCCAAATGACCGGAACGCCCAAGTGTATACTCGTGCTCTTATACCCAACCTCAACCTCCTCCATAGGCGTATCTCCACAGAGCAATTTCCGCTGAACCTCCCGTAGCACCGGACTGGTTTCTACCAGATAAACAGCCTCGATCGCGGACGCGAAGCTCTTGAAATTGCGAAAGGACTGCTGTCATTAGCAATCGCCCACGACCAAACTGGCCCCAAGATATCCTGCAGAAGAACCCAAGCAGAAAGAAAAAAAAAAAACCCACCCTCAACATATCCCCCATGAGCGTCCCCTTGCCTGGTCCAAACTCAATAACCTGCACCCCACCACTCTTCCTCCCTTGTCCCATCCACTCCGTAACAGTCCACACGCCCAACAGCTCGCCAAATATTTGCGAAATCTCTGGCGACGTCACAAAATCCCCCTTGGCACCGAAAAGCGCCGTGTCTTCATCCTCCTGGCCGCGGGAGGTGTAATATCCGCCATCGGGCAAGGTGAGGCATTGGCGCATGTATGCAGCGATGGATACGGGGCCGGTGACCTGCGGATTTTCAGAACCTGTCAGCGTGAAATGCACAACTTCTTCTCTTATCAAAAAAACGTAGAAGATAAAATTATACTATTTCCGGAGGCAATACACACATTTATGGCCTCAGCAATGGATTTCGCCAGTGGTGTAGACCATTGACGCGGAACGGAGCTGCCAGCGGAGGTAGAAGACCATCGTGCGGCAGTAAAAGGATACGGAGGAGCCAGTCGAGGATAATAACGGGGCCCTTTTCCTAGGCGCATTATGAGCAGGCGAGCGGATCCATTGCTCATTTTAGATGCGGCAAGATTGCTTTCCCGTAAGGGAATATATGTACTAGTATATCTTTTTTTATGGCGGGAGGACGGAAGAGACTCGGAGTTCGTAGCTCGGAGGCCCAGACACGGAAGATGCAGTAGCCATCGCGAAACCTGACACCGCAACAATGGCAATTACATACTTCCGTTCGAAAACACAGAGAGTGAATGCACTATGATTTCCCCTTTATTGATTAATTGTGAGTTATGTTTTACCTTTACAATCAGTACGAAAAACCAGTGCAAGCGAAACGCCAGTAATTCTATCGCGAAGGGGGAAAAGTAAAATAATGAAATAAAATTACAACAGACAGGACAACAGAGTTTTCAAGCAAAATATCCCCAAAAATCCCAGCTAATACTCTAAAAACCCAGTTGATTGAAAACGTATCTAAAAAAGTCCTTTCTCCTTTTCCATGCAATAAATAAAACAGAATGAAACCTTATCTATGAACCCATGACCAAACCGAGAAAACGAAGCTCAATCGCAAATATCACCTCCCGCCCTTTTATTAATCCGTTTGAGTCTTCATAACCAGAGGATATACCCACGCAATTTTCATGCCCTGGAAAAGAAATAATAGTCCCCTGATACCACGACGAAAGCGTAGACCAGCAGATTATTATCAGGTACAAACCGTTTCTGGCAACCGATAGCAAGCCAGGTTTCTACCTCCCGCGTCTCCCGCGGTAGCGCGACTCGCGGCTCGGTTCATCAATAATCATTTGGTCACTGTAGAGTCCCGAATTGTCATTCCCCATGTTTCGGTTCCTCCCCGATCCATTAACACTCCCTCGCTGACCTCCGCTTGGATGATCACTGTTTGAACGGGCTCCATGATGTTGTGGCGGCGGATATAGATCATCAAACCCGTAGCGGCCGTCTTGTATATGAGGATCAGCGTGTCGTAGCTCACGACGCTCACGGTCTGCTTGTTCGCGCAGGCTGTCGAAATTGGAATGTGACCGGCGATGGCGGAGTCTGGCTTCGGAGAGTATCTGTGCAGGTAGTGGTTCCGGTTTTATCCGAAGATGGAGGATCCTTCCATCCGCCTTGAAGGATATATTTGTCAGTCGTCCCAGTGCAAATAGAGCTGGTTCAACGCAGGGACACTTGCTCGTACCTTTTGATTATCAAAGCGGGCGACTACGCTCTCAGCATGACTCCTCTCCTCAAAAATCATCTCAGCGGTCACCTCTGGGTGAGTAGACACGATCCTGCAACTCAGCATAGCACCTCTTACGGGTTCCAATGCCGACTCAATATCTGCAGCAGTGGTGCCGGGCGCAAAGTTACTTCCTAGTACGACGCAAGGTCCCGACGCGCTTCCTTTGATGCTGATTCCTGGGCCCTGGTCCTGGACAGGTGCTCGATCATTGTTTTGTGTAATGAGATCGGAGGACATGCGGTTCTGTCCGGCGGGACGGGTGGACACAGCGGCGCCAGGATTTCTCGTCGACGCGGCTGCAGTTGATCTCTGTGCATCGTATATTAGCAAAAGGGTTGTCGAATGGATGGTTTTAATGTAAAGACAATACCTTTACAACACCCAGTCTGCTTGCAAGGCTACCCGGCACAGCAGATACTCTGTTGGCCAACGAGCCCGCACCGGCGCCGCCCACACCAGACCCCGAAGCCGGAGCCGGAGCCGGAGCACTTGAACGTCTTTTCGCATCGAAGAATTTATCAGTCAAAGCCTGTTTCCTCCGGCGCGTGCGGGCTAGAGGGTTGACAAGGAAAATCTGTTAGTCAACAAATACATTGTCTCCACTCCAAACAAAGAGGGTTTCAACAGGATAAATAAAAGGGAGGTGCATCATTTACCAGCCTGGATAATCTCATTGAATGAGACGGCTTCCTTGGCCGCGGCCATCGCAGCGGGTAGCTGTTATATAGAACTGGTGTTCCAAAATAAAGTGGAGGTGTTGGGCTGAGTGAAGAGACTAGTCAACCGATTTGCGACAGTATTTCCTGGCGAATATTTGGTCAAGCCGTTGGAGGCGCGTCTTGGAGTTCAAGTAAAACTTCAAGGTTGGGCTTTGGTGGATGAAAGGAGAGAACCAAAGACGCTGGATCTAAACCGTATTTGTCTAGCGGGGGCCGGTGCCATCCAAAAACCTATTTAAGGGGCTGGGATTCCCCGAGATGTGAGCAGACGTTCCTGTGTCTCATCGCGAATCGTGGATAATATACAGGCCACGATATTTGCTCGAGATGCCTCCGGACTAACCCTAGAGTTCTCTCGCAATCCGCGGGATAGCCATTTACCATTTGTATTTATGGTGAAATGTAGTGCGGTATGGCAAGGTACCGCGGCATGCATACCGATTTGTGCTGGTGGCGAGGTACCAGGCCATGTGCGCTCTCCTCTTTCCTAATCGAGCACGTCCTGCTCGTCCTGACCGCGGGCCTTGAGCCTCATCGTCGTCGTTTCATCTCTTTCGCTTTCTCTTTCGCTGTTCTTTATATCACATCGACTGTGCCTGCTGTTCTTTCAGGAACCGCTTTGTGTCCTGTCTCTCTCGCCTGATACCCAGAACTATAAAGGGGCTCGCAGATAACCAGCTCCTTGAATACCACATTCGGTGCCTGTGCATCTACAGCTTTCTTTGTTGTCTCCTATTTCCGTCTATTCGCTTCGTGCATGCACGAACAGATGGCGGTTTAATTGACCTATCTTATTCCCTCCAGTTTTGCCACCCATATCAAGGGGAATATCATCTATGGCTTCCATTTGGAAGCGACTGACACTCAGCCCTGAAGGTCGATTTGGTGAAGACGCGTCCAGAACGCAGCCCTCCTCGCTGAGGTCGCGACGTGTTAAAAATGACCTCCATCGTCGTCGAAGCTTAGCTGGCCTCTTTACTACTTCGTCTCCGTCAAAGGAACCGTAAGTGTCCCCTCAGACATCATCTCGATGTCTCCTTCTGATGTCTGGCTCGCAGGGACCAAGACATAACCACCATTACATGCCAAGAAAGGATCCATTATCCGCTGTACAACCCTCTTGACCCTAGACATGATTTAGATGCCCTTGCCTATGAGGGTAACGATAAGGGGTTTTGGGCTAGCTATGGCCGGTCCATAAGGGCACGGTTTCAGGGTTCCACCAAGCCCGGAACTGTATCTCCAAACACCCAAAATCAAAAACCTCGCAGAAGCATTAGGTCCAGCTTCGCGTCGTTCACTGGCTCATCAAGACTCCTGAAGCGCCTCTCTCGTTCAGAAATCCCTTCCAGCCCTCTTTTGAACTCAATTCGGGAGCCCCTAGACGTGAGTCAAATTGAGCCCGAAGACAAAGCAAGCCATCTGCTGCCGGACAGGGCCGACGGCTCCCAAACCTCGTTCTTGCCCGAAGTCCTGGATGTCCCGCGGCAATACTATTTACCGTCACTTCCGTCAATGTCATCAGGCCTGATGTCCCCATTAGAATTGGAAGCTTGTACTGCTGGAAGGTATGCGGAACAGGAGACACCCTACGTTCAAAACTATGAATCTGCGCTCCACAAATTCAGTCGACCAGTCCAACCCTTCAATATTCTGCAGAATGCAGTGACTTCCATGCCTGGTGGCCAACCCGCAGTTCAGCGGCGCCAAGGATATACAAATAGTTCAAATACCAGTGAGCTTTTAGAGGCACACATTCCTTGCATCCAAGATGATATATTATGCACTAACGGGGTTTCGGCTGCAGAATCAGAGAGGGCGAGCCTACCGATCCCAATCACGTCAAAACACCCACCGTTTAACCGTCAGCAAGCTCGCGTGTATCGGAAAGATAATTCAAACTTGTCAACTTCCCGGCGTAAACAGATGCAGTCACACCCAGCTGCCCTTGACAGCCGAAAACAGGAGAAGACCCAAATACCAAAAGATTTAGCCAATGGAGCGAAGCCTCAGTCTCTTTTAAACCTTGGAGAGCAATGGCTAGAAACTCGAATGCAGCCACCACGCGCAGCTAGTCCTGAAATTTCAGAGCCTAGCACCATCACAGATTCTGAATTTGGGGCGGAAATGTACCGCACATGCGCCCCGCATCGTTATGCTTCGACTACAGAGAGTGATGCGGTTCTCAGCTCCTGGCTATCTTCATTATCTAGCATTTGTCACCCGCGCGACAATACTGATATTTCTGGAAGCACTCTGTGTCGGTCCCAACCTCCTTCAACAAGGCACCCAAGTGACTTATATTCTGCATCAGTTTTACGGCGGCCATATGGACATGCTCAAGCTTCCTCTAGATCGGAGACACTGCAGTGCAGTGAGCTGGGGATTAGCGATGCGGACACAAACAAGCACAAAAACGCATTCGCTTCTAAATCCAATTCTCCGCAGCAAGGAATAGCTCCTGAATTTGCGAAGCTGGAAAACTTTAGTAATCTCAATTCTGTAAGAAATACCCGGCCAGACGTTGGCGGGCCTTATGAAGTGCCGAATGACCTCCTTAACCTAGGTATCAAATCAACAGATACCCCAAGTCAGTTATCAAATTCTCTCAGAAAACAGTTCTGTGAGAGTGATCTTACAACCGGATTTCACGAAGGAAACTTATGGCCTGGTTCAATTGATTCACGTATTGGAAATGACCACCTCAAACAACTTCACAAAGAAAATAGGCCTAATCCCCTGGTCTTAGATGGACACGACTTAGAAGGTCATGGTAATGTTCAGTTTGGTGGCGAATACCAAATCATATCAGCTACTCACCCTGCAGGAAATCAGGCTCCTGGTTACAGTGGAAATACGCGAGCACAAAGCGGTTCTCAGGATGCTACAAACGGGAAAATTATCCCCATCTTCGAAACGTCTTACGGCCTTTGCATAGACACTTCAACAAATTGCGGCCCTGCGTCAAGGGGAAAATCGGGAAGTCAGATTCGTCCCGACCAGGGTTCCAAATCCTCCTGTGGTCGCAAGAATGGATCAAGTAGTTGCAGTGGTTCCGGCTCTGGTGACTCAGGCCAGAGTGATCCACTGACCAATAGCACGGCCGGGACAAGCGTTGTTGACTTTGCAAAGGACCATAACTTGACTACAAAGGCTAAAGCGGAGGAACGTACCACTAGCCCACAAATGAACATTATGGCTCTCCCATCAAAAATCGATGATGGAGCATTGTCTAAATGCTGATGGCTACAGGTGCTATAGCCGGGTATCGTCAAGGTTTTGAGCCATTTGGAATCGAGAAATGTGCGTAGAGATATATCACTTCATGCTCTGCATTCAATTACCACAGCTAATGGCTGCCGGCGAATTTTGCTGCTGTAATTCTATACCCCTTTCTATTCTCTTTTTTTTCGACTTTTCTGCCTTCTTACTTGCTTTCACACTTATCATGTTGCTTTTGCACTTATCATGATGCGGACACATCCATGAGTCATCCAGTTATTATTCTGTTTTCTTCTTCAGCTTTAACTTTGTGCTTTACCCTTTCTATACTTACTCTTAATATTCTATATTGTTAATTCCCCTAGCGAGCGAGCGAACGAGCGAACGAATGGCCTAGCAAATTGCCCTCTAGGGATAAGTGGATCCTACAAAGCTGCGATTTTTTTATGAACACGATGATGATGGCGTCTGTATCTTTGTCTGTGTCTGTGTGTCTGTCTGTACGCATGGTATGCATGCTCGCAGCATGCTCATGCGATTAGTTAATATTTGCTACATCGTGTAGTTTAAAAATATATATCTAATCCTGTGCGATGAGAAGTCGACTTTGTCAAGTAGGTTGATTCATGTACTCCCAACTTTCACGCTTCATATATATAATATATATTTATACACCACAAAGGAGGCCCGGTAAAGTAGACTTTTGTCAACCTGAAACTTTGAACCCCGTGCATAGCTGCACAATAAAAAAGTAAAATGTATGTTGTGTGCGACAATTGGGAAAGGAAAGTTTCCTTCAGAAAAGAGAGAGAGAGAGAGAGAGAAGAGAGAGATTAGAGAGATTACACAATATAAAATCAATTAAAATAACCCCGAAGTGATTTGAGTACGTTAGTTAGCTAGTTAGACATATTTAAGAAGATGAAGAAGCAGGAACAGCAGCAAGCACAGGGGGGGAAAAAAAAAAGAAAAAAAAAATTCAATACCTAACAATGAAGGGCAAAAAAGACAGAGGAGGGAAGGGGGAAGAAAGGAAATAGAAAAAAAAGCGAAAACAAATAGAATTACTTGAACGGAGGGGAAAAAGAGTTAAAAACAAAAAGTATCACGGAATTCAGACATGGACTTGAGATAACATTTGGAGAGGCACATACAGACGCAGATTGGACATGAATAGATAGAAAAAAAGTTATGTATTTTAATCAACCAACTGATTGATTCAAGCGAAAAGTGAAGGGGGAAAAAACTGTAGTTAAGAGAGAAAATAGAACTTAGAAACATCACCGTGCAAATGCATAGCACGTAGTCAATGTAGATGATCAAGGAAGAAAGGAGAAAAAAAAAGGCAAGGAATAGGAAAAAAGAAACAGTTAGAAAGACAAGAAAATGGGGTACGGAAAATAATAAAATGAGGAGTTGGAAAAAAAATAATAACAATAAATAAAAAAAATAGAATAAAAGAAAAACAACGCACACAACTTTCCGGGTATTCTTTCATTCTTTTGCCCTTTTGCTCTCCTTTCCCAGTTGAAAAGAGATATTAGGAAAGGGAAGAAAAGGTGTTTAAACACACATAAAAAGAAAATAACAGGATTTTTCCACCACCGCACCTTCGACTCTCACCATTTCCACCAAACCAAATCTGTTCGTCGCCGCCAAATGATTTGGACTTTTATAGAATGAAAAAAAATTGTGGTTCTTCATACCCAGTCTCCTCACATCTCCTCTCTCGCTCTATATTTCTACTATATCCCATGGAAAAGTCCCACCCATGATTTTGATTCTCATGCTCTTCCAGCTTTTGTTGTCCATTTTATCGCCCGCCCAAGAAACAATGTATATCACGCCGTGAACGGGTTTTCTTTTTTTTGCTTTCGTGAAACCAGGAAAAAGTATTACAAGGTTGTATCGTCTATGAAATTGGTTTTTTGAAGGGTTTGAGAGATGCCGGCGGCGCATTGGTTGAAAGAGATTGACTTCCCCAGGTAAAGGGAGGGAGAGTCAAGATAGGATAGCGGGCCCAAAAGATACACCTTAATTTAACAAAGGTAAAAAAAATTAAGATGTACTTCGGCCTTCCTGCTCCTTTGCTGGGGGTTTTGACAGCTCAATGGTTGGTTGGGACTTGACCATGGGAGGGGAGGATGGATTCGATGGCGGCGATGTAGCCAGGTTATCTTCATTATTCAAGGCGGCAAGAGCACTGGAGCAGGGAAAAGAAGAGACGGAGAGGGAACAAATTAGCCATTCCAGTCCATATATGGTATGTAGGAAAAGCCCTAGATGTGGATCGTGCTGTATTGCTTGGGGGGCTTGGGGGTCTGCAATCCTCACCTGAATGCATTTACTGAGGATGCAGCCTCCTTGTCGTCCTTTTTATCCTTACCGCCTGGTGGAGTACCAGTACGGCTGCTTGCGCCGCTGTCTTCGCCCCCACGGACTAGGTTGCCGCCAGGTCCAAGATTCTTACGGCCGCTGCTGCTCCGGGAACCAAACATGCTGGAAGGTCCAAAGGACATCGGTTGGTTCGTGTTCCTGGTGGTCTTCAGTCGGCGGAGATCGTCGCTGCCAACCTTGCTTGATGCAAAGTCGGGAGGAGGAGCTTGACTTCCGTAACCACCAGAGAAGTTCCGTGAATCTCCTCGGCCCATTGGCATCCGACCACCTCTGCTGGCCTGTTGGCGCAGGCGTTCCATTTCTTGTTCTTGCTGAGCACGGGCAGCCTATAAAAGACAGGTTAGCGGGTGGAACTTTTTTTGACCCAATAAAATATCATACTGGTGATTACTGACAGCTTCTCTAATCTCAACGATTGTCTTAGGACCCTTATCGCCATCTTTCGACATCCACCCAGCTTTACGTAAATCGACAATGTCCTGAAAACTATTAGCATCCGACTCCATAAGAGAAGGAGAAATGAATCTTCCCCGGGATTGCGAAACATACCATAAGCATGAACTTAAGACGGCTGGCAAGGCCAGGAGTTTCCATCATCATGCTGATCCGCACGAAGTATGCATCCATCATACCATGACCCTTCTCAGAGTTGTCAAGGCTGTATCCGATCGTTCGTAGCAGACTCGTCAAGCTCTCCACTTCGGCTTCCTCAGGAATACCCTCATAATCAACTAATTTCTTCACACACTGGTGCATGATTCTCTCAGTTAACATGCCGAGTTTGTACAATTCACCAATAAACTTAACCAAGCCAAGACCACGCCGCTTGGCGGCAGCTGCAGCATAATATTCATCAGACATCATCGCAGCCTCCTCGGTGACACCTTCAGGCTTTTCGGGGAGATTTATTTTCCAACCCCGCTCGAATTCTTCTTGGCAGCGATTGAGAAGGTATTTTCGGAACAAACTGCCACCAGTGACAACATTGCCTTGTTTATCCCTGATATTTTCGTCCTTGATTTCAGGGCTCATGGAATCCAGCATACGTTTGCAGAATTTAGCGTACATTGGAGCCCAGTGGGCTTCATCTGTGGCCTTCTCGAAGGTAAGTTGGATTACTTGTCGGAGTGTGCGCCCATCTGATTCATCTTTGGACTGTCCCACAATTTCAAGTATCTGATCAGAGATACGATCGAACTTCTCGGGTGTCATCTTGTTCAAATTAGCTTTAACCTTCCGTTGCACAACATCTGGTGGCATGTGTCCATCGCCACCAAGAGCAGGGCCAGAAAGGCTCTGTCCAACGCTGCGTGGTTTCCATCCAGTCTGAGACGGAACCAATGGCTTTATGTCCAAGTTAGCAGTGAGTGGCATGGTCTTGTTATTGGTTTCTTCCTCCTTCCTCGACACTTTATCCCGCTTGCTTCCTGAGCGCTGGCCTCGGTGACTGCCAGCGCGTGGGGATGGCATCTGTTGCATAGTCGATGAACTAGAACGGCTCATAGGCGAACTGCCAAGAGGAAGGCCACCGGGGCCACGAGAAAAGTGACCAAAAGGATTTGCCATAGATGGTCCATGGCCTCCAGTTGCCATAGGGAACCCATCCCGACCAATACCTGCAGGGGGCAAAGTTTGCGAACGTCCGGGAGTTTGGGCAAATTTACCCATGACGGCGTTGGGGAAAGAAGCTTGGATTCCTGGACGAGAGGCGGCCCGTCCACTACCTATGATTGGAGTTCGAGCGGATCCGGGGCGCGAAGAACTATCTGTACTATCTCCAACAGTCTCCCGAACACGGCTGTCCCAATCGATTGATGGTTTCTCTTTGAAAACGGACTGGAATTGGAGTAGGAATTCTTTGTTATACTTAAATTTACGGTCGACTGGAGCATTTGCGTTCAGAGCAGGATTAGGAGAGACGATTGCGGGAGGGTAGGTGATCTTGCTAGGATCCTCGAGGAATCGGGCAGTCTGGAGGGACTTCATTGCTGCGCTTGGCTGGGGTGGCTCGACAGTTTTCGTAGTTTCCAGCTTCAATGCAGCAGGCTTGTCCCGCTTTCCGCCGCTAGCAGGTTTGGAGGGCGGGCCCATGGAGATATCTGATACGGGCGTGGCAGCTCCGCTTTCGGCAGGGGTTCGAATGATGGGGCTCTCGGTTGCGGAAGGGGGAGATTGAGCGCCCTTATTTTTGAGGGAAGCAAACAAATCTGTCCGCTCTTTCTTGGCACCCTCCTCCTCGCCCTGTTCGAGTTTGCGGATTCGAGCTTCTTCCGCGGCCTCCGCTTCTTGTTCAGCTTTCTTAAGGCTGGCGATGTAAGCTTCATTGTCTTCTTTCTCTTTGCGAGCTTTCTCTTCCTGCTGTATCCTCTTCTTTTCTGCATACGCTTTCTCAGCTGCAGCTTCTTTCTCAGCTAACTCCTTTTCCAATGCGTCCCAATCAATCTCATCTTCGGCTGATGCAGCTTCAACAGGAGCCTTTGGAGCTTCCGGTTTGACTTCTTTGGCCACTGCTTCTTGTCGCTCTTGTTCCTTTTCCTTCTCTGTTGCAGCAGCCTTCTCGGCCTCCTCGGCAGCCTTCTTTCCCTCCGCCTCCTTACGAGCCTTGGCTTCAGCTTCTTCCTTCTCCTTCCGTTGCATCTCAGCTTTTTCAGCTTCTTCCCTCTTGCGAGCCTCAGCTTCAGCCCTGACCTTTTGAGCGATAGCGTCTTGGAAGGACTGCTTTTTCTCCTCTCCTGTCATGGACTTCGAGTCTGACCTTTCATGTTCAGCACGGCTTCCAGTACGAGGAGGCGGGGTCGAAGCTGGTGTATTACCACCTAGCTTGACAGGCGAAGGCGTTGTCCGAGGTTGGGATGTCGATTGTTTGAGAAAGTTCATCTCCTTACCGCTATCGGGATCCTTAATGACAACAGAACTCTTCTTGGTTGGTACTACAAACTGAGATTTTTGCACTGGACTGCTAGTGGATCGAGTCGCATTGAAAGAAGGCCCTTGTGTCATTGGTACGGATTGTTGGGCCGGTCCTAGACTTGAGCCTGGCCGATCCGGGCCGGAAACCTGCGAGGGAGATCGTGAAAGTGGGGTTGCTTGTGGAGGTGGATGGCCTTGGTTGCTATATTGGGCCTGCATGTAAGGGGCTTGGGGTGGGTGCGGTACATTCATAGCGGCGCGAGGCGACGGTGGGGCTATGTACTGGTACTGGCCTTGAGGCATATTATATGGCGACGGTTGGTAATAATAATTAGGATCATAGCCCTGAGCAACGAATCCCTGAGATTTAATCATTGTCAGATACTGTTCAAAATGGCCACTCTCTGGTGACAGTGTCGGGGGTTGGGGGTACTGAAATTGGGCTTGGGGAGTAAAGTGTCGTTGAGCATTTTGGTGTTTAAAACGGGGGCCATTGTGTTTATGGGATAAAGAAGAACGACGATTAGAATATTTAGGGGGGTAAGAAGATTGTTGCTTTACTTGTTGAGGGCCCATATGAGTAGGGTATCCGCCAAAATGCTGGGCCTGCATTTGCGTGTTCGCCATGGGAACTTGGGACATTGGGGGGGTCGCGGGGTTCACGTTGGAAAGGGCAGGGCTTCGGGCAGCCTGACGGGGCGAATGTGGGAAGGGGCCTAGCGATCGCTGGTTATGGCCATGGAATCCCATATTGGGCCCGCCCCGTGGTTGGTTGGGGGTCGACCTGTACGTCGGGCCTGGAGAGTTATATCCCATTGGTTGATGGGGTTGTCCGTAGCTTCTTCCTCGACCACTATGACCGTAGCCACCGCGTCCTGGAGGACCCCCTGGCATACCATGATTTCCCATGTCGCCATGTGCGGAGTGTGTTGATTCACGTCGAAAGTGGGAAGACTGGGCATTTGGACCCATAGGGCCCTGAGGAACAGGCCGCATATTCGGCCGCTGAATACGCAGTGTCAGTATAAATCCTTGTTTGAACGGGGCAGATCTTGTTCAAATAGATATAAAAGCAAACAATGAAATCGATCGATCTTACGTTCATATCACCCGGTTCGCTACCAAAGCTGCCAAAGTTAAGATTATTACCTGGCCCTTGTAGCGACGATGGTGGCCGTCCGCCACTCGCTATAGGTTGAGGAATGGGGGAGGGAGATGTCTGTGGGGAAGTTGTGCGAGGATTCATAGATGGATTAACACCCAGAGTAGACTGGGGTTGGTTTGGAAGCGATGCCTGATTGTTCATAGGAGCTCCCTGGGAGTCCATTGAACCGAATCGCAGATTATTTGCGCGGCCTGAAGCGCCGGCCGGGCCTCCATTCGGGATTAAATTAGGATTGATAGTGACAGAAGTTTTCCTGTCGTGTAAAGACGGGTTTGGAGCGGTGTTTCCGTTGACGATGGTCAAGCCACCGGCGACCTGGGGTGCTGGATGCTGCATATGTTTTCCGTTCAGAGAGACAGAAGGCGACTTTCCATGCTGAGGCGCTTGAGTAGGCGCACTTCCGCCAATCGTTGAGGTTGCCGCTTCGACGGTAACGGTCTGCGGAGAAGATTTCTTTGTCGCGTTAGCAACCTGTTTACAAAGCATGGGAAAGAATGGTGTTCAAGAAGAGGGTGCAATAGTCTGCAAAATCCATTTCACTTCCACAATTTTTCTTTTCTTTTCTTCTTCGTTGTCCTTTTCCTTTGATTTTCAACTCACCGATGGAATGGGAGAGTGACCCTGGGAGACGGCCGAACTGCTGGTACTCTGTCCCTGTGGTTGAAGGCCTGATGTCTGTGAGATCGATGTCATTACACGGTAGTCTGCGCAAAGAGTCGCCGGAACAAGGTGAAATAAATGAAAATTATTAGGCGTAAGAACCGTTCAAGAAACAGGCCGGGAAGGTATGCGCCCAGCAGATTCCAGATCCGGCTCGAGACGAGGGGGGGAAATAAAAACAGCTGTTAAAATAGCAAATCGTAAAAACTGCGCGATGTAGCAAAGACGATGCAACAAAGTCGATGAAGGCTAAAAAAAAAATAGATATTGCCTTGTCGTAGGAACGTGTCAACCAACAGAGGATATGGTTTGGCACACAAAACCTAACCCACACAAAGCGAGCGGAGAGTCAGTCTTCTTTCTTTCACTGAAGAATGCCCAGAGCATCCGAGCACACGGATTGATGAAAAAATCACGAGTCGCAGTGCCACTGAGCATCCTTTGAATCGACCTGCAACGGGCAAGGCTGAGGCACAGAAGAGAAAGAGCAAGTACCTGGTGAGATGGATCAGCGAGACACCCGAATAAAGGAGTGGCTGTAAAAATCCGCACACCACCACCGCAAAGCGGAAGACGGGATTTTCAAAAAAGCGACGGATGGAACAGAGGAGACTGAACTATCCGCGATCGTCCTGCTTCAGAAAAAGAAGAGGATCCGCCGGTAAATCAAAATTTGATGTGTTGTGATGATGGGGAGGGGGTTGAAGGGTGGCAAGAGGAAGAGGAAGAGGAAGAAGAAGAAGAGAAGACCAGACTTGAGGTCGTTGCCAGAAACGAGAAGGTTGGATTTTTTTTTTTTCGTGGTCTGGTATCGAGGATGTACGGTCACGGTATTGGACAATACAGCCGCTCGGGTCTGTGGGGGGACGACCCAAGGCCAGCCGCTGCCCACGCCAGAAAAGAAGAGGGCCAAAGAGGGCCAAAGAGGGCCAAATGGGCCCAGAAAGGGCATCTAAGCCGCATCCGTGGCGTCATAACAGGGCCTGTACCAATACGCTCCGTACTGTACTCTCATTACACGTTCTCACAGCGGCCCGAAGGGGGATCCAAGTGAAGATACAAGGTCATTACCTGTATATCGTATTATCGATTGTCACAAACCAATGAGAACAATACAACAAAAAAGGCAGCATTATTACTGAGAGATTCTGTATTTATTCAATTCTTATTGGCAGTAATCCGTATATCATTATTTGTTAGGTCCTGTGAATGTGAAAAGCCCCATAAAGAAAGCTGCCTCTTTTATTGTTTTTATGCAGAGGCCGAGATGCGCCCATTGCCTTAGGCCCACAGTGGCATGAATGTTCTGATTATGAGGCTGGAATTTTGACGAAATTTTGAAATTTCTGAACGTATTTGGCATCAATTTGTCATGATTAACTACTAGGTATTGTTGTTTATTGAAATTTCTCCGATGATTCTGATCTGATATCATACTGCCTAGGTCTCAACCACATTCGATGCATGCAGCATTACTAGCTCATAAAAGCGTTTCTTCAAATCCGCATGTCGGCCTTCATAGAATTGCTACATATAACACACATATAGCTACTGGTACCAGTATCTGTCTCGAATTTCTGATACTTGCCTTGCTATCATATTATATCTCCTGCCCAAGCTTTCAAAAAGCACTGGCAAAAAAGCAAAAATGGCCAAACTTAAAGCAGGGGAGGAGCCGGGGGAATAAATAATGCAGCCCTATTTTCCTTTCCCTCAAACAGACACAATACAAATTAGGACAATGGTCTATTTAACTCCCTTTCCTTCCTTCCGTATAGGACTCTGCTTAGCCTCCTGGCAGGGAGGACAGTAGTTTCGCCGACCATCAAGCCTACCATCGGCTCTCCGTCTGGGAAAATAATGAACATTGGCTTCTCCCATTTGTCTCCAGCATCAGGAATGATATGATTGCACATTCTGTGGTTTCCAAATGAGGGCGCGACGATGATGCTTGAAAAGACGCGTTTCCCCCCTTGAGAATCTTCGAGAGGAGGGGTGGGCTTGAAATGAGGCGTGGGAGCTGGGCGCCTCAACTTGGAGAGCTTTGACATGACCCAAACAATCACCAACCGGGGTTACGTGATAGGGATGTTGAAGAGAATAGCGGAGGTCCCCGATACGGCAATCATGAACGGAGGTGAGAAAATGTGAGCAACAGCTGTTATATTTATCCTATAGTTGGCTGTGAACCGACAGCTCTACCTGACAAGATGATGCAATTCATATATATATATGTTTTCCTATCCGATGATCTTCTCAATTAGTTCTCCCGGGATATCCCTACACTTCCACAAATATTTGCACAGCTACTCTCGTACATTAAATTGAAAACAGAGACATGTGTTTTAAAGTTCCGGAATTTTCACTAGTAGGCGGATAGCTCTCGAGGAAAGTGGGTCGGCAGATTTCATGTTATGGAATGATTTTGTGTTTGATCTTCACGGATCTAAATAAAACCACCGGAGATTTCCAGCAACTTCACTCTTGGGTCCCAAATAAGTTGCAAAACAGGAATAGATTTATGCTTGCCGAGCTTGAACGCTATATGCCACGAATTGCAAGGGAGAAGTAGGGAGATTGCCCGTCCGTAGCTGTATATCAAGTCTTGTATGACAACCTCTCAAGAGCAGAAAATACTAATCACGTTTCCGAAAGGAAATAAGTTAACTCGGGGGTGATGCGACTTCTTCTCATGAGGGCTCTCTGTTCCACTTTTATCTCATTGCCGAATCATCCATTGGTTTCAGCAACACAGTTATCTGTCTTCCTAAGCAGATGGTGATGAGGGATGCCAATAGCTAACTAGTTAGGAGATAAACATCCCTCCCCATCAACTATTTATTGCCTTAACTTCTTTTCGCTTTTCTTTTTCACACAAGCAACAGAGAACACCGCCACACTTCACCCATTTTCGATTGGGATGAGCACAAGCGGATTCATTTTGGCCCTTACACCTTATCACAAACATATCCACGTCGTGGCCGCAGCCGCCGATGGATATAACGATTTCACACATGGCTCCTGAAGTAGATGGTATGGCTGGATGAAGGGGCTCTTATCCGGGCGGCAAATATCAAATCGGAGGGAGGGGAATATCAGTTCGCTTGGGGGTAGTAGCAACTTGAAGCAAGATAGAAGAAAGATAGAATGTGACATTTTTTAAGAAAATGTCGGTGCCTTTATATACTTATTCTCGAAGCTTAACGTATCTCATAACCTCGCGTCTCCAACTATCTCACCACCAGCGGATTACTCCAACTATCAATAAGAGTGCCTGCGGGAGCTGCCAGCGCTTATTTAGTGCAACCCTCACTGCCTGTAACTATATAAGACCTAATATTGACCAAGAACAAAAGCTTGTGGTAGATGCCGCAGACTATGCCTTCACTAAACATGTTTATTCTCAAACCGTTAAAACACCATGCTTATAGAAATACCCTAGACTGGGTTGGGCCCACCTTACGGATCGATCCTTTGGTGCAAGCAAAAAAGACCCCCATGTTATTTTGTTCCATCCACGATGGCAATCATGATATGATTTGAACTTGTAATAATGTTGAAGGTCCCAAGTCAAGTTGCACGCATGACAATATAAGGTCAAGACATCCCAAATGGCAATTCTCTGCTTGTTTCCTTTTCCTTGTCTAATGTACGGTTTCATGCATTCATCTCCCATTTCCCGCTATTATCCCAGGTTAAGTTTGTAGGTAAGTGTATGTACATTCAGGGTATTATCGCCAGCTTTTGGGAGCATGCCCTTCCGGGGGGGGGGGGGGGGGGAATGCTAGTAACCTTAGGTCCTGCTCCTATAATAAAGTTCAAAGATAAAAAAGGTGCGGGAGAAAGGTATTAAGAAATGAGGTGATGGGTAGAAAGGAGATTGATCAATCCACTCATCATCACAGTTACAAAAGCACGTTAATGAAAGGTGGGAAAATCGCACATTGTTCTGACATTGTTTTCATAAAATTAACAAAAAATTTTCTTTTTCCCCCTTCGTTTCCCCAGGTAAAAACGGAATTGGCACTACCTCCCGTTAAGAGGCTCCAAAGGGAAGAAAAATCATGCCGGCAAAAGAGAAAATAAAGTGAAGTAGTTTTTTAATTTTGAGAATTTTTTCCCTTTTCAATTTCGATACTTTTTTTTTCTTAATAATAAAAAAGAAAAAGAAGAGCAGCAGCAGCAGTAGCAATCAACTAAGTAATAGGCTTCGATTTTTGGCAGACTTGGGACTTGGGACTTGGGACATTGAATTTTGATTTGAAATAGGGTGTGAGGAGGGAAAATATTTTGCTTTTGGTCTGTCTGTCTGAATGTAGGTATGTATATTCGTTTGATGGGCGGGAGGTTTGTAAGATGACAGCTTGAGAGGCTAAATGGGGCATACTCTATGAAAATCAACCAACCAATCAATCAGATCGTCCAGGTCGTAGAAATGGGAGGAAGAAAATTTGGATACGTAGAGAAGAAGATGATTGGGGGAAAATTGTTATGAAAAATCATGTAGTTACAAGCTGTTTTCTCGTAGTTTTGATTTTGGTTTTTTTCTTTCTTTTTATTGATTAAGATATATAAAAATAAAATGGAAAGAAAAAAAGCTTCACACCCTTCCTAAAAGTAAAAACAATAGCTGCAACAACTGCAACGACAACAACGAAAACCTAGCATCTCTTTTAATAACAGAAAATAAACACA
Source organism: Histoplasma capsulatum G186AR (assembly GCF_000150115.1). Taxonomy (NCBI): domain Eukaryota; kingdom Fungi; phylum Ascomycota; class Eurotiomycetes; order Onygenales; family Ajellomycetaceae; genus Histoplasma; species Histoplasma capsulatum. The sequence continues at coordinate 241,003 of NW_025544817.1, read as the reverse complement.
CACTAAAGGTAGAAAGCAAACGCAAATCCCCATACCTTAGAAGCACTTGCGGTGGACGATGGAAGGTCCGGACTCGTCGTACTCCTGCTTCGAGATCCACATTTGCTGGAAGGTCGAGAGGGAGGCCAGGATGGAACCACCGATCCAGACGGAGTATTTACGTTCAGGCGGGGCAATAATCTTAACCTTCATCGACGAGGGTGCGAGAGCGGTAATCTCCTTCTGCATACGGTCAGAGATACCGGGGTACATGGTGGTGCCGCCAGACTAGATCAGTTAGTTAGTATTATTGCTAGCGATATATGTAATAAGGTATATATTTATATAACTCACCATGACGATGTTGCCGTAGAGATCCTTTCGGACATCAACGTCGCACTTCATGATGGCGTTGTACGTAGTGGCGTGGATGCCGCCGCTTTCAAGGCCCAGGACACTGGGTTGGAAGAGGGCCTCTGGAGCGCGGAATCGCTCGTTGCCAATAGTGATGACCTGGCCGTCAGGGAGCTCGTAGGACTTCTCCAAGCTGGAGGATTGAGATGCAGTCTGTATCTCCTGTTGGAAGTCGAGAGCGACATAGCAGAGCTTCTCCTTGATATCGCGGACGATTTCACGCTCAGCAGTGGTGGAGAAAGAATAACCACGCTCAGCCAGGATCTTCATAAGGTAGTTAGTCAAATCACGGCCAGCCATGTCGATACGAGAAATAGCGTGCGGAAGAGCAAAACCCTCGTAGATTGGAACGACGTGGGTCACACCATCACCGGAGTCGAGAACGATACCAGTGGTACGACCGGAGGCGTAAAGAGAAAGGACGGCCTGGATGGAGACGTAGAAGGCAGGGGCGTTGAAAGTTTCGAAGACGATCTGGGTCATCTTCTCACGGTTCGATTTGGGATTGATAGGAGCCTCGGTCAACAGAACAGGGTGTTCCTCAGGAGCGACACGGAGTTCGTTGTAGAAGGTGTGATGCCAGATCTTTTCCATATCATCCCAGTTCGTGACGACACCGTGCTCAATGGGGTATCTAAGGGTAAGGATACCACGCTTGGATTGTGCTTCATCACCAACATAGGAGTCCTTCTGGCCCATACCAATCATAATACTGCGACGGGGGTTAGTTTCCTTTGTTCCCATATTTCATTCGCTTTCACAGGAATTGGTAGGATCCGCGGGGAGGAATAATATTACCCATGATGGCGAGGACGGCCGACAATCGAAGCTATTAAGTGTCAGCAAGGAAATAATTCCAAACGCAACAAAACGTTAGGGTAAGGACTTGGGTGGAAAAGACTTACGGAAGACAGCTCGCGGAGCATCATCGCCAGCGAAACCGGCCTTGCACATACCGGATCTATAGTCAAGGTTTCTTAGTTAGCATTGTAGAACTAGATCCTCTCGCCCACCTAAAATTGGAAAGCAGCCATAATTTCCTCAAGCCCACAATCCATCCCCTCCGCAAGACACGGGAGAGGGAGCAAGCTGTGTCAAGTAACAACAAGGTTGAGGGGGGGGAGGCAGCATTTCGATATTGTGGACTGGATAAGGGAATTTCATTTGTGTGGTGCGTAGTGCGCAGTAGTGCAAACTAGAGGGGACGTGGACACAGCAACACGGAGGAGGAGAGTTGAATCCCGGGAGGGAGGGACAGGAGGAAATGGAACACATACCCATTGTCGATAACGAGGGCAGCGACTTCTTCTATACGGGTTCGAGAGAGAGAATATTAGCGGTTTCTTTTAAAGAGTGGAGATCAGGGAGAGGCGAGGAAAAGGGAGGAGGGGAAACTGGAGGGTTGACCAAGCGTGAAACTTACCCTCCATTGTGGGCTACTTAACGAGGTGGCAAAGGAGACAGTATAAAGCAAGTAGAAACAGGATACGTTGGGCGAGAGAGGAATGACACGGGAGAAGATGAGGATAGGCGATGTGGATGGGAGATGGGAGATGAGAAGAGGATGTTGGAGGAAGTTGGGATTTATGAAGTTGAAGATGAGAGGCGACGAAGAGGTGGAAGTGGCTGGGGGAGGATGTGGTACTGCGCGGTAATATTACGGAACAAGGAGGGACTGGTATATATGTGGTGCCCTAAAACACGGCTGCCTTTGGGTGAGACGACGACGAGGGAATGCGGCCTCAGGGGCGGTCATGACGAATCTATGCAGGGAATGCCAGTGCCTACTTCTATCCCTCCAGGCATACACATCTGTACATGGTTTTATTATTTATTATTTTTGCATTTTTATATCTCCGGATTGTGTGGACTGTGTCCGTGTTATAATGCGCTGCCCAAGTGGTATCCGTACAGTTATGATTTTATTACGGTATCGTCCCAGAGGAAGCGTCGCGGGGTCAAAATGGAACATCCAGGGTACTTCTGTCCCCATACAATATCGGTGAGGATGCCTTGTATCAGCTGTGTCAACATCCCCTCTCGCTCGCCAGTCGAGATTTATCACCAGCTGAACAACGTATGAACAATCGATCTGACAGAGACGCCGGTTTGTGAGTTCAGCCCAACGAAGCCACCGTTTTCTTCCCGCACTCAGTTGACTCCTTATCACCAGCGAGATCTCATCCCATCATCACGCAGGTTACCCTCTCCAAACATTTCCACAAGGCAACCGCCAAACAAGGCCGCGCGTTGTGTGCGGCGGCGAAAAATGAATAACCCAAAACCTTATGGAAATGCGGGAACCTAATCTTCTCTCGAAAGGCTCGTTGGAAAACACAGGACTTCTGCGCTCTCCCTGAACATGAACTGTAGGGTTACTAGGATGATATCCAACATGTTGTGTTTACGCGACGCTTCCTTGAACACATCCATCCAATGACCAGTGACTGGGTGCAACCTCCCCTGCATCATTTTTCTGCTATCCATCCAGAATAAGATCTTTTTATACATGGCAACATTGTCAAAATTACGCCAATGCTCTGGGTAAATCACCCACATCTGGCTGTCCTCGCAACCGGTTCTGGAGCTGTCAGAGCTCTCAACAAGGAGAAACAAATGGCAAGTCTGATATCACAACAGGCATTATTTATTTAAGTCTTCTGGGAATATCTTCGAGCGATACCAGTTATCTCGGGCATGCCATAACATGAACGCCAACTTGATTGAATAGGACGAAATGCGTGGACGAGTCAGCCAGTCAGCCATTCAGCCAGTCAGCCAGCCAGCCAGCTATTCAGCCATTCAAGCAAGCAAGCCAACAAGCGGTCAATTTAACCAGAAACAACATTGCTGCTCGCTTCTTCATCAACTAATGATCGTGCATCGGGCGGCTGATTGAAATTAGCTGCCTCTACGTAACCGCCTCTCCCCTGCCATGTCTGATTCCTAAATCACCTTATCGGGAGAATCGAATCGAAAGCCGATTGTTTCATAATGGTAGGAATCCGAAGTCCGATGTTCTGATAAACCCTTACATGTCCCCTCAAAAAGAAAGAAAAGAAAAAAACTCAATGCCGAAAACATGTCTGGTAGGACTGGGTACAACTTAAATCAATGATAGCGAATATTTTATCTCGGCAAAAGTGCAGTGCTTCCTGAATGAATTGCTATCAGAGAGCAAGCGGCATGTAGAAGCTAAGATATGGTCCTCATGCGCCTGCACGCCATCATTCGAAATCATTTGCACATATACTGAGGATGACAGTGGATGCTGATCGAAACACTAAGGACATATATATATGGCATGCTTACCTAGAGTTGTATCTTATTTGGTAGACCTTAATGGAGATGATTACATCTAGGGAGCGGAAGAGAAGTTAATAAGTTTTTATATTCATTTACACATTCTGCTTCCCAAATTTCACCGATTAAGCGCCTAAGAAAATAAATAAGAATCCGACCACCATAAATCCCGCCCCGCCAACAGCATATTTTCGGTTGGTGATGCTGCGGCGGAATACCTTGGAAGCTTCTGACAGGCTTGGCATCAGAATTATTTTTCTTTGAGCTCCGTTTGCATAACTAGTAAATAACTTGCAGTGAACGGAGCGGAATTCGTAAAATATATGATTTAAACTAACTATCTCATCTCACACTCCATTTTACAGCGTAGGGCGGAAGACACAATAACAATAACAATTAAAAAAAAAGGGCGGGGTGAGAGCAGAAGCGCCAAACTCCATTCTTCCCCCCGCTCCCCATTCCGCCTTCCTCTCCGCTCAACTCCCCCACAAAACCAAATCTACCCATAGTCACATACACAATGGACTCCTCAATGAACAACCTCCTAAAATGGAGTATCGAAAACTCCGCGCCAACGACAACGTCAACCGATGGCACGACGCCAGCTCCTGCCCCGCGCTCCCTCTCTCCCACAGCACTCCATCGCCTCCTCCTAAACGCACCTTCGGACGCCGAACTCATGAAAAACGCCATGGCCGCCATTCGCTCCCCCACCACCACGCTAGATGACAAGCTCATCGCCTTTGATAACTTCGAGCAACTGGTCGAGAACCTCGATAACGCGAACAACCTCGGCGTGCTGGGCCTGTGGGAGCCGTTGGTGCAGGAGCTCGAGGCGGCGGAGGCGGGGCGGCGGATGATGGGGGCGTGGTGCATCGGGACCGCTGTGCAGAATAATGCTGGGGCGCAGGAGATGGTATGTTTGCTTCTTTTATCTTTCTTTCTTTCTTCTTTCTTTCTTTTCTTTTTCTTTCGTTTTTTTTGCTCATACTTTCTTCATCAACGCTGTTCCTTCCTCTTCTTCTTCTTTTTTATCTTTGTATACATATATATATAGATTGACAAATCGACCTCCGCATACAGCTCCTCTCCAAATCCCCCACTGCCCTCTCAACCCTTTTCGCCCTCTCGCAGAACGATCCGGACACCTCCGTGCGACGCAAAGCCATCTACGCCCTCTCATCCGCCATCCGCAATCACCAACCCGCCATGGATGTATTACTAGGGCATATACCTAATGATGCAAGGGAAGAGATAGGAGAGCACGTTGACGCGAGCGACATGGAGGGGGTGGATAAGTTGGTTAGCTGGTTGAGACGTGCTTTGACCTAACCCGGTGGAAAATACATTTTGGCATGAACTGTACTCCCTCTTCTTTGTTTTGGGTTCTATGCTTTAATGGCTAGGATATATATATGATGGCGTTTTGCGGGGATAAAAATGGGCCTCGTTCGCATTTATTTTATTTTTTTTTTAGCTCTACACTATCTGGCACGTCCGAAGCAAGGTGTTTGATCGTGTTATATAAATGCTTAATACGGTATTGCCGAATGGGCTCGCTTCATACATTGAATACTGTCCGATTTATTATGAGATAACTAAGGGATAACGATAACGAAATAGGATCGGTGCTCTCAACCAGGTGAAAACAGATCTCAGTAGAGAACCCCAAAAGGAAAAGAAGGGTGAAAAAGACAATAATGAATCGTAGACGCCGAGAAAAAGCCAAACTTTCAAAAGTATAAAAAAAGGGGCGCCAATTCAATCGGTTCCAATATAACGACAATTAGATACAACGGGCAGCAGAATAAAAAAGAAAAGGTAGCTGGGTTATGCGAAAGTATCTAATCGCGATCAATAGATTTTTGTGCCATACCAATCGGATCGGTAGCCTTCTGATGACCATGGAAATCCGCCTACAACGTCAGGCTGTACGTATAATCTTCTTCCATGTTCTGTGATACCCATAGAACAGCAGAGCTAAAGGCGGGATTAATACCACGCATCAGCATATACCCATGTTCCAGTAGGGGAAGGGAGCAGCCCACCTCGTCATGATCATGGCATTGCAAAGCACATTAGCAATCCCAAAATATACCGTTTGCAGCGGATAGTCCTTCAGAACGTATTTAAGAACCAGGACAGTCTAGCAAAATAGCGCATGTTAGCCATATCTCTCAAATTCTCCATCCAGGCTCCAATCCACTCAATATCTCTATATTTGTCAATTTGCAAAGGGGAAATAAATAAGTAAAAACAATATAACATACTACACTCCCCGCCAACCCCCCCGCCAACAACGCAAAGCCTAAGAATAACACAAAGCGCGCTTTCCAGGCAACTCCGCTCCCGGAATAACTGTACGTATCCGCGCTCAGCCGCGACTTCTCAATGGAGTTGATCACCAGCATCCCCAGCGCGGAGCAGATGCCTGGGATCCAGTCGACGAACTTTACGTGGACGAAGCCGCCGTTTCTGGGGCTGCGGGAGAAGGCGGCGGCATCGATGAGGAAGAAGAAGCCGATAGAGAACTGGTTTGGACGGGCAAGAGACGAGTCCCTTCGTTAGCTGGCGGACGAAACAGTAAAGATGAGAGGTATGAGAGGGGTCTGGAGGGCTGGCTGAGGAAAGATACGTACCAGAGAGCCGGAAGCGTAGATTCCAGCCGTGCGTGCGTTGGAACTACTTAGCCATCGCGGTTTGGTAAAGCGGAAAAGGCGGTTATCCGAGTCGTCCATTGCGTAAGGGAAAATATTACAGGCTTTCTGATAGTTGATGTAGTCAAGATACAGCGATCGGTAGGTCAATATTTTCATCTGTTCGTTAAAGAGTGTAAAGGGAAAGATTGGCCACCGAATATAGTTCCGCCCTGGTATCTAGTTTGGATTTTGGTTCAAGCAGGAAGCCGCTGTTACAACACTGTAGTCTGTGGATGTTTTGTGTTGGATATCTCCTCCACTTTGTCCCCAACCGCCGAGCAGCGACGTCAGAAGGAGCTTTAGTCATGTGATTTGGCGTTTACAGCGCCAAGATCTGCTTCTATATTTAACTAAAGATTGCCCAGAGAGCAGCATGGAGATATGCACAATTTCGTACACAAATAAATTTAAAATGAAATCTCACATCGATCCCTAGGTTAGAAGTTACAGAGGATGGGACTCCTAAATGGTTTTCCAAGTTCCGAGCATCAAGCCCATAAATATGCTCCAAATCATCCACAGGGGATCCTATTTCACTATCTTATATATTGCGAAGGGTGTACAAGCAGCGTGCCACACCTCTTCGTATTCTAGTCATTGATAAGAAGACATGGCTCTTCAAAACGTGGTGTCTCTCTCCGCCATATATACTATGCCTCACAAAACAACCTCAATAACCCATCCACAAGATCCGTAGCTTTCTCCCTCTCTAAAATCGGCACACTCGCTGCCGTCACTTCATGAGACGCCTTGATTAGTCCGTCTTCTCCCGCAACCACTGAATTCCCAGTAGCTGTTGACCCATTAGGAACGTCCTTCAAATACCGCCTTAGGGCGAACGACGCCGCGCGATACGTAGCATGATACATAGCTTTGAAATCATCGTCATCATCTATTTCGGGGGAAGCAGCGGCAGGTATAAAGATAGCTGTTGATGGTCTTGAGTGCGACTGAGATTCCTTCGGAATCATCGCCGGCTTCGTCGTGGGAACAACTAGGGAATCAGCATCCGCCGTCTCTGCTTGCGAGGGTCGTTTCGATTGACCAGTGGCGGGAACTGGATTGCTCGTCCGCGAATTTCGATGGAACCCATATAAACGCATGCATGTTAGAATAGTTCGTGTTAATATTGCCTTGTTTGTGGCGATGATTTTAGTGGGCGACGCGGAGGTTAGCTGTGGTTGGGATTTCTGCGTATCCTGCTGTTGCTGTTGCTGTGGTGGAAGAGTCGCAGGCGTGCTTGTTCGACTCGAGACATTCGCCGTTCGTGGTCGTGCACCGATGTTCGAAGTGGAATTGCGTGGTGTAGCAGGTGAAGGTTGCTTGGGTACCTTCATAATCCTGCTGATCGACAGCGTTCGAGGTTTATGTGCAATGACCTTGCTAGATATGTTATTATCATTATAAGAAGATATATCCGAAGACTCCTTCTTAATCTTCATATTTGCAGAATTCGGCAGTTGATGGGCTGCTACCGCCGCCACTGACGACAACCTGCGTGACATGAGCTGCGCAACCGCCTCGCCGCCTTTCCGTCGAACCTTTTTATGGTATTCAGTCGCCGCGTCGAAAATGCTGGCCATCCGCTTCCGATTGGGACATGGAGATCGATGTTCGAGGAAGAATTCAGCAAATTCCTCGTTACCGTGATCGTTATTATTGTCATTATCATTACCGTCATTACATGCGAAAGGACCTGGCTTCGGGGTAAGTGGGGGAGATGGTAAAGCTTCAGCCTTTGCAATGAGTCCCGAACAAAGCATGACAGCGTAAATACGTAATTCCCTTTCCGGAGTGCTGGCTTCATTGTCATTCGAGGCTCCCAACTTTTCGTTGGGGAAAGCAGGGGATGGCAATGGAGGAGATGGTGACCGCTTTGAATGCGGAGAAGGAAAACAAAGCTCCCCATAAACAAGGATATCCGTCACATCATTGTCAGAGCCACTGGCAGCGCTGGGACATCGTTGCGGTTCTTCAACTGCCAAAAGCATCCCTGTTGGGCATTGTATAGGCAGCGAGCCATCCAGGAGACCGTCCTTGTCCTCGTGCTCATCATAGACACCTTTTAACAGTCTGCATTTCCACCATTCTATCATTTCGGAGTCTTTGACGCAAACCTTGAGAGCGGGGCCTAATCGTGCGTAATAAGGAATAAGGAAGGGGTTCACAAAGGCGCGAAGTGAGAGCTGGGCATCCTTGCGCAGTGGGCATTGACCCGTCAAAGGTGGTTCGACCAGGAGTGAGATGCCTGGCAGATAAGCGTGGTTAATTTATCAATTCTGTAGATAGAAAATGAAATTTGATTTTGAACATCACACATACCTTTCACTTGGGATATGTCCCCAACGCCAGTGATTGGACCTGACCAGACCTCCATTTGCGGGCAGTAATAGTATCTTATCGCGTGTCTCACTGCATACGAAGGAAATTGGGTGGAGTTGATTTTATATGAAACATAACTCCTATGGATAGTTATATCAGTTTATTCCATATCTACCATATATCGGGATGACCCAAAGTCACACAGCTTGTGGACTTTGAAAATTTGTTGAAGTTGACCTAAATAACTTTGCGACATTCGACCGCGACGAGATGGAATGACGTTGACTGATGTAGACGCGATATCACGTGCTTACGGAAAACTCACCCAGCGCAAGACAGATGTTTGACGAGAGGGATTGATATTGTACATATATAAAGTTAAAAGGCAAACGGACAAATGATCAGTAATTAGACAATTGTACATAATAAGGCTGCTATGGATGTTTCATGTGAATCCAGGGCAAGGGTCATTCTGCTGAAGCACATCTGGGCGCAGCCCCGAGACAAGTATATTCAAGTTGGTATTAGCATCCATATAGCAGCTCGAATATGATCTGCCAGCCTTACAATATAATCTTAACACCAGGAGGAAAAGTATCGCGTGCACACATGCTCGAAGAAAACGACAATAACAAAGAGAACTGGCAGTAACCAAGACCCTCAGTCAGAACAATATCATGAAACGCAGGAGACAGAAGAAAAGGGCAAAAATTAAAATAGCCAAATCACCGGCTCCTGGACACGTAGGGCAGATAGGACGTGAAAAGGTCAATATGGAGGAAGTTAATAATACCGAGACAATAGCGGTAGAACAGGCGGCGGCAACGAGGGGAACCAACAAAAAAGTTAGAGTCATGATTCTAATTATTTCTTAGAATTCCTCCTGCTCTTGGAAAAACATTGAGAAACTGATGATGGTGCCGTATATCAACAGACCGCCTAGGATCGACATGACCATCGCGGACATCTGGATGGCGCCGCTATGTGCCAGGAGAGCTGGGAGAGCTATTATTTGTATTGAAACAGATACGTTTTCAGTAAGCAGGTGTTTTGCATACAGTCGAGTTTTTATAGGGGTCAAAGCGGAGGGCGGTTGAGAATGTCTGCCGCTGGAAGCACTCTTATGAAGGGAAGTCGTAGATATTAAGGGAAGAAATCGACCCACCAACACCCATCACAACCAGGAAACCAGTACACCACCTCCCAAAGTCAACCACAGCGCTCCCCGCGCTCTCCATGAAATCATCCGGGTTGGCACAGCGGCCGCATATCCAGTTCGGTAGCGGGGCTATCACATATGTGGCAACGACGAGGAGGGGGAGGAAGTTATGCCACAGAGCGGCGGATAGGATGACGAGGAGGAAGCCGATTGCGAGGATCTGTTTGTGATTCGGAAGGGGAGGAGCGGTTAAAGATCTGGAGCTTATCAAATGGAAGTGAGGAGAAGAGGGTGTCGTACGAAAGAGAGGGATATGATGGTTTTTAGCCCTGCCGTCATGATGTCTGCGAGGATGAGGGTGGGATGGGGATGCGGGAGGAGGTGGAAGTGGTGGACGATGTCAAACCCGATCCAGCTTCAATAAAAGCATTAATGGAGCATCCCACAGCCAGGGGAGGGAGTGCGAGTATCGTTAGAAGTAAATAGCGAGCTTCTGGAGCAATATCTCGGTTGCGGCAGAGAAGGTCAAGTGCGGTTGTTGAATACTTGGGGCGGGCAACTAAGCGCTGGCGGTTTGGTACGTACGAAACATAACAGGCTGCAGTGGCACTGCTGCTGTATTGTAACATTTATACAGTAACATAAATATTTACATCTTAATTTTCCATACTCCCACTTCCAATACTATAGGATGGAATGACAACTAGTTAAGGTTAAGGGCCCTGAGAAAGATGAAATCCAGAGCCCTGATAGGGGTAGGATAGCCAATATATGTTATTGACGAAAATTCCCGTAGCTTTAAAATGATGTTTTACAAAAACGCCACAGAAAGGTATTTGTATAGAGTCCTGGTTTCTCCAGCCAGTAGAGGAAGATACCTCAAAATATGTATCTATTTCTTCAGACTACATAGCATACCTGCATAGAGTTGAACGGGGTTAGACTTGGTTTGTTACACGCCTACCCATTTCAAGTTGTGGTCGCGCGTATGGCAAGGGCGATTTTTATGTCTGTGCGATTTCGGTTGCTTGGAAGTAAGACTGCTATTCAAGATCGTAATCGCCCTGCACGGAGAAGGCATCTTCTCGGAATTTTGAGGCCAAGGAGGAATGGCTCTGTAAATTACTTGATTCTCTCCAGAGGGATTGAGAACAGCTTGATTCCGATCATAAGTATATTGGCATTGGAAGGGATGGCCGGAAGTGTCAAAGGAGGATTGCAAATCGCGAACACTGCTAATATTAGAAACTCTGGCATTTCGCAATTGGGAGCTGCTGTGAGAGGAGTTGAAACGAATGCCTAACATTATACTGCTGTTGGATACTTCCGTTGTTGGTCAATACAACCACTTTCCAGAGTTGAGAGACAGTCATCAATTACATAAACCAGTTACTATCGGCCTAACCCGATCTGGACTCAAGCTCTCCAAGTCCCTCGTCACTTTGGCTCTGCCTGGGAGACATGATTTACTCCCTCCGCTACGCAGCAACATCTAATTACAAGAGGATATACCTGGTATAGCTGTTTTACTCCTCTGATACCAATCTACCAGCTGCCAGTATCTATTCGCCATGTTTAGAAACAACTACGATAACGACTCGGTGACCTTGTAAGTCGCCAGACACCCAACTGCTATTTATCACCATTCGATAGACCCAATTCCACTAACCAGACAATGGATACTACAGCTCACCGCAGGGCCGAATCTTCCAAGTTGAATATGCTCAAGAAGCCGTAAAGCAGGGCTCAGTAGTCGTCGGAATCGTCAGCAAAACACATGCCGTCCTAGTGGCTCTGAAGGTAGGAAGGGTACTCCAATCAACAAATCACCCTAGACACCCAGCACTAACCTATACATGTTTGTATCTACATAGCGCAACGCCGAAGAACTCTCCTCCTACCAAAAGAAGATAATCCCCATAGACCAGCACCTAGGGATTGCCATCGCCGGCCTAGCCTCTGACGCCCGCGTCCTCTCAAACTACATGAAACAGCAATCCCTCGCCTCAAAAATGACCTACGGCAGACCTATCCCGCTCGAACGCATCGTCAGCCAGGTCGGCGAGCGTGCCCAGACAAACACCCAACTCTACGGCAAACGGCCCTACGGCGTCGGCCTTCTGGTGGCCGGCATCGATGACGCGGGGCCCCATTTATACGAATTCCAACCGTCCGGGATGACGCAGGAGATGGTTGCTTGTGCCATTGGGGCACGAAGTCAGATGGCGCGGACGTACTTAGAGCGCCACTTGGAAAAATTCAATGATTGTGGGCGGGAGGAGTTGATTCAGCATGGGCTGAGGGCGTTGAAGGAGAGCTTGTCTCAAGATAAGGAGCTGACGGTTGATAATACGACGGTCGGGATTGTCGGGACTGGGACTGGTGTGGGAAAGGGGAAGGTTGATGCATTTAGGCTATATGAGGGTTTGGAGGTTTCTGGGTTTCTAGAGAGTGCGAATACTGACGGGCAACAGGCGGAGGCGGAGGGAGCAGAGGGGCAGTCGATGGAAGTTGATTCATGATGATGTGATGATGATGGATGAGACTGGTTCTTGATTTCTTTTACTTGAATACGATGTCTATTTTTGATACTCCATGTTTTCCAGTCATGCTTTGTTTATCGGAATAGATTACGTTTTCTATCACTTCCCCCCTCTACCCCGAAACAACGCCATAAAAATTCAACATTCTAATCTAATAATAATAAAAGAGCGCAAACCGGGGGAACGCAAGGAGTCCTCATACCATCTTCACTTCCCTCATGCTTCAGCTATCCCTTAATTGGACGTCCAATTCAGCGAATACCTCTCCTCGCTAAGCCTATACCCTCTCAACGCCCCCAGAACCTCCTCTACGCTGCGACACTCAACCAGAATCCCCTTGTTCGCATGGCTCACAAACCCAGACTCCACACTCTTCTCCACCCACTGCAACAACCCATCCCAATACCCATCAATATTCAGCAGCACAATCCCACAATTGTGAATCCCAAGCTGATTCCACGTAACCATCTCCATCGCCTCCTCCAGTGTCCCAAATCCGCCCGCAAGAACAACAAAGCCGCTCCCCGGACCCCCATCCATCACCTTTTGCGCCATCGTTCGCTTACGCGTATGCATATCCGGCACCAGCGTCGTGAGTCCATACTCCGACTCCCCCATCGATGACCCCGCCTCCGCCCCGCCCTGCGCATTGTCATCGCTCATAATAATAACCCGCTCCGGCTCCTTTCCCCCATCTCTAGCCGTAAGCGATGTCCGATAGCCGTTCTCGATCTTGACGAGGGCGGTGGGAATCACGCCGTGGACAGCCTTGGGACCCGACAGAGAGACAAGGGTACGTGCGAGCTCACCCATGATGCCGCCCGTGCCGCCGCCGTAGACGAGGGTGATGTTTTCTTTGTGGAAGATGTGGGCGAGGGCGCGGGCTGCGGCGAGGTGGGCCGGGGAGTTGCCGCTGTATGCGCCGCAGCTGAAGGATGGCGGTTAGTGTGTCATATACAGAGAGGATTTTGGTTAGATGAAGAGGGAGATAGATGACGATAAGGTATACTTACAAGACGCAGATTACAGTGGGTTTATCCGCATTTGGCCGTGCAGTGGTGGCCGCAGTTGTAGCCATGTTGGGCGAGATATATTTAGCAATTCTAGATATTGATACGAGCGTGTGCCTTTACGCGTCGCGAGGGGATGGATATGCGAATAGTTCTTCTCAAAAGTCAAAACCCGGTATCTATGAACTACGAGCACCTGAGTTAAGTAAAGGGTGCCGATGGTGAGTGTAGGGAGAATTAAATATAGAGGGGCAAATTCCCAACTGGTTTCAGGCGGGAACACGGAAGTTCGTCGCGGACGTGCGCCGCGGCGGATAGCTAAAATTATTCTCCTGAAACGGACATATTGCAGTTAAATGCTAATGTACTTTACAACTTGGCCAACAATATTGGCCTGCCCCTCCGTATGCGCCATAAGTTGCTAACTCCTTGTATTCCCCCCCATATACCCCACAATTTGAGTGTATTGAAAAATAAAATTAGAACAACAGCCAATCGTCAAGTGTAAATATCCAATCCATAGTACTCATGAAACACCAGCACCAGGCCCCGTGGCCGAAGAAACCACCGCAGTCGATAATATCTTACTCTTCCTCCTCTTAGTCCTCTCCTTCATCCCACCTGGCGTAGTAGGACTCTTCTCCCCTCCTTTTCCCGTCTTCCCTACCCCAATCGTAGCCGGATCTGTCTTAATAGCTGATAGTGCTGTTGTTGTTCCGGTTGCCGCTGGTGTGCCCGGTTTGCTCATACTGCCTCCTACACCAGCGGGAGTGGGGGCTTTGGATGCCTCGCTATTCACAGGCTGGCGCATTCCTACAACAAGCGGCTCCGTGGATGTTTTCCCGATGATGAAAGACCCTGGCTCACCTAGTAAAGGCGCGTCGTCCATGTATTCATCGCCGTAGCGGGAGAGGAGGTTGAAGGCTTCGATGAGGCTGCGGGAATCTTGCATTGTAGTAGATGATGAGGTTAGGGGAGATACGGACGTAGAGGCGGATGGCTGCTCTGCTGTTGATGATAGGGCGCTTGCGTCCTTGGATTGTAAGAGGGCGTCGGGCATGGGAGTATCGGCGACGCTCTGCTGGTCGGATTGTTGCACACCTGGGCGCGATGATTCGAGGGCTTTAGGAACGGGCGGCATGTACGTGTGGCCGTATGAAGGGGAGAAGATGGGTAACGGGGACGCGGCAGAGAGGGCCTTTGTCAGGGATGTGACTGTTGACAGCTGCGGAGTTAGGTGTTGTTAGTACTATCGCGAATAAGGAGAAGATAGATGCGATAGGTTTTCCGGAGTTGAATGCATACTATCCGACTTCCCACAATCTTCAACACCGACGGTGCCATATACACCGAATCCCCCACGACAAAATACGTTGCGAGAACCTGAATCTCATCATCACTACCCGCAGGCCCTGATCCCAGTCCCGCCCGCTTCTTTCGCATTTGTTTCCGGATCACCCACACATTCGACGGCTCCTGCTGCACCCGTTGTTGTTGAATCCCGCCCGCCGCCGCAGCCTCCTGCAACGGATCATGCACGACCATGAACTCCAACCCTTGCATGCCCTTCAGTCGGCCCTCAAAGGCCTCGCGCGTCTCGAGGAAGTGGCGGAAATTCTCATTATAGGAGGCTTGGACGGCGAGGGAGGCATTGTTTGAAGTTTTGTCGAAGAAGGGCGATTCAGCGAAGTAGAAGAGGACTGTTTGATATATTAGTCTTTAGCGCCCCAGTTTTTAGAGATACAGCGACCTGGATATGTATATACCCACTGTTGTTTGAATGGAGGTAGCCGCCCATCATCTGTACATGTTGCGGAGATCGCCAGGTGATTTCCTCCAGTGGGACTTCAGGCTGCGCGGCCATGGTGAGGGTGACATGGGGATTTTAAAGAGGAAAAGTGAGGGGAGAGCTGGAAAACTAGAATATATTGAGTAGTGCCATGGAACGGGCTGACAATTGTTTCTCGCTCATCGAATCCAAAATCCATGCATGATAGGTAGGAAAATGAGTTCGTTCCGGTTAGTGACTAGTGTATCAAATTTCGTCATCTCCGTGTTCAGGAAAATTACATCCAGATCTACATGATCCACAGCTATTTCTTCAGCCCAAAGTGGAATAACTAAAAGTAAAAAAAATAGAACGCTATCCATAGAGTGAAGAGCCATATCAGGAGCTCTTTGATGATAAGGCCAGACATTGGGGCAAGGGATATTAATTGTGCGGCAATTGTAAAGAAGTGATCACTGAAGCAGCTTAAGAGGAGAAGATGAAGAGGTTGGTTGAAATAGCTAAGATAAAGCAATTAAGCCGCCCACCCAGCCATCGCCAGCACAAATGTAAACAGAAAAGAACAAAATCAATAAATCGGCCCACGCCTGCTCTACGTGTACGGCGTGTCTTAAACTGCCTCCGCCAACACCGTGTCGAAGTGATATTCGATCTGGCGATAATCGCGATTTGTGCGAGTATCCATTCCGTTTCGATATTTCAGAAATCCATCAAATAAAAGAGAAGTGAAGGAAAGAGAATAACAAAATCAAGAGAGAAAAATATATCGTTGACCCCTTCAAAACTGTGATCAAGTCAGCCCCGGCAGATCCTACCCCCCGGCTTTACTAAAACGGCATAGTCCGCTGCAACTTATCGACCTCTTTAAGACACACAATAGCCGCAATCCACGGGAAACTGAGTAGCCTGTGCTTTCTACCTTGTTTATCCGCCCCGTAGCCATGTCCCAATTGATCCTGGTGTTGCTGTTTCAACTTACGATAGTGACGAGCAACAGACGAATCATGTTTAGGTCCAGAGGCAGTCCGTGACGAGTGGTTATCCTTCTTCTCTTCTTCGACAGCGATGTAAAGGCAGGCTATGGAACGCTCGAGTGATTCCACACCGCCGGCTTCACGGTCTTGGATCATGGCGGTGACGAATTGGACGAGGTCCTCATATTCTAATTTTAACGTACGGGTTAGTTATGGAATCTTATAAGGGATAGCAGTGTATGCAATATAGGAAGCCAAGATGTGTATTATTCTAATTAAGCATGGAAACGTGCAGGTTATGCATGGAAATGAACTTACCCTCCCTCATCTGCTTCGACGAGTCCTTCTGCCGCTGGGAGAGTTTTTGTCCATGGCCCAGGATAGTGCCAACGAACACTTCGTACTCGGTGATGGAGCTCTTCCACGGAGTGGAGGAGTACCGAGCCATGATTTCCAAGAGGTTATCTTCGTAACTAAAACAGGCAGAACAGATAAAGCTGTCAGCGAAAAGGGAGAAAAGGAGAGAAAAAGAGAAGAAAAGGGAACAGCGATCCCAGATCACCTACATTTGCCGAATATCCAGCGCATGCTCAATATGGTGATCCCATAAAAATCCCTCTGCTTCCCTTTGCACAAACTCCCAGACGCCTTGGAGTACACTGGGAGCACCCATCGCCGACGGCAACTCCATGGCACTTTGCCGATGTTGAAGGAACTTCACCTCATCAATGGACCGGTATAGTTTGCCCAGAATATTTTCACTTTTGTAGAATCTTACAGCCGGGCGTTCGTCGTCATCTTCATCGCCACCATCTTGCACTGCATCCATATCTCCTTCCAGTAGAGATAGATTTTCTGCAATGCGGATGCGGGGACTGGGAGCCTGGAAATCTGGACGGCAGCTAGGGAATTTGGGGATACGTGCTAGATCAACCTATTATTTCGTATAAAATATGGGGTCAGTATATAACCTAGACATATGTCGTAAAGCCTCTCAAATATGCATTGAAGGGAATGCTGTTATGGAACGTACTGGAACCCCAGTCTTTGAGAAATCAACGGCGGTAGAATGTAGCTCCGCAAGCAATAAGCATTCCGGATCAAAGGTCCCAAGAGGCCGTCGATCGGCAAGCGCCTGATGAATTGTAGCAATTCTCCCCAGCTGATCCTGTTGCATGAACGTCACGAAAAAATCTATAATATCCTCTCTAACGACTGCGCGACCAAGCACTTTTTCCTGGACACGAGGATACTCTGCCGGTCGAGCGATTCGCTTCGGAAGTAATGTATTATCGAATATGACGTTATACAGATCACCGTCTAGATCACCGCCGCTCAGCATGCTGGGGAGATCGCGATGGCCGTGCTGGCTGAAAGCGATACAATTGTGGAGTTGGCGTAGAGGAGAATCGGCGGGGACATCGACAGCCCTTGCGATTTGGACGTCCCCGGGATGCATGGCCGGCGAACGAGTCACAACGACCCTAGGATTCACAAGCACCTCCCTGACTCCTTTATCGGACAAACTTGTACAGAATACCTCCCCTTCCTTGAGGATCCCAGTCTCATCCATGATACCGAAGAGTGTCACAGCATTGGGCACTCGGATTCGAGCACGATATTTTAGATCTCGCAGCTTGATCAGAACAGCAAGCTCCATCACTCGACGTAGGAATTCGTCGTTTGAGTGACGGAGCCCAAAGCCTTCCAGGATATTAATAAGCCACGGTAGCCCTACTGACTTTGCTATATTTGTGTCTTCTAAAAACCTAGCAGCCTTTGCCGTCGAGGTCGCCGTAGCACGGAGTCGTGAAATCTCATCTGCCTGCAACCTCAAAAACACACTGTCGTCAACGCCAAGATCCTCGAGAATCTTGATCAGCTGGGCATTGAGGAAGAAAGGTAGCGGCTTTAGTCCTGATCCACATATTTCGATATTGAAAGCATTATACGAATGTGGCAGATGGAATTTGATCATGGATGGTCTCAGAACCAGCGATTTACCCTTTTTTCTGCTATCAAGAGATATCATTCCTTTAGCACCTGCATTTAAAAGAGCCAGTTAGAAGAGGAACAAAAGAGGAATATACACTATAAACAAATTTCAAAGGTTCGATGTGACATGGAAAGGGAAATAAATACCCGCAAGCCTAATTTGAAAGACAGTAGGTTTCACCACGGTCCGTAGCGAATGGTCCTTCCAGATCATATACATCACGGAAGGTGATATCGTACCGACGCCATCACTAAAGACCCGTCCGTTCCGTTCCACATCTTTTCCTACTGAAATATACTTCTCCGATATCGGGATGGAAGTCAGGGTATCAGAGAATGTCTGTCCAATTCTCGCAGCCTGCTTTGCTGGAGATTGTATATGATCAAACCTCCCCAGGTTCTGAATGATAGTCGTGGCATTGTATAGAATTCTATCCTTATAAAACGGGGCGACGAACCAGCACGTTTGAGAGCGCAGTGACGAATGAGAAAAGCCAAGAAACTCAAATTTACGACCGGCTATGTTGATTCCTGATTTCAAGACCGTTTTGAAACGAGATTCAAAAATCATATCGATAGATGCGCGAGGGTCATATCGGACAGGGTCACCGGTTTCGTCCACAAATTCAACCCGGAGGAAATGGTCAACATGGCTAGAATAGTGGCGCAAAACTCGATTCTTTGTTTCCGCGTGAGGCCCATCAAGGTAGGTACCGCAAGGGGTAATCTGAGCACGGTGGATCGAGACGTGATTGGGGTGCATGGGGCGGTTGGAGCGGGTCATCTCGCGCTCGCGGGCGGTGCTCTCAAGGGCATTTTTGAACACCTCCACCAGCGCGGGCACGTCAACCTCTGAGGCTTCCACGTCTGGGGATGGCCATTTCACGTCGGATGAGAGTCTCATCAACGCTCGAACGACAATATCCAGATCTTCAATGACTAGCGTGGCTCGGACACGGGATGCAAATGAGATCGCTTTGGCGGGAGATATGTCACCGTTCCACACCAGCTTTTGTAATTGGAACCTGACGCGATATGGCATATTTTCCTGAGATAAGAAAGCCGTGAACCTCTGCATTAAGGTGGAGTAAGGCACATCGTACTTTGCTCGATGGTCGACCCATCTAGCAATGTCAGGGATATGGCGCTCGTTGGCAAGATCTCGAACGACAACTAGATCATCCGAAATTTTCAGGAGAAATCTGTAGACAAAACAAGTACCGGCAAGAGCCTCGTGTTCACCACCGAAATGGCCAACCCTAGTTTTTAGGGGACGCCCTCGCATCCACTTTTGCTGGATTTGAAGCATATCATGAAGTCCAGCCGCCAACACATCTGTTGGATCAGTCTTGTATAATCTCGGAGCAGTATCAGCGGTGATAGTAATAGAGGGAGCGTTGATCGTGCCCGTGTAGATCGATCCGAGGATATTAGAGTAGGTGAACTCTAAGTGATAGATCACATCTTGTGCGGTTTCTAGTGCAACCCGAACAGCAGTTTTACCAAACGCGATCTTGCCATTCTCCCCACAGCGATAACACTCAATAAACACTGGATTGCCTTGGTGATAGTCCCACATACCACAGGACATTGCGGTGATGGAAAAACTCTTGAGTCGTTTAACAGGCGGCGCTTGATGACGATTCTGTACGTTGTTGGATATTGCTCCACGCGCAAGCCTAGTTTCTTCCTCATTCCTTAATGAGCGAAGCAGAAACTCGTCTGGAGAATTGCGGCCCTGTTCTATGACGATGACCTGCCCAAACATCCTCAGTTGTTGTCTGGGAGGTCTTCGCGCCCTCCCCGGGCCACTGCTCCGACCGTATGTAGCAAGCAGCTTTAAGGCCTTACTAAGATCGCTAATAGTCAAAATGGCATTGCGGTTGGGGAGCTTGCGGCAATGGAAACAGTGGATGCCAAAGGGTGCAAGTACAGGTCTGAATTGTCGCGTCAAGTGGTTGTCCTGCACCTGATCTGGGACATTTCGACAGAAGATCTCCATCGCACAGGAACAGGTAGAAGTTGAAGTATTCAGACCAAGGGAACCTCTATCCTATTTGCGATATGTCCTCAAAGAGAGAGACAAAAGCCCCTTTAATTGGGGAACAAGGGACACATGGTACTGTAGATAGTGACAAGAGGAGGTCGAGTCGAAACACATGAGAATGGAGGGAAAGTAGGCAAGAGAGAATCCCAACAACAAAGAAAAGAGCAGCGTCAACACCAATATAGTAAATGCAAGAGAAATAGACAATAGCACATGGAGCCTTGAGGCCTCCAACAAGAACCTAAGATGCCCAACCCGTGCTGGGATTTCCTCTGAAAAACTACCCAAGCCTGCAGCTACTGTCAGGCTGCATGCTTGGACCAAACGGAGCGTCAAGGATACTGTGGGTTGATGATTGAGAGAGCGTGCAACGAAAAAAGATTAGAATAATAAAGAATAAAACAGAATGGGCGGCCAGAAAGTTCTATAGAAAGAGTCCTCGAGAGCAGAAACGAACGCCGTCGATGGTGGTTTTGTGATGTGGGCCAGTTAGGTGCCGGCTCTAAAATGCACCCACATTTGCACTCAAATTCCTATTACTAATACGCTGTTGTCAATGAAGTCGTTTTTAAAACCTGACAGGTCACAGGCTTATTTGTAGAGCATATCATGTGCATGCGGCCTACGGAGATTGGTAGTCTATGCAAAGGCACAGTTCAAACGGCGGGGAGTGATTGCACGCATAGGCAGTTCAATGGAAACTTGAACGTATTTCGATTATGGTGATGGTGGTGAACACGGATGAAGTGCTCTGTATATAAATAAATGTCCGTTGACGTATCTAACCCACGGCTGAATTGACCAACTCGAATCACAATAGCAGCTTGAGGACCAGCAAAATGGGAATCCATCCCTTCTATAGTATTCCAATGGGGGTTGTGATAGTAGTAATAAGCGCAAGGAATGTAAAACCCCAACGTGTTGAAACGCTTCGATTGTAGAATTTCTTTAGAAAACTAGATAGAACACACCCAATCCAAAGAAGAAAAAAAGGAAAGAAAAGAAAAGAAACATGCATAATTCGTTATTCATGCGATGTCATATGGTTTGCCTAATGATGAAGAGGTAGGAGGAATATCAGTCGGTTGATCAACCATATAATCGAGAAGAAGGAAGAACAGTTTTTTTGAAATATTGTACAGTGGGTAATTTTCAAAGCCACCCATCTTGCTTAACCAGTTGTGTCACTGAACTCCACTGACAAGCGTCGTGGGCTACTCTGGTTGGCAAGGGCCAAAGAATCATCGTCCTCGCCCTGAATCGTTGTTATGGCGTTCACCTCCAGCAGCGCTTGTGGGACAATCGGTGAGTTTATCCTGCGTCACTGGCAATTCTCAGCAGCATTTCCATTCATATCCCCACCGCCATCCGCATTTTCATCGGCCTCTGCTGAACCATGGAATATTCCCAGTACCGTATCCAGCTTTGTGATCATTTCATCCCATTCCCCCTCTGGTGTACTGAGTGCTGTGACTGCTCCTCCGGCTCCAATGCGCCACACCTCTTGCTTAGTCGCCGGGTTAATCCAGCAATAAGCCGTGCGGATGATGACAGAGAAACATGACCGACCCCCAGCGTCAAAGTAGCCCATGACTCCCGAGTAGATGCCTCGTTTCTCCCCTTCAATCTTCCGTAACAGTTCACACGACCGTTTCTTCGGCGCACCGGTCATGGACCCGGGGGGTAGACATTGCCGAAGAGCGCAGTAATCATGTGGGTTGGCCTTTTCTTTTAACCGAACAGGGTTCCGCGTTTTCCCAGCTGGAGGAACAGACTGCGGAATACCTTTAACATGGGTGACCAGCTGGTAGACCCGAGGATGATCTTCCACTTCAAGCAATTTATGAACAGTGACGCCACCAGAGTTGCACACATTGAACAAGTCATGTCGCACCAGGTCTGCAATCATCAAGTTCTCGCCCATCTCTTTCGGCGTGTTTAAAATTTCCCTGGCCTTTTCCAACGTCATGTCTTCGCTTTTCTTGACTGTACCCTTCATCGGCTTCATGTGGATTTGGCAATTCCTGTCATATTCAAGAAAGCATTCAGGGCTCCTGCTTATTATTGCGGCATTCCCGATCCTCGCGAACGCCCCATAAGCTGCCGGCGTATATTTCCGGAGTCGCTTGTACAAGATCCAGGGGCGGATGTTTTCCTCCAGAAGGTATTGGCACGGGCGAAGGACGACACTCGTTTGATCCGTCAGGCAAAGTTCGTACGACTCGCCGTCACGAATATATTCCTGGCATTTTGCGATTTTCTCCTTGTAGACCTGTTCGTCAGGCTTGATGATTTTAGATCCTCTAACCATTATTTCCCCCAGTTGCTCATCAGAATACTTCATTCGTGAGACGTTGTTGCTATCTCCCGCAATACGATTGGAAGCAGCTGTGAGATTAAAGGCGATATCGTCCCCTGATTTTTTATCCTTGAGTCCAAGAAGCCGATTCACGGTAATATCAATCCATTCACACGGCCGCTCATCAAACTCTCGCATTGACTGAACGTAAATTTTATGTGTTTCCTGGTCGACCACAATGCTTCGTTCAACCCATAGGAGACCTACGTCCCTGGTGCCGTCGTTGACCGTAGTTATCGGAGTAGCCTCTTTATCCAGGTTCGCAAGGCCCATTTCGTAAGAGAAATAGCCCATAAAACCGCCCCAGAAAGGTAGGGAACTGCATCCTGTCAGAACTTTCTTTTTAGAGAGGATGCGAGTCAAAAGTTCCCAAACATGGGAATGCTCATGGCAGTATTCCTTGCTTGACATTGAACCGCATAGGCGAGAGATAGTGCTTTTCCGTGTGGAAAGCGAGTACTCAAGTATCCATGAGCCAGGGCTGGGAACGGAAATAATGTTGTATCTCGCGTTTGAATCTAGAACGACACATGGTGATTTTGGGATATCGACAACTTCGCATATTTCCTCTATTGTCAGGGAGCCACGGTCGAGAGTTCGATATGATGACGTGCTTATTGACGAACTGCACCACTCGAGGATCTCATCACCGGTCTCGAGAAGTACATCGCTTACTGCTCGAGGGTCATGAGTTTCCACCAACCCCCTGTTAATCCTGCGAAACTGGCGGTTATGCTCAAGCACAAACGTCCACCAGTTCTTGATCATCTTACGAGAGGCTGGATCAGACTTGCACGATTCAGGGTGGAACTGAACACCCCAGAAAGGCTTGCTGCGATGGCGGACAGCCATCAGGTTGGCTTCACCAGGCGTCGCACTATCACGGAACCACGCGAGAGGTATCAGATCCGGACATTTTGAACTTGCAACCCAACATAGCTCACTGTCAGCGACATCCCCGGACGCTTCCACCTCATGCCCCAAATCCACTTGCAATGAGTGATACAGTGTAACCTCAAAACTCGCCGGCAAGCTATCAAAGATATCCGTTCCGGAATGCGTAAACGAAACCACTTTACCATGGCGAGGTTCGGGGAGCTTGCGGATGGATGCACCAAATTTCACGCAGAGACTTTGAAATCCAAGACAGACACCGAAAACAGGAATATTATCCAGCTCCCATATGTCACTCATAATGCCCACATCCTTCGGATTTGTTGCTGTCCCCGGCCCAGGGCTAGCGACTATCGCATCGAATCCGCTAAGAAAGGCTTCCTTGTCCGCTGGCCACTTGCTATCGATCTTGACAATCGTAACCACAACATCTAACGTGCATTCGATCAAATCAACGATATTACCAGTAAACGAGTCGTATGCATCAATATATAAAATATGCCCCACACCTTTCATTCTGGAACGGCTACACGTCATGGCTTCGGATTAAGAGGGGGCTACAGGGGAAACATGCGATGGCAAAATGATAGTGAGATCAGTCAAATGCAAAGATTACAACAGCCCAAAAAAGGCCAATTCGCAACATACCCCGTCTCCTTCCAGAAAGAGTGAGAGAACAAGACCAATTGTATCCTCGATATGGGTAAAAGCTCGTTTGCCTCTGGTCCAGGAGTTGACCACTCTAGATTCGAAACATCTGAGACCCTAGTATCTGCTCGGATAGCCAGTTGCTCAAAATGGAGTGGACAGCTCGCAATACAAATTGAAAACGCACAGAGAGTGGCTCCCTGGTCGGACGAGCTCTAGCAGTGCAATGAGAAAAATTAAAAATAGTTGATTTGAAGTAAAAGCGCTGGGCCAACTCTGTCAAAAAAATAAATCAATAAATTAAAAAAAAAAAAAAACTTTTGCATCCCTGCTGATGCCACGTGACCACACCTATTTAAGTGGTACTGGTGCATCAGAGTTACAATGAACCAACCCTTCCATCGCAAGAAATATAAGTAACTGAGAAAGGCGCTGAATCTAGGAGAAAAAAGTTGGAAATTCAAATTGCCTCCCCGCCGCAAGGCATGGATAGAGTTTAGCCCCATGTCCTAGTTTTTTTCTTTTTTTTTTCCCCCCCTTGCTAACCACGTGCAACAAGGTGTCTGCACAGGCAAAGAAAACAGCATGGACCCTGGGATGGATAATACACTGCAGCAGCACGTTGAACGGATCGTAATTTTACTATTATATTCAACGAAGCTGGTGTGGTTTTTTATTTCTTTTTGACGCGGGGATTTAGTAGCGGGGAGCAAGCAGTTTCGGCCAAAATTTATAGTTTTCCACAGCCAAAAGTGCTGAAGGACTCCGTCTTTCCTCTGTCGAATTATCACCATTAACACAAGTCCTATACATACATACATGCTACCATGCATTCCAGAAAAGAGCCATCATTTGTAACTCCACGGTGTCCAACGCCTTTAAATGGGTCTATACATATCTAGATGCATTGACTGATGCCTGATTGTAATGCGCCGCGACAAATATCTAATCTACAACAATGACAACGAGAAGGGAAATAAATGAAAGCAACCGAAATTATCATTTGCCGGTAGCAGCGGGAGAAGAGACGCCTGGGGGTACCGCCGCAGTAGTCGAGGACGCCGTGTACTCCACTATCTTCCTAGCAACCCTGGGGAAATATTGCCCCACGAAACCCTCGCTGATAACCAGTTACGAGTTAGCAAAAGAGACCTATACATTTTTATCTCATAACAGCAAAGCCGAACTGAATTCACAATTGGTAAGCGGGAGAGAGGAAATAAATAGGATGAACTTACGTATAAAAACTATGATCTGAGCTATGGTCCTCAACCAAATTATGAGCCAGCTCATGACAAAAAATTACCCACCAGTACACCAACGGCTCATCGCGACACCCCGGCCCTCCGCTCGACATCCGCGGCTGATGCAGCAGCTGGAAGTAGAGGTAGTTGCAAAAAATGCTGCCCTGGCTGTTAAACGCAATCGTCTGGCCAGCCGGATCGTAAAATATGTTGACACTGTCTAGCCGGAGTGAAAACACACTAGCGCAATCTGTCAAGATCGAGGCGAAGGCGTTAAGGCCGTTCGAATTCGCAGCTAGGAACGTAGAGCGATCGTTCACTGTTTTCGCCACGAATATCCGGATGTTAGAGGTAGAATCGGCCGCAAATACAAGGTCGTGGCTGGGTCTCTCGTCGCAGTATGATTTGGTTTCCACGACTTTATTCTGTTCGCCACGGCTGTAGAGCGTTGTCGATCCGTGCGGTCGACATGCTTGGATGGCAGACATCAGGTTTGATTGGAGTGCATGGGGCGATGTCACTGGTTGTGGATTGGGATTCTTTGTCGAATCTGGTTCGTTAGTAGTGTACGGCGGTGGAGGGGCGTCAGACGAGGAGCTAGGTTGGTGTCTTCTGTCACGGAGACCTTGCATGGCGGATTGCACGGGACTATTCGATCGCGCGAAATCCTCTAATCCGAATCGACGAGTCAGGTCAGAGAAAAGTCCTCTTCCGCTCTTTGGACGGGTAGGTGTTGCTTCTGAAGATGCTGCGTTATGGCTCGGCTTCCTTTCATGAGGTGGGGACGAACTGGGAAAATCTCCAGGCATCAACTGCTGTTCGTGGTGATCCTGTGACTGTTCAGATTGCTGGCCTTTTCTCCAAGCAACTTCATTTTCTTGGATTTGTTTTAACTCTTCTTCCAACTGCTGCTGCCGTTTGATTTCCTCCATCCGAGCTTCAGCAGCCTTTTGGCGAAGGATACGCTCGACATTATAGCCTCGAGCACGCAGCTCGAGGAGGTCGGTTTTGAGCAACATCTCCAGTGTGAGTGTTAAGTGTAATTTCGGTCTATGGAGAATGAGATGAACAAGTGCCTGACTGACTTGGTATAAATTTGGTCGACCGGCAGCCATCGATAATACCCAGCCGGTCTGGGTTTGCATGACAACAGCGCTCCGTTGTTCAACATGTGAAGCATGATGGCCCTTAAGGGTCCGTCTCAAGGAGATAGACTGCACAACTTGAACTGAAAGATTTCGCTCCAGCCACTTGGTATCATGTTTGATCATATCGCGAGGCAGGTCGTGGAGAAATAAGCGAGACCGCTCATAAATTTGCTTCTGCAATTTTACTGCAACGCGCTGATCGGGTGCCAGACTGCCACACCGAGCTTGCTCCTCCACAAGCTCGCTCAAGCATGGTGTGCCTAGGGCAACATATAGATGTTCAAGCAGCTCCTCTTGCGGCGCAGCAAGGATATTTTGCTTAAACAAGCTAAAACTGGAATAGTCATCGATGATAATAGCATCATGAGCTTTTACTAGTTGCCATTCCTTAATGGCTTGCGTATCGTCTTCATAAGTTTCATCGTCAATATCAATTAATTTTTCGTCCGGTTTGCGAGAAGCAGTCGGTTTGGAAGGCAATTCTCTGCTCGCGAGTAGGAATGGTGCTGTTTTCATCTCCCTGAACAAATCTCTGTTCTTCTTTAACAATGGAATGCTTTCGGCGAGACTCCGCAAGAGATTCAAATATTTTTCAGGGGTTTGAAGCTTTGCAGATATCATAGCGGGTTCCTTGACCAACATGCTCGCAACTTCAGTCTTGGTCGGTTCCCGCTTGGAGCCACACGCAAGGAGAAACAGATTGGCTTCTTGTCCAAAGTCAACAAAATCAAATATGTTTCCGTAGTCTTCACTTTCGCCGAGATAACAATCTCGTGGTGCAATATGAGTGACTGGTGAAGACTTGTCCTTCGGGAACAAGTTAGAATTGGACGTCTTTCGGATTACAGGGACTATGTGTGCTTGACCAATACGCTCTGATCGAGGTGAATTGATCTCTCCTAGACGTTTGGCGAAATATTCAAACAAAATTCTGGCCTCCTTTTTCGAGGGAGGAGGGTTGCTAACAAGAATATCAATACAGGCACTGAGCGACGGATGCTGGCTGACACCAAATTTTGAGGCATGGGGCCAAAGATCTCTTCTTAGGAGATCAAATCCGAATAGGGTAGCTCCTTCATCGGTGAAACAATGCTTCGGTGTGCTGAGTTTGTTTTGTCCTTCAATTGGAAGATATGGCATGTTAACCGTGGATGCATCAAAATTGACATATCCATTGGAAATATGGTGGGTTATATAATACGCCATCGCCTTATCTCGGAGTTTGGCTTTGTCTGCCGTGGCTGCCCAAGCCATAAGTTGTAATACCTCTTGAGCTGCTGGAAAACTCTTGAGTCCCAGCAGCGACAAAAACCGCCCCTCGGGGCTACTTGGTGAAAACTTTCCCGGCCAATAAAGTATCGGCAATTCAAGAGCCTTCAATGACTCATCCGGCACATAAAGGTCGCAAACTTTATATCGTTTACCATCCAAGTTAGGATTTTCATTGGCTACAGCGGTGCATATTTTTGCTTGTTTCAGTTTTTGAATATCTTCTGGTGGAATATCGTCTCGAACGGAAGTCAGGTATTTGATCAAATCTACGTGACTCCACATCTTGAGGGTTGGGGTTTTCTCGTCGGTCGATTTATCATCCTTGTTCAGTAGTCTTTCAAAAATCACGTTGAGTTCAACGGTCTTCCGAACACCTAGAGCGCCGAGGAATTTCTCCTTGACGTTGTTTAGCCCTGTCACGACAGGTAAATCGTCAAATAGTCTTACAGACGGGAAATACGCTTCAGGTGGCCGTTTCATCCCAGACTTGGTGGGGATGATTGTAGTATTTCGCAGAAGACCAGTGAGGGTACCCTTTGTGGATATATCTAAGCTATCCCATTGTTTAGATAGCACAGGGAGCACCTGGGTAGCAAATGAGGCGGCCTGCGTAATATCTTGGTCTGGACGAAGCAAGCCCCT
Source organism: Histoplasma capsulatum G186AR (assembly GCF_000150115.1). NCBI lineage: Eukaryota > Fungi > Ascomycota > Eurotiomycetes > Onygenales > Ajellomycetaceae > Histoplasma > Histoplasma capsulatum. The sequence goes on along the minus strand of NW_025544817.1, from coordinate 212,562 downwards.
ATTTTTCGCATTTTCTACCAGCCATGTAATCCAAGTAGAAATCTGCAGTTCTTTCCATTGCAAGGCCTCCAGAGAATGCCTTGGCAAATTCTTCGTATATTTGAAAGGCATGACGGATAGTGGCATGGGCAATTCCGCAGGAATTTTATTCGGGTTCACGAAACTATTCACATCACTGAGAACAATAACATGGGAGGAAACGCCACCAGGAGATTCGTCATTTGCGACTGCCACTCGTAGTAAGGATCGGACTGTCGGAATGTCAATGTCACGGGTGGAAGCTTTTTTGGTCACCCAAGACAGGAATTCTTCCAATTGCTTTGAGGTCAGAGGATGAGACTCCAACTCTTTGATAATATCTGAGACGTTAATGTCGGTGACAAGGCCGAAATCCGCCAAGCGCTTCACAAAATCCTTTGCTCCTGTCATAAGCTCGTCTGGTATTACCGGTATGGAACCCATGAAGCTGAGATCCTTGTGTGCAATTCGCACCTGGTGACACGGAAGGATCCCGGAAGTAGATAATACTTCAATCGTTGCATTTTTGCTACAGGTCCAGAATGAATCTTCGATTACCTGGCCAACCTTCGATGTTGGAGTTGATTCACGGAAGACAAACTGGTTGAAAGTATGCACTGCCTCCGGTAATAGATGGGTTATGTCCTCCATCCGAATGTTCGACCGACCAAGCTGGTTTACTCCAGCCCGAATCCGGTTATTGAGAGACGACATCTCAGCGGAGAAGGCGATCCTGCAAACAATTCCTGCAGCTCTCAATAATTCAAGGTTCCAAGTGCGAACCCACCAGGCATTGAGATCAATGCTTTCTCTCTCCACTGTCGGGATTATCGACGGTGCAGAGATATGTGCATTTAAGCCTGTAGTCTGGTGCGTGGGGAAGCCAATAAAGATTCTACCAGACCTTGAAGGCAGGACGGAGGCAAAGATATCTGCATTCTTTGAGCTGTTGTTTTCTCCAGGTTCCTGGGAGCTATACGATGTCGTTAAAATTGCAAGAGTCGTCATCTTAGGTGGGGGTTTTTTTGTCGCGCGCTCAAGCTCACGAGCAAACGACGAAACGATGGAGGTGTTGATAGTGGCAGTGTTGATGTGAAGGAATACAGATGATGTTCTCGTGGAGATAAGGTCTTCCTGAGCTTCTTGATTGCTCGCCCTCCCTGGGTTGAAGGTTTTGGCAGAGTGGCCAGTCGAGGAAGAGCCAGTCAGGCGGGAGAAAAAGGATTTCAAAGACGATGTAGGGTCATAATGTCTGGAGCTGTCGAATCGAGACGTGTTGTTTGGGGCTTTCCACGAGACTGCTTCCATCCATGTTGCATCCATCTGAGCAACTTCCTGTATCACGCCGGATACTGTCATATGACCCTCACCAGTTTTGGTCTCAACATCTCTGGGTATTTTGATTTTAACACTTGGGGCAACTTTTTTAGAAAGATGCAGCAGTTTCCAGCCATCAAGCCAAAGCTCCACAGACTTCAGCCCAACAAATGTTAGGGCACTGGCGAGAAACTGGCATAAAGGCAAAAGAGCTGGGACTGGAGATGTAGTATTTCTATAATCCAAAACGAAGTTCGTATTTGGGTTTGAATCTGATTCCCCTAATTTTAGCCGACGGGTGAACAGGGCATTCTCCTTCCAATAAAATGCGATAGCCTCCGAGCCTGAGGATACGAATGGCTCTTCGCAATCAGAAAATACACTGTAAAATCCGACTCCAAATGCCCCAATCTTGGTTTCGTCCGGATTCCCCTCGGCGATACGCTTAAGCCGAGCCCAGTCGTTTGGGGAGAAGGGAGTTCCATTGTTGGTAAGTATCAAACGTTTGAGGGTGTGGTGAGATATGACATGTTTTAGAGAAGCCGACGGATCAGCCTCAGTAGGGGCTGGGACACTTGTTGAAGGGATGGTCTCGAACTTGATAGTAACGCTTGAGGCGCAGGCGTCAGCTGCGTTTTGGAGTAGTTCTCGAAGGACGGTCCTGGAGGAACAGAATCAGTCAGCATGTTGCATGAGGAAAGCAAGGTTACGCGGAGGGGTTAAACACTCTGCATACCATTCACCAGAGTATCGAGCCAACACCTTATCTATGAGTGCGCGGGTGTTCACAGTTACTGCCTCCTCGTCGTTCCCGGAGCCCAAAGTCCGCGCCTTCAAGGCATTAAAATCGATATCTGACATGATGACAAAAGCGAGTGCACGATCAGAGTATAAGAGTGGAGCGAGAGTTCAAGAATAAACCTTGTATTAAGGGACTCCAAACAGCTAATATTAGATGTGTACTTTCATTTGAGTTGCAAAATAACGGCGAGTATAAGCTCCAATATCATGCAACGGGTGTCAAGGCCGCCATACGAAAATGACGTTGATGGATGTTGTTGACTGAATTGCCAGAAGCCAGAAGGATAAGCCCAGGGCGAAAGAGGTGAATAAAGGAACTCCGGTATGGCCCTGGTGCCCCAACCAGCGTATTATTCCAAAAACACGAGCCTCCCTGCCCCGAAAGTTGTTGTTTGAAGAAGCAAATCCGAAAGCAACGGAACTGCCCCAAGCCTGCAGAGTTGGTCTGCGGAGGAAGCTGTATTTCACGTGACAAAGCGCAAGAGCCGCTTCGCCGCAAAAGAAATAACGTTTACAGGGACACTACGCAGTATACATGATATAGGAACAGAAGGCACCTCATGTATTTGGGCATCCCGTTGTTTGCCTATAGCTATTCACTCGGCGACCATTGGACTCTCGGCGCGTTATCTGCCACCCGCAAATTGACCCCGTACACCATCTATGACTTCTAGCTCCCGTTTGTTGCGTCCATCTCAGGGAGCGGTCTTGTGCGCATCACGGACTGCCTCCTCTGCCCCTTATTCCAGATGTCAGCATGGCAGTTGACCCCCTTTCTCCTGTCGCGCCGGCGCGTTTACGAGCTCTACTGCTACCAGTGGGAAATATCAAGCGATCCCGCTTTTTAAACCTTGTCAAGCGGCTTCAGGATCAAAATGTCGTTCGGTTGGGGGATGTTAGCCCTGATTGCCGCCCCAATAGAAGTATGCGCAGTGGTTTGACCTTTATTTTATTTCTGTAAATTGTTGGCCCTGCTCTTACAAGATCTCTAATCGCTGGCTGTAAATCCAGATGCGTTCTCACCAATGGCCTTTCCGACGGGCATGATAGTTTACGACCTTTCCATATCTGTTCCTCCAATTTCCCACCTAGACCTATATCCGTTCGAAATATTCCGAGAACCCCTTGTTATAATAGCTATTGCGGACGGAACGGAGTTACCTGGCCCGCCCGAAGGGACGGGAACATACTCACAAACTCAGTCGAATGGAACCAAGCCGTGTAATTATCCCACCGTAGAGGGGCTCCAGCTACTCCAACAAGAGTTAAATACACTCAAGGACAGCCATCCTAAATCACTAGTTCAACAGCTACTAGTATTCGACTATGCTGCCGTGTCGAAGCTTGTTACAGGCCCTGACACGGTGATATGGGTTCCCCGCCCTGAAGCCGCTCGATCAACAACGGTGAAGACAGTGATGTGTGATATCACTTCGCGACTACTCGGGGAACTATCCGGACTTGCAGAAAGGATTCAAGAATGGCCAACAGTTGAATCCCCAAAGGCCTCATCTTGGGGTCCACGACGAAAGCCCGAAGTCCGTCCACCAGTGTCTGAGAAGTTACAACATAGAATGACTATGCCTGCGCAATTGCCAGGGGCTAACGGAACTTTCGTCGATGCCTCTGATACCAATTTCCAGCCGGCGGAGCATGATTCCCCAACCACTTTTGATGAAATCACCCGATCCATTCAGGTTTCCAACCGTGTGACATCCTCTATTAAAGCGTCTTCGAAACCTGGTTCAAAGGAACATAGCCGTGAACGAATGTCAGCACAAGGACTTGGGTTTGTAGCTGCAAGTGAGAGAAGCAAAAGTCGAGTTAAAGGCCGTTTGAACATAGTCATGGGCACCTTGTTTCTTCAAGCTGGTCGGTGGCCTGATTCACTCAAGGAACTGGCTGAGGGCGCGACAATAGCGCGGGCAAACAGCGATTATATTTGGCATGCAAAAGCTCTGGAGTCAATTCTACAATGTCTACTAATGTTAGGGTGGGCTGGGATGGACTTTAGGGTATGATTTTACAAACGCCGTTACGCCGTAGAAAAATTCCTGGTCAGAAATAACCGCAAACTAACAGTGGTCCCATCTTTCAGATTCCACAAATTTGCTATCCAACAGCAGATAAATTTTCAAAATCTGTTTCCCAAACACCATCTCTGAGCCACACTGAACTCTATAGTATCGGGCAATCGAATCCCGAAAACCGCAGAGTTTCACTTCAGAACCTAGCAAATCTCCTTCCCGATCTCGCAAACAATATCCTGAATCTTTACACTCGAGCAGCAAATATTACAGATGAGCCAGTCCCACAACTTGTATTTTCAGAAACCGTGATTCGACTTGCACGTATTCTCGCTACTGTTTATATTCGCGATGGTTCTCTTGATGATAGCGCACTGGGAAATATCGTCATGAATGACTCGTTGAAGTTTGTCCGTTCCCAAGAACGCCCTCGAGGTACCGTGTCACTCCGCAAGTCAGATATAGCGAGCTTCTTGTTCCGCGCTTTACCGGCTTCGCTAGGTACCGATGTTCCAATTACTGATTCCACTCCGATTTTGGTTGGTATGGCGTCCGTACTCTCCTCACTAGGTTTAGATCGGAAAAATGCGTTTGTGTTGCAACTTTTATTTTCTATCTTAATTCCAGGGTTAGTCCAGGCACGGAAAATTGGCGCTGCTGAAGTCGGAATCCATCCCGCTGCGGGCTTATCCGCTCTCAACTATTCGGCTTTTGAAATGAATGCCTTGGATGCTGGCCCAGGAAATATGGAAGAAAGCATCAGGATTTTGCTGGCTTTGGTGGGTAAGATCTACGGCGTCCCGGGCATAATGATTTGCACCGACAATCGACGAGATCTTTCCAGGCATAACTCAACTGCGAAAAGTGAAACTGTACCTGAATATGACTCCGTTGATTCAATAGTTGACAGAGCATTTCGTCATTCGGTAATGAATGGGTTTGGGGACCACACATTGAAAGTCGAAATTCTCAAGGCATGCATTAATCTTTGCGAAGCACTGCCTGACTTCCAAGGTGTCCTGCAATTTACAGTTGACCTTCTTCAAACAGTCAAAGGCACTCTCATGCTTCTTCCAGACAGCTATCTCGGACTACCTGTCATACCCTTACAGGAGCAGGTACGCTTGTTTAACAACGTGAAACGAACCGTTGCGGCTGCAAAGAAGCTTGGCGATTCTAATCTAGAGGCTGAATATTGGGATGACTTCATGGTGCGAGGTGTGGAACTTGTCAATTCCTCTGACTTCAAATCGCCCGTCAGACGGTCAAGAACGGACTTCGGGTTTGCCAATGTCGAGGAGCGCCTGGAGAAAAAGAATCCGTTTATATACAGCACTTTCTCCAAGGCTACCACAAAACGCTCGGAAGATCTCTTGATTGCTGAGGAACCTGCTACCTTCAAGGTCACTCTTCAAAACCCCTTCGAGTTCGATGTGGAAATCGAGAGTTTGCGGATAGATGGGACTGGCATTCCATTCGAAGCAGCAGCCACCCATGGACTATGGCTTGCACCATTCACTACTCAGGAATATTACATCTCTGGCGTTGCAGCAACCGAAGGTACGCTGGAAATAAGGGGATGTACAGTCAAGGTCAAATTTTGCCGTGAAAGAATATTTCCTATCTTCAAAAACTTCTGGAAGCCGCAGAAGGAACAGAAAATAAAACGAACAGGACTGGCCGCAAAGGAACCCTTCTCAGAACGTCCCTTGTCTTGGAGCTCAAATGCATCACGTAGTAGATTAGGGGCAAGCAGGAAAGGTCCAGAGCCGGATATCGTGCTTATTAAAGTTATCCAAAAGCAGCCAACAGTCATCATCCACTCAACATCGCTCTCGCAATCGGCTATCATGTTGCTGGAAGGGGAGACACGATCATTCGATATTACGCTTCAGAACATTTCGACCTGCCCGTTGGATTTCATTTCATTTAGCTTTGAGGACTCTTCAACACCCCAACTCCAATCAGCTCTTAACAATAAAGAAAACCTGCCCACCGATATGTACGAATTAGAGTTACGGCTCTCTACAAACCCAGCCATGACATGGCGGCGTGACAAGCTCCACGATTATGAGCTCTCGATCGCTCCGGGAGAAACTGCAACTTTCACGATTGACATATATGGAAAGCCAGGCCTTGATAACGCCATACTCAAGATTGACTATGCGAACGTTTGTACCTCGTTAGCAGATCTCCCGGAAACATTTTACTGTAGACAGATTTCCTTACCATTAACTGTCACCGTTAATGCAGGCGTTGACGTCACAAGATGCGATGTGCTACCATTTACCAGTGATTTTGCATGGGATAATAATAAGCTGCAGCAAAGCGAAGATTCACGCACATCACTTGGCGACAAGGAAGCCATTAAATCAATGGAGTCCTCGTCAACACCACGATCCATCACCCAATTTCGAGAAGCACAATTTTCACAAACATTCTCCCGCATTGGACTCAGTTCCTTCGGATTCGGCCATTGCTTGTTACTTCTTGATTTGCGCAACGCCTGGCCCAATCCTCTAACAGTCTCGCTATTTGTAAACGAAAATATTTCGGACGGAGCGAAAAGTCCTGATGATAAACTGAAACACAATCCTGTTGGCATCCACGAGATCTTCGACGAACTTCAGCCAGGCCATATCTCCCGGTTTCTACTGGTCGTTCCCCGTGTCTACATAGAGAACGCGCAAAAACCCATCCCGTCATTAAACGTCAGCAACAAGCGTCAATTTGTAGTCAGCGCAAATAAACTCGATTACGAGGCAGAGTCTTCCGCGAGGGAATGCTTTTGGTTTCGAGAGGAACTTCTCAAGCACCTGCGCGGGTCGTGGAAAGACGTGGCGACTGGTCGTGGGGGGGTCATTGACCTGCGAGCCATCCGACTGAACGCACGGATGGTTGACGCTCTCCGAATTGATGATGCCGACGTCACTTTCTCTTTGCGCCCGTACACAGGAGACAGCAGTAACGATAAGACAATCGAAAACGGCATCGATAGCGTCTCCCAAACCGGCCACTCCAAATTCACTGTGAAAACAAACACCTTCCTCACACTCTCGGCCACAATTATAAACCGTTCGTCCAAACCAATTCACCCGCTCCTCCGCCTCCAGCCCAGCCTGCGCCATACCCCACATGCCATCGCTCTCGATCTCTCCAAACGGCTCGCGTGGTCTGGGATGCTACAGCGCGCCCTGCCCATTCTCGAACCGCACCAGACCACGGAGGTAACTCTGGGTGTTACGGCTTTGTGTCATGGAGAGTATGAAATCGGTGCAAGCGTTGAGGAAATCCGACGCTTGAATCCCTCTCCACCAGAGGTCGCTATGGGCCAAGGAGCTACGGAAGAGTTGAAGGATTCCGCTGCCACTGCGCCAGATCCATATTTCGATAATTTCTTTATTGCAAATACCCCGAAGCGCAGACGAATATGGCATTCGCGGGTGCCATGTGTGATATCCGCTCGCGATTGAACATAATATGTATGTTTTGGCGGATCGATTTTTGGCTATTGCTTTGCAGGTCGCTTAATCCTTCCTGGCTGACTTGTTGTATTGTTTTCCAAGCCCATACTGTATACACTGCGTTGAGTCATTCGCCTCGCCCCTCAGATCTAGCGATCCATTTTACATATTTCTGAACCCAAGGCCTATGCTCCTGGCAACCCTACGTATATAACCTGAGCATCACCTTGTTCTTTTGTTGGTTCTTTTCTTCTCTTTTTTGGGCCTACCTGATCTGATTTATGTGGGCGTAGAAATGTATATTCGAACATTCCCGGTTCATGATAATGAATATAAATGCCAGCGGGTTACGAACTTCAGGATGGGGATGAATACGACGAGCCCTTTACATCGTTTTATTTTCCTTTATTAGAATAATAATTATTTCGAAATTTCTAACTCTCCCTCCCAACTAGTCATATCCACATACATCCATCCAACAAACTTCCACCCCGTTCCAGACGCGGCGTCTGCTGCCTGCATAAATCCCGAATACGAACAGAATTTGACTTTCGCAAAATGCCGAGGTCCATTTTCTCAACTCTTGCCCGAATAAATACAACGACAAAAAGATGCAGTAACATCCCATTCGTGTTGCTTGTGGCTGCAGACATCAAGTCACCCGCCAGCTTGCCGCTGCCAAAGCTGCCTCCGATTTGCTGCTGGAGCAGTCTTGTCTGTCTCTCGCTAGCCCAAGCCCGACCAGCGATCCTGAGCAACAATGGAACCATGGAACCATGGCGCTATCCAAAAATTTCAAGTTCCCAAGATTGCTTTCCGAGCTGGTCGGCGCCCGATGCCGATTTCCTTCGTTTTAAGCTCTATAAAATGGCTTGTCTTTTCTTGTTCCTGTCGTTTCCCCTTCGAAATTTAATGTAATACAACACGAATACCGTGATATAATAATACTCCAAGAGCATCACACTGCCTCCGCTTGCGTTGTTTGTCGTTCAAATTTATATCCAGCGGAAGCAGGATCACCAAGTACCTACGCTTTCGCCCAGTATCTATCTCTTCTTTGCCAATGGGCTATCTCTCCTCCCTTCTACCCAGCGGAAAGGTTTCCTTCCACTATGCGCCAAACGTTCTCCAGCTAGCACTTAAACGCTCAGAATCCCTCGCCACCTCATCCACCTCACCCATTCAAGAAGACACAAAAGAAGTCACACAAGATGAAAAAGACCAAGACCAACCCTACATCTCCCTTGCAGAACTTTGCGAAACCTCCACCCCTAAGAAATGCCAGTTAAACCCACTCCTCTTCAACGGTCACCTCCAAACAGCTTACACAGCCGTTAAAAGTGACGACATCCCCGTTTACTACAAACGTTGGACCTTCCAGTCCAACAGTGCAGCTTACAGGGGCACCTTCGATGTCGACTTCGTCGTCCCGCCCTATGAAATCTCGCTAACCGAAGATACGAACCGTGGCGCCCAGGAGACGATAAGCAAGTCACCCAAGAATCCCGCTCCGCCTCCCCATCTCCTCCCGCCCCGCACCACCTTCTTCACAGAAGAGGAGTTCGCCTCGCTCCCCTCCACCACAGACACGACTCCTATGCTGGTGGTCTTGCACGGCTTATCCGGCGGTTCGCATGAGATCTACCTCCGCCATGTGATTGCGCCGCTGTTCGAGGCTGGGTGGGCAGCATGCGTGCTGAATTTCCGCGGGTGCGCTAAGTCGCGCATTACGAGTCCGATTCTCTACAATGCGCGCGCAACGTGGGATGTGCGGCAGCTTGTGGGGTGGGTGAAAGAGGCGTTTCCGCAAAGGAGGCTGTTTGGGATTGGGTTTTCGTTGGGGGCGAATGTTTTGACGAATGTAGGTTTCCTTTCGTTTTCTCCTCCTTTGTTAATGCTAACTTCTTTTTTCTCCTCCAGTATCTCGGTGAAGAGGGCGCATCCTGCCCTCTCTCAGCCGCCGTCATCTGCTCCAGTCCCTGGAATCTAGAAGTCAGCTCAAAAGCGCTGAAGCGAACATGGATGGGAATGGAAGTGTACTCCAAGACTATGGGCAGTAATATGAAAAACCTGTTTGAACAGTAAGCTTTATCGCATTTGGAGCTTACGTGGAGGTCCTCTCGTGAGGTGAGAAAGAATGTACAAAAGCTAACGATCGAAACTCCAATTTTAACATATAGGCATGTCGACGAAATCTCCAAACATCCGGCTGTCAACGTTGAGCGAGTTCGAAATATTAAATATCTTCATGAATTTGATAGGTGCGTGTGCATTTACTTATTTCCATCGCGAGACTCCTCAAATACTATATATCCCTATCTCCAATGGACAGTGCAATAGGCAATGGAGAGAAGAAAGTCACTATTTGGCTTCGACCAAAAACTAAACATATCTCAAACAGAGAACTCCAAGGACCCGTATGGGGTTACCCTACAGAAACCGCTTATTATCGTGACGCCTCCTCCATCGACTCTATATTCGCCATAAAGGTTCCATTCTTCGCCATCCAGGCAGAGGATGACCCTGTAAGTATACTTATCCATATATATCCGGTATGGCTCATTTTCTAACATGTGAGCCCCACAGATCGCTGTTGGTGAAGCGTTACCATATGAGGAGATCAAGCAGACACCGTATGGCGTCATGTGCACGACGTCCTGGGGCGGACATTTATCTTGGTTCGAATATGGGGGCACCAGGTGGTTTACGAAGCCGGTATGTCCAAACAAACATCACAACGTATCCCATACTTACATAGAACCAAATATGACAGATAACAACCTTTCTGACCAAAATGGCAACTAAAATCGATCTCGATGCACCCTACAATATTGAAGGTGCCGATGCCCAAGAGATAAATCGAAAGACTCAACAGCAAGACACTTATGTCGACCCTATGCCGAAATTTTTTGCCATGCGTCGGAAGATGGACTTGCCGATCGTGCATTTCATGGGGTTGCGGAAGAGCACGGGGCCCGAAGGGGATGATTAACTGGCGCAATGTTTTGGATTTGCTGCCTTACGAATAGGTAATCTGTATTATATGATGAATGATATTTTCCCCTCGATATTCTAGATTTAAGACATATATTTTGATAGAGTAGGATTGAAGCGCATGATCAACTCCATGCCACTGCTGTACATATCGAAAGGAGAATCATGCTCTTAAAAACCCACGCAAGTACCTAAGTCAATCAAAATTAAGAAAGCAAAAGAAAAGAAATGGTATCATGATTAGCATCATCCCTTCCAGTAAATAAGATACTTTTCCGTGGACTCCATTGTCAACCTATCCCACAACATATAGTTCAGTAGCTCCTTTTATGTGAACGACACCCGCTTCCGATTGGGCTTCGACCTCGATGGTTTCGAGGATGAGAACTCCTTAGCTTCTCCTGATGACGAATTTTTCCCATCACTCTTACCCTCACCAGAATCAGGCCGCCTTTTCTTGCGGAGAGAATCTTTCACTTTTTCCTATTTGGCAACGACCGTTAGAATCAAAATAAATGCAGATGTAAACATGGTGAAAGCATGACACTAGAAGAAAATGAATACATAAATCATGCGAAGTTAACATACCAACTTCTCTTTCTTCTCCATCTGCCTAGCTTCTGCTTCCTTCCTTCTCGCTTCACGGATCTCTTCCATCTGCCTCGCCTTCATCATCTTCGACTCAATCTGGCCTTCTTTCTCTGCATTCACTATGGCTAGGATAGTCATCATACTTTCCTATAGTATAACAACGGAGAAAAATATGGGGGATACCCTCCATCAGCCCACTTATCCGCCAACAGGATTCCATTCCCATATCCTTCTTAAAGCAAATTCACTCAACCCCGATTAAAACATACCTGATCATCCACAAACACTTTCCCCTTCTTCATCCCCTTAGGCTTCGTCACGCCTACAGGCGTAATCATATTCAGCTGCGGCAGATCCAGTTCCTTCTCGGTGTATATGCGCTTCTTCCTCTTTTTTAGATTCTCCGGGGCGGTGCGAGGTTTGGCCTTAACTTCCTTAGGCAGGGGACGGTGGATGGAAGATTTTGACTTTGGCTTAGAGACGCGGGAGCTAGAAGCGAGGGGTTTGGATTTGGATTTGGAGGAAGAGGATGACTTGTTTGAGGGCTTGGAGGAGGATTTGGATGAGGAGCCTCTGTTTGGCGCCATTGTGAACAGGGTAGCACGGGTTTGTACTCAAATGTGGGGGAGTATGCGAATTTTGTACAGCAGAGGGCTGGGGGACGGGTCCGGAGTCAAGAAGTGTTAGGGAGCGGATGGAACTCCGGATATCGTATTTAGTACATTTATTACTATATTCTCGAAAACAACTCGTCCCGCATTTTGAGTCGTGGTTCATAGAAACTACAAAAAATTCATGGCAATATCTTGAAGGCGGTGAGTCCCCCAGTAGCGTCACGGCATCTCAATTCAGAGAACCGAGCTCCATGTAACAGTGAACGCACTCACCACATCTATCGCGCCCGCGATTCACGTCCGGTTCCTTATAGACAGACACATACCGTCCACGATGGTACTCAATCCCACTTATCTAGCGCAGCGGACGCGGTCCTGTATGTTTTAATTCCATCCCGAGATCATCTTCCCACACCCATCCTTGTTACTGATCTATAGTCCGGCTGATGAGAGAAACCAGCTATCAACTGGCAAGATGCGAGACGGAGAGTTTTGAAATCATATCGAGAGTGGTTACGAGCGGTTAGTGCAATTTTTTTCTTTTCTTCGTGGACGTTCGACGAGCAGGTCTAATCGTCATGAGGCGTCCGCCCCGGATATTCGAATTGCACAAGTGTTCCCCTCGAGACAACTCCTATTTTGAGCTGATTGAAGTATGCAATGTATCATGAAATCGCTGACCTAACTTTATTCCTCTAATTCTAGTCGCCTGAGATCCAAAACATGTATTCCCTCAATCTCCCCGTCTCTGCTATCCGCACAAAGATCCGCCAGGAGTTTGAACGTCATCGATACGTGAACCAATTACCAGTTGTGGATGTATTGGTAGCCAAGAGCAATTCTGAGTACCAGGTATGATGAATGGCGTTTCCGCCCCTTAGTAAAGGAATCTGGACGAGATTTCCTATCCAGTCTTGGTTGACCTCGCTGGAAGGCGGCAATATTTGCTTCATATCCTGCGTATCTCTTGAATTATATAACGATAGCTAATGGCCGAATCCCGTTTATGGGATAACACAATTCAAATAGGAAACACTCAACTATTGGAAGCAACTCTCACATGTGATGAAATACTTCCGCGTCGAAGAAGACCCCACTGCAAAGCTGCCGAAGAACTTTATGTCTGGCTTCCTGGAGGTGAGTTTTGTTGAGGGAGGAAGTGATGCGATACTGCTTTGGGCGAGGCTTGCTAATGTAATAAATATCCTAGGGCCGTAATTAACTGGTTATTTTTTATTTTTTATTTTTTATTTTTATTTTTTGCTTCGTCGGCTTACTGTCTGTTGCTGGGGATGCTAAATAGAGATGTATATAGATTACTTAATTTAGCAAAATGGGAATTTTTTTCGACTCCACTTGATATAAGCACTCTTGTAGTGCGTGTTTTATTCTTGGCCCTGGTCAAGGTTGGTGGATTTGCTGGAGATAAAGGGCCCAAACACCTTTTTTACCAGAAGGAAAGAAACTGTTGAACCCATCCAGAATTGATTATGAAATAAGAAATGAAATCTTGACGAAACCAACTAAGACAAATGACCCAAAAAAAAAAAAGCATATATAGGAAAATCAACAAAAATCGATAAAGTGATAAGCAAAACTCCACACGCCACTGTAGGCTGTTCTATAAGGCCTGCCTTCCTCTTTTTTTCCATATTGACCCATGATGTTTAGCATAACGGAAAATATACAATCGAGAGCAATAAAAAAACCAAACAATTCTGTTTTGGAACAAAATAGTTATAATAATGCACAATTCACTATTTTAAATCATTGGCTCTGAATCTCTTCGAAAGCGTTCTTTGCCTCAATGAAAGTCTCCGTTACCGTGTCGCACAGATTCATGAGGTCATCGAGTCCTTTTTCTAGGACAGAAAAGACGTTTGTAGTGTCTATTTATATATTCGTTAGTCATTTAATCCGCGAGAATGACCCCCGTGTATCGCAGATGCGTCCATGCGCATGATAAAAGGAAATAGAGCATAAAGAATGGACGCAGAGGTCCGTATACACATACCAAATGTCTGAATGCGCAAGTTCATTTTAGCTTCTGACGGATGTGGCATTGTGTATCCGCAGAATTCGACTTCGGGACTGTAGAATGAGTGAGATTAGAAGCTTGAGTCGGTGGCTGCTCTATAATAAGCGATGTGCGGATCCAATGGGCTCGCTCCACTGATTACTTTTGGTCACAAGACGCCAAAAAATTAAGCAGAGGTAAAACGGATAACATCTATGGCTCACGGTTTCAAACACACCGCGTAGGGCATGGAAATGATCTCAATGATGCCCGCGTGCCTGCCTTTGCGACGTATTTTCACTGGAATAATCCTGTGATTCTAGATGGTAGAAGTTTTGTTTTTGGATACTCACTTTTTCATGATCACATATCTCAGTGCGTTACCAAGTGTATGGTCTTCTTTATCGAACTGAAATGATGCGGCTGTCTCTTCGGCCCCAGGTAACTGAAAGTAATGTTAGCAGGAGCTCAAAGAAGAAAAGAAGCACAAGGCGCCATGGGATGAGAATATGAAGTATCAAAAACAAGGCAAATTAAACGGAATAATATATATCTACTTGAGAGGGGGAAATAATAGTCGTCAAAGACTCAGAGTTCAAATATCGGACAGGCTTAGTAGCACATTAGGAATAACCAAACCTAACCAAATAGCAAACTAGGGGAGATAACAAACCATTACTTACAATGCTAATTCGCAGTCCATCAAGTTCGATCATATCATCCTCGTCCTCCACTTGCTCTTGCTCTTGAGATTGTGGCGCAACGTCCGGCATAGGTTCATCTTGGGAGTGGGCAGAAGCCGGCATCTTAATGTTTGAACCTTGGCTATACGGACGTTGGATATATCGGGTTTATAGAAATTTCAGCAGGTCGAGGAATGCTTGCGAAATGCCTTTCCCTCTTGTGTCTTGAGTCGTTCCTATACTAGTAGGACAACCACATATGCCCTCGAGGGTATCCTGTCTCAAATACCTTCTTGGACAGCCCCTCACGCCAGCAATGTTGACTCCTCGGGCAAGGATAGATTTTGGTATAATGCCGTCGCGTTTTTTCCTTTATGAAGTAGAATCAAAATCCAGAAATTTTAGAGGCTCGGGTTGGAGATAATTTAAAGTTCGTAACTGATCCTGTTTCGGACTAGTGCCATGATATCCGTCTGGTCGGATGATGTCATAATTAGAGAGAGAATAAAAGTCAATTCGCAATAAAAAATTACAGACATCAACATGGAAAGTGTGAGGGCTTTTCTCGATGATGAGGAAGAAATACATTGCGTTATCCGCCTTCAGCACGGCATTCTACAAGCCGCAAGCCAATCGGTTACATTCAAGCAACAAACAGATTCTGTTCACCTACAAGACAGTGTCCCGTCCACACTAACGGCTCCGAAGCCTGCAAATTCCACACTTTTCAAATACATCCATGGCGCATGCCACAAGGAGAGGTGATGTAGTGTGTGGAACCCACTCACAATAAACCAACAATACGTGACCAAGACATATACCGAGACCGAGGCTCCTTCCAAGGCATGGATAATATAACACATCCGAGGTGGACGCTAGTGTGTAACGCGCTTGACTATGAACAGCGCGTGAAATGGGTATAGTCGAAGAAACTAGGGGTTCGAGAAATGAAAAAGAAATAGACATAGACATTGAAATAATAAATACATATCGAATCTCTATTCGCCTTTTATCCCTTGAATCCCCGTTTCCCTCCAATCCTTGTCACATGCTGTGGAAACGGGGGAAGAGATGTTAGAAGCCCCTGCTATAGTTAGGGCAAAAAGCTATTAAAATAGATTCTTGCCCGCAGTTTTGTTTTTTGGAATCGCAGTGCAGGAAAAGCCAGCAAGTCGTACATACTGGATATAATATATTCCACAGTAACTGACGCTTCGAATTCATAAACCGTTGCTTCAGTGGAGCCTCGCCTAAGCTTGCGTGACTTGGCTTAAAGTGGGAGTGTTGGGAGCGGCGTCCGAATGAGAGCGAACATAATGGATTTCCGTACTCGGGCCACACGTCATGGACGATGGCTGATGCGCAACTAGGATTCCGGTATTCAACGAATCCGCTAGATCTGTTTGGCAGTAAACAAATGTAACGGCAACAACCAAGTCATTGGCTCGATCAAGGACATCTATCATGGATTTGCTAACAGGGACCGTGTGCGTTGCTAAGTGGCTGCTGAGGTTATCAAGTATGCGACGTTAACTAATGCCTGCCAGGGGGCTTTCGATAACTTTCGACCGTATAATGTCAAACCAGAATAGAGACGCTTGAATCCTTCCCGGTTTGAGTGTGCTTAACTCGTCCGAAATGACCTCCTCTCTGTCGGTCTATCAGTCGCTTTAGGTTCTTCCGTGAAACTCGATCCCAAACGCCTTCTATTCATCCACTATATCACATCATCGTACAAGAAGAAAGTCGTTCCCTTACATCGGGGTAGTGATGAAATCAAATTGGGCTATTTGGTGACTCGTCGCCCCAAAATCTCCGCGGGGCATAGGAATCGATTCCAAAATATGATGGCCAGTCCCAATGCCTAACCAGAACGTCGGAGCACACACATCAATCGTCTCTCCACTTGACAAAAACGTCATCAGTCCTAAACCGCTGCGTACATGTCGAATCCTCCAGCTTAGTCCGAAATCCACTTTTATACGCCAGTAAGCCTGCTTGAGCAATCATTATACCGTTGTCAATGCAAAATCGTTCGTCAGTCGCATAAACGCTTCCGCCCCGGTCACGAGCCATGATTCCCATCATTTCCTGTAAGCGCTCATTGCAACCAACACCACCAACAATTAAAACCTCTTTCGAGCCGACATGCGCCATAGCGCGTTCCGTAATTTCAACGAGCATTGCAAACACCGTCTCCTGAAGAGAGAAGCAGAGATCTGCGCGTGTAGGAAGGTCATCATTCGTGGCGTCATCCGGGGCTTCTACCGCTTTCTCGGCGGCATCCTTATTGGATTGATCTTCCCCACCTAACCCAAGGGATATAGCCAATGCATCCACAGATGCCAATATGCCTGAGAAAGAGCAATCCATCCCTTTGACTGTATAGGGCAGGTCTACCAATTTCCGACCCTTTTTCGCTAGCTGTTCAATATTGTATCCAGGTGCTGGGTCGTTGGAAATATGGAGCGTGCGAGCGAATCTGTCAAGACAGTTTCCAACAGCGATGTCGAGCGTTTCCCCAAATATTCGATATCGTTGGGATGAATAGGCTATGACTTGGGTATTCCCCCCTGAAACGTAGAGCACAATTGGATTAGGAGCTCCTGTGATATAACGTCCCATTTCGATATCTACTGTCTAATTAGAAAAGGTGCGTTGTGTATTTATTTTTCAAGTAATCCCCGAAATTCAAGGGTTTAAAAAGGCCAGCTGAAGCATGCTCCCGCACAAATTTGTGAAATCAAGAAATCGCGCAATAGGGATAAAAAAACGCAGAAACGTACGTCCAACACAATGGTTTACTCCAACCAATTCTTTTCCCCATAGTAAGCTTAACATCCTCGCAGCGACTGCTACGCTCTGTAAAGGGGCGCCCATCCCGGGGCCTTTTGTGTAACATATACAGTCCACATCGTTCACTGTAACTTGAGCTTCTTTCAAAGCACGCTTCACAAGATTCACAACCCATGCGCGGTGATGCTTGGCCGTGTCCTTGGGCAGAAACCCCTCACCCGGGGGAGAAACGAAGGTATGGCGGATGTTGGAAAGGACTTGCGCCGCACCACCATCGTCAGGATGTAGGATCAGCCCAACTCCCAGTTTGTTAGCGGAGCCCTCAAGGCCTATAGCAATCATGGTGACAAATCCCTGGCATTTAAAGCGCTAATTAAAGCTGCGAATTGAGGAACCTCAGTCATGGCAATTTGTCGAGTCAACTTTTATGTTGAGGTGCAACTATATAAAGTGGGGTAAGGACAATCATGATCACGTGATGTTCCTCGACGGAATAATTGGCAACAGTTTATCCGAGCGGACTCCTTCGTCCACGCGAATAACACTGAGGAGTTTTGGAAACTATTATATCTGCAGGCTAAGTGTGATAGCTTTCATCCTCTTCATCTTGTACTCTCCCGTATCGTTTTTGCCCTTATGTTTCTTGGTTAACCGATTTCCACGTTCAAAATTCGCACACAATGTCGGATTCCAGTCATTTTGGAGAGTGCGATAGGTTTTCGCAGTTGTCAGACGAATTTATGTCCTGGTTAAAACAGAGACCTGGAGTCAAAGTGAGCCCGAAGATTAAAATTGCAGATCTAAGGTCTGAGGGTGCCGGAAGAGGCATTGGTATGTTTGTTCAGCTTTTATCCCTTTTAAAACATTTAATTGTTGCCTTTATTTGCTAATGGTTCTTCTGGTTATCCAGTGGCCGATGACGATATAGGCGAGGATGAAGAGCTTTTTGCAATCCCACAAAACCTAGTGCTTAGTTTTCAAAATTCGAGCCTAAAAGATCTATTGGATTTCAATGAGAGAGATTTTGACCCATGGCTTTGTCTCATTGTTGTAATGATATACGAGTACCTCCAAGGTGGGGCATCGACGTGGTCACGATACTTCCAACTGCTTCCCACAAATTTCGACACCCTGATGTTTTGGACGGATGAAGAACTCCGGGAATTGAGTGGCAGCGCTGTGTTAAACAAGATCGGTAGATCAGATGCAGAAGCAAATATTCTTCGCAATATTCTTCCTCTCGTTTCTGGAAATCCCTCCCATTTTCCACCAATGAGCGGTGTGGCATCCTTCGACTCGCCAGAGGGCAAGGCGGCACTACTCTCTCTTGCTCATCGCATGGGCTCATTGATAATGGCTTACGCCTTTGATATTGAAAAGGGAGAAAACGACGGGGGGGAGGGCCAAGATGGTTATGTAACGGACGACGAGGAAGAGCTATCCAAAGGAATGGTCCCTTTGGCCGATCTCTTGAATGCGGATACAGATCGAAATAATGTGAGTATTTTTGCTCTTGATAGCATCATACCTACATACACGTGCTAACTTTGAGAAAAGGCACGACTATTCCAGGAAGATTGCTATCTCTCTATGAGATCAATAAAACCCATTCGAAAAGGGGAGGAAATCTTCAACGATTACGGCGAACTGCCTCGCGCAGACTTGCTGAGGCGGTATGGTTACGTCACTGACAATTATGCCCAGTACGATGAAGTCGAAATCTCGATGCGAACCATTTGCTATGCCGCCGGGATTCCATCCGCGATCCCTGGCCCAGAGCACCCATGTGTATGTCTCCGCTCCACCGAGCTTTGTATACTCAAGTACATGACTGATTCTGCAGTAGCTGGAATTCTTAGAAAATATGGGAGTGTTCGACGATGGCTACAGCATTCCTCGACTCAACCTCAATACACCACTCATGGAAGTGCTCCCTGAGGAGCTATTGATCGCTCTCAATGTCCTAACAATGCCACCCGATCAATTCAACCAACTAAAAATGAATAATAAGGTTCCCAAACCTAGGCTAGGGGTAACGGAAGCAACTTTACTTGCAACCGCGGTGCAACAGACACTGGGTGATTACACCACAACGCTCGAAGAGGATAAAGATCTTTTAAGTTCAATTTCCAATATCCAGGAATCGACTGACAGCACAGCATCGGCGAGGCGATTGAAGATGGCGCTGCAAGTCCGAATCGGGGAAAAACAAATATTATCACAAGTTCTTACCGCTCTTGGAGATTTCGATGCGCATCAAGGTCAAGTATTTGACAACTCCAAGAGGAGTGCGGAAATCGTTACGCCTTCGGGCGAGAAGCGAAGGAAGCTATAAGTCGATGGAAATTAACATAGAGAGACGAGACAAGATTATCTAAAAAGGAAAGACCAAAAGAACGGAGATTTCGAGCCTTTTTTACAATCTTTCCATTTTTTTGTGGATTTTAGCTAATTTTAGCAGTAACTATTATACATGGCTAGTAACGATACTCTTTTGGACTATGTGCACTAACGTATATAGAGGTTGGGGAGGAAGACTCAACTTTCTTCAGGCCACGGCAGATTTATATCGCCTGGCTGGATGCAAGGTGGAATAAGTTTGTGTATTCAGGATGACAAGGGAAAAGAGTCAAGGTAAAAAAATGCACGAAAGTCCAGGATCCCTCCCAAAAGGTGATTTGTGTGAGTGAGAATTTCAATATGAAGCCTGACCAACTCCTCTCTAGATATTTCGACGACGAAACGCGATTTGAAACACAGAAAACCTGAGAAACCGAACCATTCACAAACGCCGACCATGCTAAACGGGTAAATGGGAGAAAAAACACATCAAGACGGAGTTTGAGCTGCCGGCCCCTTCAGTACTACGTTGTTCGTCCCGTTGTGGGAATTATTTGCCCCCGCCATCACAGGGGTTTCACCCTGTAAGCGCCGTTGGGCTTGCACATGGGCTTGAAACTGGGCTTGCGCTGCCGCCTGGTCTCTCGACTTGGCTGACAGATACGCTCGATGCTGCATGATCTGGATGTCAAACTCATCCATTTCATATATCGGATCCATGTCCTCATCGTCTTGATCATACTTGAACCGCTCGAGTTTTATCGGATCAGCCTCCGACTTATTTCGGAATGGAAGGTTGCGGCGGTCGATCATCATTCGCCCACCCCGTCCTATGCGACGCCGGAAGGATGGCATGTTTCTACTAGACTCTTCGTCTGAAGGGATACACTGTTGAACCGTCCTCGCGAATTTGGTCAGCGCATCGAAACGGCTAACCTCTTCCAAGGCGTCTCGAGAATGATCCGAGGACTCCGAAGCTGGAGGCGTGGGGAGATATTCTGTGGTGATTGCTGGGCGGAACTCAGCATCGAAGCTATGGTCTGAAGTTGGAGTAAGTGGTGCTGTGGTCCAATCAACGTATCCCTCATTCCATTTAGAATGTTTCGCAATGTTTTGCTTGATTTCTCGCAGAACTTCGCTTTCTTTATCTGCTTGTACATCTTCCAGCAGCACCAAGTCCTCTCCTGGCTGTCCACTAGGTCGGGGGGGCATGCGAAGCTGTGTGGCGACTGGACGACTGCTAGCTGGTACTTCTGGCGGCCGTTTCTTTGGCTGCTGTGATGGGACATTAGCAAGAGGGATCTCAGGTCGTATGCGAAACACAATTCTTACCCTTTGGTTGACGAGGTCATCATCATCGTCCTTGATACCAAGTTTTCTTTTCATCTCCTTTACTTCAGCCCGTTGGACAAACACTTGTCGCTCAGCGACAAGCAACTCTTTCCTTGCTAATTCGCGTTGTCGTACCATGGCGACCAACTCCCGAGCTTCTTCCAGCTCCTTTCTCAGTCGCCGCAGCTTCTCGGCGCTCTGGGCATCCCTACCACGGGTCTTGCGAATTTGTCGCACTTCCCTTCTACGGAAGCACACATAGGGATCTCCATCGTCTGTTTCCTGACCAGTCTCAAACTGCGAAGTTCGCGTCAGCGCTGGATATCTACATTTAATGCATTATTTGCAGTACTTACTTTGAGCCCAGTCTGCAGGGGTCGATTTCCACATTTGGTTCTCCTGGATTTCCAATGTTCATATATATCCCTGGCAAACCTCCTTGCATTTTCGTCTACGAGCCCGTCAAAGCAATGTTCCATTTCAGAATATGAGAGAACTGGAGGGCTGTCGACCGATGCAAATGGTTGCTTTGTTTGGGCGGTCTCCTCGAAGAAGGCCATGAACTCTTCGAATTGATCCTCTGTACATTGCGTGGAAGCACCCTTCTTCTGGTTCATAATCTTGAGAGCAATATCGTCCTCTTCGACTAAGTTATAACTACACCCACTACAGTCTTCCACCGTTGACGAAAAGCGGATGTACGTCGCAGGCTGTGAGAATGTGGGCCTGTACAGAGTATCATATTTGATAGAGCTTGTTACAGTTTCAGGGGTAGGGATATGCGCCTGTGCAATGTTCCCGCGGGCAGCAGCGTTTATTGCAGCTTGGAGATGATATTCCTACAGAAATACAGAAAGGAAGAGCTGTCAGCGCAATTTCCAACACTTTTCGCCAGGGGGTCTATTTTCATCATTATGATTCCTCCTTGGGTGTTGAAGTTTTTTTTTTATGAAAAAAAAACACGTGATCTGGTAACCAGGCAACGCTGAAAAACCGAACAACACCAATGGGGAATATGACTTACGGTCTCCTCAGCCTTCTCAACACCAGTATCAATGGCCTGTAGAGTAGTTTGGAGGTCATCTTCGATGATATCGATTTGATCTTCACGGAATATAGGGATAGGTTGCTTGGAGGTGAGTTTCTTTGGACGCGTGGAGCGCATCATTCCCCCAAGCCGGGACATCACTCTGGGGCGAAAATATCCGGGCTGTCATAAGCAACCCTCCCTAAAATTGGTATCAATCGATAGGCCAGGTCATGCAAAGTCGCGTAGAAGTATTTTCAGGACGATCGAGGGATGTTGTGGTGAGATAAAGCGGTTGGCGGTATGGTGGCGAAACAGTGAATTCTTGAGTTGACGTTGCCTTGACCCTAACAACAGGCCTGTTTTGAGCATCCGACCGCCTCAGGGGCCCGCTTAGGTTGCCGAATGCGGCTAGTGCGGGGAGAGCCAATATCAAAATGCCTCATCGACGCTAGCGTGCCTATTCGGGTTTAGCGCCTGTTTCGTCATCTTCGATTTGTTGGAAGCGGAAAATGGCTTCTAACAGCCAGAACTAGAGGAAGGATATCTAAACGACATATCTCGATATCACGGTATTCAAATGCCGTTGCGCAGATAATAGCGGGCTTCTCATTCTTTTCCCTTCTTATTAGGATACCGATGATTTAGATTTCATATTTCCTTGCAATTGCCCCCTTCCACGTATATTCCTTACTTCCCTCCTCCAACTCTCATCATGGCCACAGAACCCAATAACGCAGCGATGTATGACGCAAGGCGCAGAGAGCAGAACTCGGGTTCAGAGGTTTTAGAAAACATAGTATCAGCTTCCAATTGTGCGTAAAAAACAGTGTCGTTGCAGACTCGATCTCCATATTCTATCCCCGCATCCAGTTAACCCTTGATTTTCTTGATGTCGCCAGTCAATCGAGATGAGGTCGACAGACTACGGAAACGGTTCATGAAGCTGGATAAGGGAAGTCTCCACTGCTGATATGTTGTCTACTTTGGGTGTGCGACGGCCGGCGCCGCAGCCCACAAAGGTCGTCTCATACGTGCTAATACGATTGAGTGCAATACAGGATAACTCCGGCACAATTGAGCGTGATGAATTCCTCTCTCTTCCTCAAGTCTCCTCGAACCCTCTTGCGACACGGTAAATCTCCCCCCTCCCCCAACGCCCCACTCGATCCAAAAGCTTCGAATCAACGAGAATATCCCCTTCATCTCTGTCAATTGTGAGCACTCACTTATCCGCCCAATCATACACTCAGAATGATTGCCATATTCGACGAAGACGGAGGCGGCGACGTGGACTTCCAAGAGTTTGTCTCGGGACTATCAGCCTTCAGCTCGAAGGGGAATAAAGAGGAGAAGCTGCGCTTTGCCTTTAAAGTCTACGATATCGACCGCGACGGCTACATTTCGAACGGAGAGCTGTTCATTGTCTTGAAGATGATGGTCGGGAGCAACTTGAAGGATATGCAGCTTCAGCAGATCGTGGATAAGACCATTATGGAGGCTGATAAAGATGGCGATGGGAAGATTAGTTTTGAGGAATTTACGCGCATGGTGGAAAATACGGATGTCAGCATGAGCATGACTTTGGGTATGTTTTGAATCTTCTCTTTGCTTAGGGAACGATTGGACCCGTGGCGTTGTTTCTCCCCGAGCCGTTTCGCATTTTTTGAGTCAACCTCGCTAACTCTTTGAAACCACAACAACAGATCAGTTCTAATCATACTTTTGCTATCATGACTTCGTTCTTGTTCTTATCCTGATTCCCTCCTGCTGGTCTGATTAGCACCCATTTACAATTATTATTTCTGACTTCCCTCTGCATTTTTATTTTACTTTTTTATTTTAATTTTTGTTTCATTCTCAAACCGCTATGCAATACCAGAAACTTGTGATGTAGAAATTGGGGGGGCCACTGTTCGAACAGCCAAAGAATTTACAACCATCTTAGCTTGCAACTAACCGCCTACCGCAATACAGTGACCCTCGGTGGGTGAGTTCCTGAACATCTACAATTGGAACCGACTTGATTGAAACCCTTTACATTTCATTTCTGCATCACCTGGCGCAAGTTTACTAGGTCCATCAGGACCGTACGGTCGCTCTTCACCTTGTCTAGCTCGTTACATTCCACAACATCGGTTGATCCGAGAGTTATGGCGAAGAAAGGGTTTTCGTTTTAGTGGGAACATGTACAAGTTAATCAACAAACGTCACATTAAACATATATTGAAGCCAGCAGTATTTTGACACCCAGTTTATGGAATACCATCGTTCCCTCATAGATATAGTCTTTTTCAGCCACCTAAAATTGTTTGAAAACAGAAGGAGAAGGAGGGGCGGCCACTCGAATGAATGGAGGAGGATAAGGGGAAAGGAAAAAAGCGCGAATGGCCACCAGTTTGGCCCCCTCTGTCTGATTGATAGCGATATCAAAACCATTCATTGTTCGTCTATATGTAGTTGCCTGCCTACGGATTTCATATAACCAAGAAAGACTCATTAGCACTTCCATGTCAGATGGAGCTCAGCGTTTGATTCACCAACCGGGATCCTCGTCGCTGTGGCTTGCAGTGCCTGCACCCTTTCGCCAAGTTTCTATCTGCCGCCGAGATCAGAAATCCCAAAATAATCAAAAGCCGGGATTTAAACTTCGCCTCCGAGTAACCGGCAGGAGTGCAAAAGTCTCTGGCCATCTCGTCGTCCTGTGTCAAGTTCTGATCCAAACCAAAAATTGAGTCCAATCAATCCATTACATTAGTATGCGAATTTCGCAAACCCGTAATGGTCGATCGATTCCCACATAATCGATACGAACTTTAAGAGGCGCTGGATCAAGAACATTCCACCGAGTCCGAGTCCGACTTTGGGGAACGCGGTTGGTTTCCACGGCGTCATCTGCTGTCAGACTTACTCTGGCTTCCCGCAGTTCCTCAGCGTCAGGTCAGATCCAGCCGCCACGGATGTGTCAAACCCCCTAGCGAAAGAATCTCCCTAGGGCCATTAGCGGCATGGGGTGAGCCCCCTTTCGTCCCGGGGGAAGGGTACAGCCGAGACCCCCGAGTCACTTTTCCTCACTGGGTGCTTCAGGACAAGCTTGTCAGTTTGGTTTTAGCTGGACGAGTCAAGCAACTATTGCTTCTGCTCTGTTGATAATTGAACAGCCGCGAAAGGCTTTGGATCCTCACATGGTGTGATGCTGAGAACCGCGCGCCATGATTAGCGCAGGAAATTGATTCTCGCTCTCCACTATCGAGCCACCAACAGCGACAATTGCTGCGGTGCAGCGGTCAGCATCCTGGCTAACCAGCGGCCGCATCCTCTGCTTCTCACCTTTAAGGTTTCCCCGATGCCAGGCATGGGCGAACATTAATGTTACCCCGACAGACGGGTTATGATCGCTGAAACTTCTGATTCACCAGGATACCTGTACCCACCATAGCACTAAAGAGACCATAGTTCGGTGACTTTCAGCATACTAACGCCAGATGGAACGGGGCCTCTGTATGACAGGTTTAAATTGCTGTTTTGCCACGTTGGTTTGGTGATGCTTCCGCCATATTTTTCAACCGTCCTTGCTTTTCCTCTCAACTCGGTATTTCTGTCATCGAGGACCTGGATCAGAAGGCAGGCATTACATGTTCATATATATATATATATATTTAGGCTGTATATATATTCGTAGCGAAATCTCCTTCCTTTCTCGATGCCGAATTTATCACGAATCACACCAGTCTTAGCATCGCGGGACATTGACGTCCAAGCATCCTAAAGAGAGAAATACATATATCAGACCAATTCTACGCAGATGTCGTCGGCAAACGAACTACCCCCTATCTCGATTGATTCTGAGGTGTGTGCTGTGTGTGGTGGACTCCCCTCTTTCAACTGCCTCACCTCGTATTTTGGCTCCTTTATATCATGTGCAAGCATCATTCTGACGAATATCCCTAGTGTGATACCTGCGGTGACCCCATCTTTGATGACGACCTGTCAGTAGATGCCGCGCAAATAACGACATATTTTACATCACAAAGTAAATGCCTTGAGAGTGTTGCTGATTTCCTTGATTTTGTGCTGTGAAAGCTCGTCGTTTGCACAATCTTTAGCTTCAACTATTGTCAACGAGACCTATGAAAATGGTATGTTTTCTTCTGATGTAGTGTTTCTCTATGGAATAGGAGACACAATGCCATGTCAACAGAATGTTTACCATACCTTTTCCGTCACAGGAAGAAGATACCATTCCTTTAGAGAAGGCGGCAAGTACCATTCTTCTGTTGTTGCGTGTTTAACATTCGCATATTGAAAATTGCGTAACTCGATAACTTTCCTAATTGAAAACCGTTTCGCCAGCATACGTCTTTCCGAATGACGAGGTTAGTCGAGCCCATCTCACACATTTATTATGGACACTTCGCTCCAGATTATAGGTACCGCTTCTCTGACGGACAGCACATTCGCTTCCAACAGAAGGAGAGCAACAGACTGGATATTGTCCATTATATGACAGTTGCACTCTGCGACGAGAAGCTTCACCTTGCACCCATTGGCTCAAGCCCCCAGAACATCCTTGATATTGGAGCTGGGACCGGCATTTGGTGCTGTCAAATGGGTGCGTTTTAAAATCTTATTTCCCTTATTTGTTCTACAATCTCAAAGTGCTCAAAAAATTTCCCAGGTGATGATTACCCGTCTGCACAGGTATGGCTATGACATCCTGGCAGCAAACGCTATTGTTTCTGGCCGACTAGACCAGCTAGGAAACTAACAATCCCACGATCATCATACTCATCAGATATTAGGCGTGGACCTAAGCGCAATACGGAACACAAAGTTGGTAGCTAGCCTTTCCTGCCCAAACGAACAGAAAGCGATCGCACATTCACGAAACAAAGTAGAGCTTTTTTAACCTCCACCGTGTTGAAGACATGTCACTCCAGAAAACGTGAGATTCGAAATCGACGACATCGAAAGCGACTGGACTTTTATAGACTCGTTCGACTACATCCACTGCCGTTACATGTACGCTGCAATACGAGATTGGCCGAAGCTGGTTGAAAGATGCTTTAAGTGAGAACAAGTCTTTCCGTCTCTTAACTGGATGCTCATTCCTTCCACAAGCATCCATACTGATATACATATAATTATGTATATGCATATGTGGGAGGACATGTACTGATCTCAGACCTTTTTCCTTTCAGCCACCTGACACCCGGCTGCTGGGCGGAATTCCAAGACTTCGATGTTCCTTGGTATTCCGACGATGGAACGTACGACGCCGAATCATCACTTGGTCGATGGTACAAATTATTCTATAAAGCCACCCGCCAACATGGCCGAGAGCTGTCGCCTGGCCCTAAACTTGAAGGGTGGGTGCGCGGTGCTGGCTTCACCGATGTGGTTGTTAAGAAGATGCGGGTTCCTGTTGGGAGGTGGCCAAAAGATCCGAAATTGGTGTGTACATGTCCTTTCTTCCACACCCTAGCCTGGTATAATCGGAAAGAAAATGGGAAGGAACTCAATGCAACGCCACTTACTAGTAGGCTAATAAATAGGGACACAGAAAACGGTCGGGACCTGGAATCTCCTGCAAGTCATCGAGGGCATGGAAGGGTTTTCCATGGCCCTCTTCTCGCGTGTGTTAGGATGGTCTCCTGATGCCATCCAGGCCTTCGTTTCTGAGGTAGTGAAAGATCTCCGCAATCCGAAAATGCATGCACAGTTCGACTTGTAAGTGCACATACCTTCCCTTCTTTACTCATCTTCCGAGAAGTGCAGCCGCCCCCAAAACCCCAAGTCCTGCGAAAAAACCAACCTAGTCATGTGTATGGCTAATTAGCCGTTGATCAGGTACATTGTTTACGGGCGAAAACCTGAAACGAGCAAATGAAAATGATCTATCACCGCGACTAGGGAAAATTCGAATATCCCTTTGGAAAAGAAAAGTAAGTTAACTGTAAATGGCAGAAAATAAAAAGAGGTCGAATTTAAGAAATCATTGAACAATCTTAACTATCTTGAAGCACACCCCGTCCGGTTCGAGTTCCGGAAGAAAAATGTCCAAGGGACCGGGGGATTTACGAAAAGAGTATCCGTCCACCCTTATTCTTCGATTCGGGGTTTTTTTTTTTTAAGGGAAATGGAAAGAATTATAACCCCCGCATATACGAATAAATATATACAGCCCAACACGATGTCTACTAGGTATAAGGGTGAAACATTTTCACTGTCAGCCAGCATCTGCGCTTCTGGTTATACTGCATGAGGATTGGTAGAACAGAGCTCGTTCGTATGTTCGTATATTAACTCACCTAACCCTAAACCTAGAAATGTGTATACGTTTTCCAACTCTCTGGCCTGTAGTCATTGAGACGCGATAAATGTAGACCGATCCTCAATGCAGATTCGCAGACAAAGAAATGGGAGGTAAAAATGACCTATGGCGCTGGTGATTGATTGGCTTGAAGTTTTTAGCTGTAACTATGCAGGCTTAGTAGGGGGGAAAGCGGGAGGATATGGGAATATAAAAATATCAACAAAACCAAAATTGTGGGACGCAATGCAGCGCATGAACCGAGCAAAAGAGAAAAATTACATTCCAACGGCAGCCTGTTTCCCACTTTTTTGTTTCTGGTTTTAATTAATTAATTTTCGAGAAAGGGACAGCTAGATAGTAGAGGTGTAACTATATGCATGATACGCCGGCTGCAAGTAGCCGGTGCCTATCACCGCCAAAGGAGCTATAATAAAGCATGAATGAGTTGTAGAAACCAAAGGAGAAACGACCAGTACAACGAATTGTTTTGCAGCGCGGATACACGTTTAAAAGATGAGGGGGAGGGGGAGATTGTCACTTAGCCTCGAGGCAAAAAACATAGATCTAACTACCCAACACCTCGGAACGCTATAAGAAATGACAAATTCAATGACTGCATGCCAGACTCAGCTTAGAATGCCTGCCTAAATCGAAATGCAACACGGAGGGGCCAGTAACTATGCGATACGACCCCTATCCCTTGTGTGCGATTTTGTGATAACCATCCGTCCATCTCCCTGGATTTCTGAAGACTCTATCGATAGAGGCAGGCCCCGCGTTCTAAGCTATCTAAACAGACATACAGACAATTTCTATAGCGAGCAGTAAACAGATACTCACGCCCAGCTTCCAAGAAGCAATTCGAGCCGAGTCACGGGAAATAAAGCATATATTATGGTATTGGCGCCAGTTTCGAGAAAGTAGGGGTATATGCATGCACCTTGGCCAAAGTTGGAAAAAAACTGGGAGATGAAAACGGATCCGAATAAACCATGTACAACGTGCAGCTCATCGGTTGTGGGAAGATGTAACCACTTGGACTAGAACGACCGATAAAGGAAACACAGGATTGAGAACAAAAGAAAAGGAACTTCAAGACAGTATTAAAATGTATCAAAAACAGATTGCAAGCCATGCCAATTCCGTTACCTGATCTATACAGTTATGCCCTCTAAGCGTGAAACTGTGAAATATGCATGAGAATTCGTTGCGGCATTCCACCAAAAACAGAAAAGAGAAGAAAATGAAAGCAGAACAAAAAGCTGCCTACGGCGCCGTATGCGGATTGTGCAACTCAAATAAAGGGGCAATATACATCTAGTATGTAAGGAAAAATTAATGGTAAAATACACACCACCGCCACAACTAGAATTTCACATCCTCAAGCGGTTGCAATCAAGTACATAAAAGGAGAGTAAGTAGATGGCGAATAGCGATAACTCGCCGGCAAGAAGTATTAGCCTTTAATGGTAGGTAATCAAACTATGTATGTGGACGGCACTCGGCGGATTTCTTGGGTCCGGTATCCTAACGATTGTAGTGCTTGCTCGTTAATCAACCTGCAGGTTTCGCCTCATGCAGATGTAGAGGGAGAACCAATCGGCATGCATTCATTCATGTAGGTATCTGCGATGATCGGGTAATGTGGACCGGCCCACTGCGGATCGAGAAAAGGGGCAAACGTAACATGAATATGCTCCATCGTCATGAGGTACTGTATAACACGAAAAAGGTGCGTCGAAAAAGAGAACCGTGGCAGTCGTCAGACGAGCGGTGAAAGGAGAACTGGGATTGATCATCGTGGAGCTACGGAAGTAGTTGTTCTGGAGGAACTTCCTGCCGCAGGAGTGTTCTCGTTTCCTTCGAGGAGGTCAAGACATTGGCCAAGGACTAGGATCAAGCAATCAGATCAGTTGAGAGACCCCCGAATGTGGCAAAGCTGGCCGAAGCGCGGCAGAGTGGCGTGTGTTAGGTTCAACTACCCACCGCTTAAAATTTCTTCCTCCCATACACCCATCTGGTAATCTACCAGCCCATGCTGCTCCATTCGATCACATAAGCGAACCAGTTCTCTTCCCATCTTGTTTAGGGTCTCTTCTGTGAGAAGGCTTGGTGGGCTAGTACCGGATCGGGACTCTAACATCTCCTGAGTCATATCCTTTTGTTTCTGGCATACCGCAAGCCAGCAAATATTAAACTCATTCCACATTTTCAATCGATCCGAGTGCAATTCTTCCTCGTCGCGAGCGAGCCCTGAAATCAGCTATTAGCTCGAAAGGTGTTGCACCGCCCAGGTGCCACATGAATCAACGAGGGAGAAAATCAGAATTTACGGATCGTACATACCAAGTTCGGTCGCATTCCCCAGAAGCCACTCTGATATCTCCAATAATGATTGACTTGCGTCTAGCAATCTGCCGGATCGGGTATTTTCGAATGTCTCTCTGAGGGCTCGTTGGTATTGGATATAAGCATCATCGAAACCAGATGATTGACGAGGAAATTCCGAATGTTCGAGGCCATCAGAAGCTGTGGAAGCGGGGAGGCCAGCCATAATTTCGGGCAATGCCGATGCCGTAGATGCACGCGGAAGAGCAGCCGGCTGTGAATACGGCGTCGTCTGAGCTTGGGAAGCAGTTAAGTACTTATCAGATCCTCCTGCAACTGCTGGTCCTCCCTCTTGGAAATATTGTGGAACACCAAATTGAGTTGCTAGCACTTCGATAGCGGCAGAATGTCGTGGTTGGTAGTGTGACACTCCTTCATACTGAGACTCTGGCTGGACTTGAGGGGTGATACCATAAACCATATCGCCCTCATATTGTGATAACCGCTGCTGTTGTTGGTTAGGATGCTGGTTTCTGGCAGAAGTAGAGGCAAAGTTCGACTGGTATTGTATCCCTCCACTCTGCAAAGTCCCGCCCTGTAGCGGCGGTGTATTGTAAGGCAGTGATTCTGTATATCCATAACTACCATAGGCCGAGACTGAAGAAGTCCGGTCTTGAGATATTACTCCATCAGTACCAGGTCCTCCAGCTGGTTCCGGCTGTTGCTGTTGTCTAAAGCGCTCCGAAGAGCTTCCAGACAAATTGCGAATAGGATATGGCCCCGCGCCAGAGCCTGTTTGGTAGCTAGAAGGGTCATACTTCTTTCGTTGTTGACTATTGCCATCCATCCCCTTGATGTCGTCTGAAAAGCTCCCGCCCCGCGGCGGATCGAGGTAAGATGGCCGATGCGCCGGAGGCGAGAAAAGGGGATAGCGTCGATTTACAGATTTTCGATTTCTGTCACCCGTTTCCAAGCCAATACTTACTCTGTACGACAAAAGAGCGTTTCGCGCTTTGTGGGGCCTTGTTGGAAGGATCTAGGCTATTTGGTTAACAAACAACCGTAGTGTTAGAACAACATGTTGAAGAAGAGACCGTCCTCACTTAACCACAACGAAGTTGAATCTGGGTGCTGCAACAGTGGATTGGGTCCGATTAAGTTTAGTGGTTCACTTCGCAAGAGGGAGTGTGGTTTGGGTACTTTTGCTGAGATAGGGCGACAAGAGGACCAAATCAATTATCAAGCAAACCCCACCCCCAAAAACCGATATATTGAAAAATGGGGGCTTGTAGAAATAATTAGTGGAGAAGCGCAGCGATGCCGATTAAGTGCCACTCTGCTTCGCGCTAAGTTCGGAAATAGGAAGGATAATACGGATAGATAAATGGTTTTGATCAACGGTCAACGGGATGCTGCGATCAAACTGAAGCTAGCTAGGTCGACAGAAAACTCTGAGGAAATAAGCAGGGGCTACCCTTGCTAACAAGCCAGCTGGCAGCGCCCGAGTCGCATAGGGCTTGCATCTGGAGAAACACCAAAAATAGGCGGGGGCTGTCCTAACTCAGGTGTTCGAGGACGAGAATGGCCGCGCGCAGAATTGGAGCATTCGGCCCTGGGGCACTCCTCACGGCTATATGGGAGCAAAGAGTGCCTTATAGAAAACGTCTAGAAGACCAAGTCACCCAGTTTTCTGCTGAATAGCGAAGACGTAGGCCACTCGAGAGATGAATGGAACGCGCGGACGTAACTTCGACGAAATATACATAATTTGTTAGTCAGGAGATGTAGAGATTGTAAAGTTCCGGTTCTGTTGTTACAGCAAGTTATGACCGGTTACCATCGTATCTGCTCAGCACAGCGTTTTAGTTTACCACCTGATTTCTTCAATTCTTCAGGTCCTAGCACCCGGAGTCTATGCTCGCGTGTTCTGACCTGACTGCAAATACTGCCTGGTAATGCAGCATTAATAATTAATGCCGGCTGGGGTTGACTAATGACATGACAGTCAAAAAGTAAATAAGCATAGTAAACGAGCAAATATAAGGTTTAGCCAGGAGCATCCAGGCTTACACAGTGCTCACGGATGGTGTCCAGGACGATAGCACACTTGCCGACCCCTTGCTTGGCTAATGGCTTAGCCAAGGACGGCAATGAGTGTCTTAACAATAACGTTAGCTATTTGGGGTTTTCTACTTCACTGGGGCTGGATAGTTTCGAGCGACTGGAATACCGAGCAAGACTTTGGTGCTCCAGCTTCCAGCATCCTGAGAAGACAAAATAAAAATGGTTAATATAAAATTTCTCAGCAAGATGCTTCTCGAACATTGCCCAAAATGAGGTTACGCCCTGACACATACTGTTGTCAGATGTGCCTCGGCCCTATCGTTCAAGCCAAGAGCGAGGTAATTCTGTTAGTTTTTGCGTGTTTTTCTCATTAGTTTAGACTTACTCAAAACCTAGTTTGATCGGAGCAGGCATCAAACGAAGATCAAGGACCTGTCATAACAGGGACAGCATGGTTGACCACTTGGCCTTCTGGAATATTATCCTGCGCATATGGGATATTGTGGACGGCAGCATCTCATACCAGTGGAAAATATATCTCGGTATGCATGTTTCAGGGTGCACAAGAGACTTCCGCATCGAAACACCCGTGGGAGCTTCGGGGTTTGTTCATCATCCTTTGAGCAACCTACGGCCCGCTTGCTGTTGATAGATATGAAATTTGTCTCTTCGCCAAATGGTTGGCAATAAACCTTCCTAATATTTTTCATGCCTGCCAACGTTGCTAGAAAACCCGATGCCTGTCGCAGAATTAGCGGAAGGGACGATCGGGAGTGAGATTTGCAAGAAGCATTGGGCACGAGCAATGGGTCGTGTGGGAATTCAGACAAGGAGAACGAACACCAGACACCAGTGCCGAAACTGAATGACTGTAGCCTTTCCAGAAACATGCTGATCCCTGAAAACGAGAAGGGGTTCCGTTCCTAGCGTGCTTGGCTGGCATGTTACGTCTTGATTGGAATAATCGTCGAGACTCCGATTGGAAGCATGACAGCAGGTAACTAGCTTGAATTAGCAACTATGCATGCAATGGCAAAATCGCGTGAATCGTCAAGATTACTCGGGATACAACCTGCACTTAATTTAAATAAAGTCTGCCTGATGCATTAGGCCTGGAGTGCGACACCGAGCACAAACCATTGCATGAAAGCCGACTTATCGCTGTGATCCTGTGGCTCCAGCCTAGATTGCCGGTTGCCTCAGCCATTGACATGCAGGAGGTCTGTCTACAGTCCGTGGTTTGGCTAGAGGTTGGAGCATGGCTTGGATGTTGTTGGGGCTGACTAATCTGGCGCAGCCGCTGGTTGCCATTCCCGCAGAGCCACCGCTGCACTAGTATACATATCTATGCTGCGTCTTGAGGGCGACTACTAGTATATACATACTATCATTGTCTACCAGATCATATATCGGGTGCTTCAGAAAAGTGAATCGCAAGAGGCGTAACCAGACCTCATCACCTGTTATGTGGATACCGATTATGTCGATTCGCAAACAAGATACTTCTTTACGAGTTCATTAGTGGAAGACTGGCCTCAATTTGTCACCTAAAGGTTATCTGGGTTTGATGGGCGTGCTGTCGTCGCAAATGGACTCGATCTCTGGCTGGAATTTGTCCGCTAAAATGTCAGTATATCCTGCCCAATATCCTTGCCAGGGAATCTATTCTGATTTTGGATTGGGTTTCCCCTGCGTTGAAGGACCAAACGCAGTATAAGTGGTCTCCATAATTATATTTTCAAGAAAGGAGAACATTTCAGCATTCAATGTATGTCTGTCAATAATAGCGGCAAGGATACCCCATGGAATCCGATGTCTCAGACGGGCTGGGCAAATGGGATCCTCTTCATGACGGTTGAAATATCCGAGCATCGAAAACGGGTGAAGGAAAATGCTAACTAATAATATTGATGGGCTCCACCCTAGCTTGGTTCCTAATAAATCAGCCCTGTAATTCGAATTTGAGTGGTAGGCCCTGGAGTAATGCAAGCCGTGATGATTTTCTTTTCAAACTGGAGAATCTGGGGTTCAGATCTGCCGCATCCCTCGATGGCTCCCCAATGCAACACCATTTCCACCACCATTTCACTTTAACACCTTGGACCTCGAATTCATGCAGCATTATTACTCGCGAGTTTCAAGCCACTGTCTGAGTTACTCGCTACCTGGACCGTCACACAGCATCTCTGTATATCGATTCTCCAATGCCGGAAAGTTTGAGAACAAAGGGGCCATTTCCGAGAACCTTTGGGGGGCCATTACTCTTGACATGGTAGTTAGTTAGCCTTGGATCGGCCACAATCTATAAATTTGCATTTTCCCTGTACTCTAACTTTAAATCTCAGCAGCAGCGACAAACAACTGAGCTTGAATGGACGCCGCCACTGGAAACGGGTGTTTGGATTGTTCCTCTCGTATCCACCTACATTCTCGAAAGCACTTGGATTTCACAACGATCTTACTTTGGCATGCATGGTATTGGATTTAGTTTCGCGAAATCTACTCTATCAAGAAGGACCGCCGCCAGCTGAGCCTGGAATAGAATTTGCCTGCTCTGAGAACGGATAGCACAAAATTTGATGAATTGAAAGAATAGGGGGTTGTGAAGATTACATGCTAGAGCCAGAGTTGACGCAACAACCTTGTCATTGCCTCGGGGCATTGCGACGCTTGATTTCCTCAAGGTTGCTGAGCATAAGCCGTCCAAGCTATTGTTGGAAGTACCCATCATTATCTCCCTCTGGCAAATGTTGCCATCCATCACAAAAACCGCCATTTCCTCTGCATCATTGGTTCGTCTTCTAATAATGCCGGAGATCACGTCGTTGCAACCTTGGAATGGTGGGCTGGAGGTTGATGCCGTCACATGATCGAACCTCCAAAATTCTTCCAGAAAGGAAAAAGGAGTCGCTAAGCCAATCAATGTCAGGTCAGACCTCAGCCGGCTAAGCTGCGTACGGAGAACCCGCTGTAAAGTTTCTGCAGTTTTGTCCTCTTAGCGGCGGCCGTCATCGACTAGCGCAGTTCTTTGCTCGCCCGCTGGAGTCCTCACCTTGGCTGCTGCCCGCTAATACGTCAGATCGTCTTCTGATACGCTGAGGGTAATTTCAAAAGGTTTTATAGCTAGGCTGCAAAAACTTGAAATCGGGTTTGTTAACTCGTTAGTGGTAAGCAGACTTATCAAACCCCTGCACATGGGACTTCTCCTGACTTATCTCTTTATAGTAAAGTGACTAGCTGCTGTGATCTCCTCTCAAGGATGAGAAGCCACGTTGATAAGGCGGTGAGATGCATATCATCTTCCGGATTTTCAGAGCTAACTTCATGAAGAAGAAGAATAATCACAAGAGTGGTTTCAGCCCAATGAAAATACGGTGCAAGTGGAGGGGATCGCGTTTCACGCATACGAAAATATTAACCTCTTAAAAAATGTTTTCCACAATCAATCTCGGTTTCTGGCATCCTTGCTCAAACTCTCATATTTCTTCATCTACGCCGGTATTTTAATAGCGATGAAAACTTGCAGGTAACGAGGAAATTACGACTAACCACACAGCGTCATCCAATGCTCGTCGGCTGGACGATCCGACCAATCCCGGAAGTTACACCGTATATCCAAAACAATGAATAAGTTACACAGAAAAAAAGTGGCAGCACTTGTCCGCTCCCAGGGTTTCACCACCTGATTTCTCCATTTTATTTATTTCTTTTGAAGGCGTCTGGCCTGCATCAGGCACCGAAAGAATTCCGTTCTGCAATCTGTCAGGGGAAATTAGTGTTTACTTCCTCCGAGATTCATCGCAACATCTGCCAGCAAAACATTGATTGGCCAGTCGATGTTCAGACACCTCTATGCCGGGAGGCCCACATCTCAACCGCAAAGCCTAGTACAGGAATCAAGCAAGGCCTCTCTTTCAGCCGCGAGGGCACTTTCCATAGCGTTGTCTAGCACAATCGAGGGGTTTCGGTGCGTCAATTTTGATGCTTGGCCAATGTGTCAGAAGCGAAAGATAGGAGTGTATGAATTAATTTAAAGGCTGTTTAACTCGGCTATTTCTGCCATCCGGCCTTAGCCAACACACGCGATGGTAAAGTATACTTTGAATTTCAAATACTGGACATTTTCTACTATTA
This sequence comes from Histoplasma capsulatum G186AR, assembly GCF_000150115.1. Taxonomy (NCBI): domain Eukaryota; kingdom Fungi; phylum Ascomycota; class Eurotiomycetes; order Onygenales; family Ajellomycetaceae; genus Histoplasma; species Histoplasma capsulatum. The sequence continues at coordinate 175,699 of NW_025544817.1, read as the reverse complement.
CTCAAGCATGGACTCCGTCCGTACGGTACAGCCCATGCATCTACTGACATTTTGAGCCGTCTTGGGCTTTAACTGTATGGTGTTCAACCGTTATTGCTTCGTTTTGACCCATCTTTATGTTGGGAGGTATTCACGTTGAGAGGGCTATTCACTGAGTAGCACATAAGTGACTGAAATAGGTATAAGCCTCGCTCTATGATTAGTTACTATTACATGCAAAGTCGTCTATGCGAATACACATGGGTACAAGGGATGATCAGATATCGGAAATACACTGGGTGAAGTTGAAAATTGACAACGGACTGATACCTCGCACCAAGGGGAGGTCTTTTTTAGGATTTGTGATCGGAATCCGATGTTCTGACTTGAAAGTATATTCCCCTGGCTTCTAGGCAATCGATTTAGCAAACTCAGTCTTTGTGAATGACGACGACGTAGCTATTTTCGGGCCCGAGGAAGTACGGGGGGACCTTTGAGTTTAAGGGCTTTGGTTGATAAACCGTTGGCATCCAGAAATGAAACGCGCCTCCATACCTCATGCACTTTGCTTTTTTCCCGTTTCGATTATACCCACGGATATACCTGGCAGCATAGTAAATGTTTGAGGGAATAGTGGACTACAGCTTGGGCTGCGGTTTTGTTAGAGATGCCGGCTCGGCAGGTTGGATTCTCATCGATAGAGGTCTCACCACGGGCAGCGGGATTGAAGTTATAAAGTCGATGTTTACCTTTTTTGACGAGTTTCTCGTTAACCGTGTCGGATTAAAAGTCGTGGTGCTGCTGTAGTAGGATATGTCGATTGAACGACAGGTCCAGTATCCTTATATATAAAAATATATAAAACTTGGATCTGTATGAATAGGGAGTTTTGGAAAGCGAGATGCAATACTCAACATCTTGATGTCATTCAATATGGCGAACTCCCAGTCCCAATCGCAACCCCTTCCCCAATAGCGCATTAGATCATCATTTTATTGAAGCTGCCACTGCGAACCAGGCTCAAAGAGAACGTAGTGAAATGCAATAGAAACCGCGCCGCCGAACTCTTCTGCGTTTAAAACGGACAGCACGGATCTAGATTACATGAAATAAAAATGTATGTATACGGAGGTTAATTTGCGTAGAGAAATATGTGTTTGTCGGATTCATCTTGTCTATCCGACCTCATCTCACACCTTCTCATAACTAGAAACAAAGAATACCGGGCACGCTCCCAAAAGGCGATTTCCATCCCAAGTGGCAAGAATATACCAAGTAGGTTGAATAGACATCTACATTCCGAAACATTCGTCTGTCTGATCAAATTAACATAGAGGAAGTGCTCTCTCATGCCCTGTCTAGGAAAACGAACTCGTCCCCACACCAGTATGTATTGCGAAGCTATTGTGGAGTTTATTTCACGGAAAGCAACCGAGTTCCATGAGTAGGTGACATTTTGGCGACTAGCCAAGATTCGCTCGTCCGTCCGAGAGCGGGCCTCTGTGGATAATGTGGCTTTATGCGCCGTCAGAGGACGATTGTGGCATTGCTTTTGATCTAAGAAAGGCCCGGTAGCAGTAAACAGATTGCAATCCTTCGGGCAAATTTTTGTTTTCATCCTGTCGATAGGGTACAGATGCCGGGTTGACGGCAGAGTATACATACCGTGTGGCGGTTGGTGTGCGATATTCTTTGTGTGAAGCGGGATGTGTACGCAACAGCCGATACCGAAATGGATGTGAACTCAAGCCGAATGCGCGATGTCGCGGGCATGTTCAATTTGTATTTCTCTTGTCGGTTGGTAGGATGAACTGAGATAAAAAAAAAATAGGCTTCGGTAAAAATGTAGGAGAAATGTAAGAGACGAATTTAGGATTCCGCGGAGCCCATGCTGGGTTGGCTGCTCTCCCACCGCCCGACCCTAGAAACCGAAAATATGGCGACCGGAATATGCATGAGGTTATCGAGAGAGAACAATGACTAGCATACTCCAAGCATGATGCTCGGCACCTCAAAGAAAAGAGACTCGGAGGGATTAAAAGGCTCGGGGATATGTAGGAATGTAAGGGAGACATTGGGGTGGGTCTGAAGACTCTTGAGGGTTTCATGACAAGATGTGGAATGGGCGAGAGGTTCTTCAAGATAAATGATCTAGAGACAGGAGCGCCGTGGCTCTGACGCCGTCGATTTTGGGACCAGAATATCGTCATTTATGCTCAAAGAGTCTGTGAGTCCGCCCGGTTGCTTGTAGATCTGTTGCTGTGGGAATCTCCAAACGAGGCAGATACAGGTTCCAATTGTAATTCAAAAAGATATACATCGAGACAGGCGGATACCAATTCGGAAGGATAGGGCAGACATGGAATGAAACATCTTCGACCTGGGCTTGGTAACTAGAAGTTGGTTTGTCAGTTGGTTAAGGATGGAAAAATGTTGATACATATTGTGGCTTGATATTTGCATTTTCAATGCAGATCATGCGTGAGGATAAAAGGAAGTGGCTGCGGAGGAGAAGTGAGGTATTCAAACCCTTTCTGGAATTCTCTGTGAGAAAATCACAGTGGCATTGCATAATTGAACTCTAAATTCTAGGAATAGCTATTCTCCAATATTCCTGGGAGGGCTGTCCCCTTTGTTTTGGAATCCTCTCGTAACATCATCCCATGTATGATATTATAGTCATCGAGGAAAACAAGAACATTTGTTGATTCCACGGTTACGTGGTAGGTTTGGGAATGGAATTATTCTCTATTGCTCTCCGACGCCGTCAACAAGCCGCGCGTAGGTGGATAAGAAACAAAAAAAAAGTTATATAGAAAAAGTTTGATATACAGGTTCGCGCTAAGGGAAAAAGGGGGGAAGGGGGGTAAAAGTATGAGGCTAATACAGGAGAAAAGAGAAGTGGAAAAATGTGCGACAAACGGTAACGATTCCTTCACCGTCTGACCCAGGCGGGCATCTTTCTGGCTTTCAAATGACCATGCTTCTTTCTCTCGACTTGTCGAGGATCCGTCGAGATACAACCGGCTAAATGGAAAGTAAGCAGTCAGCGGAAGGGATTCCAGCCCATACAGCCATGCAAGGATGGTTAGATAATGTATCAACATACCTTTCCTCAGGATTGGCTTCATTGCTGGCTCATGAACCAATAGAGCCTTTCCCAGAGCAACGGTAATAGCTTCTGCTTGACCCGTAACACCACCACCTCGCGTGACAGCAAAAACGTTATATTTGTCCAACCGATTCGTCGTCCTTAAAGGCCAGAGAGCACTCTCCCTGTCGTGGACGCGAGGGAAGACCTGGACAATGTTTTTGCCATTGATTAGCACTTTCCCTTCGCCCTCAACCAACCACACTGTCGCATGCGATGTTTTTCGTCTGCCAACGCCTCTAGCCCTGCCCATCTCATCGAGCTTCTTGGGTACAATTTTCTGCTGGTAGGGATCGCCAGGTCGTGTGAAAGTTTTGAGGATATCTTTCACTTCCTGGGGCACCTTGTCCGGTTGGATCTGGTTTAATCTGGAGAGAATCTTCTGGAGCTGGCGATATTTGGCAGCAGGCACCTCCTCATTTATTGCATTTTTGTAATCTGAGTGTTTAAGAAACGCCGTCCGTGGTGCTTCACCTGCAGGGACAGTAGGTAGCATGAAGTATTTACTGTGTATCTGTTCCAGCTTCAACACATGGTCGATAAATTTCGGAGTTCCGGTGAAATAGGCAGGCGAAGCAGGGAGAATACGTTGGGGGGAAGTTTTCAGTTTCGTCGTATCAATTGGAGGAGCAGCGGTGATTTCAACATGTTGCTCGGGTGATGTCGATAATGAGCGTCTTTGGGACTGCGGATGTGTCGTGGTCGCGGATAGACATGTTGTGCGGGAGAGGTGAGCTTCCCGTCGAAAGCTATTCTGCGCAGATCTGAGAGCGCGAGCAACACAGCTCGGCCCTTGCCATGCCATTGTGGGGATCGGCCTGGGAGAAATTATATTAAATTGTTATTTGAAGCTGTCCCCCTCCTCCTCGTTGTTGTTATTCTCTTCTTGGATTTTTTCAATCATCGGAAGGAGAGTATATCACGTGTTTAGTAGCCGCAAATTTAGTTTCTCCGCTCCGAAGGCGAGCCCAAACAGGCAATTTTTTTCAACACGAAAACTTTCTGCTTTTCTCTCCACAACCAACACCAACCTCCTCGTCTCCTCCCTCCCACTGCAGAACATTTCAATCCTTCTGTGGTTTCCAAGATGGCTTTCGGCACAATTTATGGGTTCGCTGTAAGTATTATCCCTGAGCCAGGCGTGCTCTCCTGGCATCTACCCTTGTGTGTTGTTGCTTGCTGGAGCAAGGAGGGGCTGTTGAGCACCACAACTGAGTACCACAACTGAGCACAACTAACAAGTCTTCGCCTCAAGGACAATCCTCGCACCACTGCGTGCCGGATAGCAGCCAAGGCTAACAACCTCGACGTCAAACTCGTTGAGAAGACATCTGTTAAGCCTGCTGAGTATGAGAAGTTCAATGCTCTGAACAAGATCCCCACTTTCGTGGGCGCCAATGACTATGTCTTGACTGAGTGCATTGCCATTGCTATTTACCGTTTGTATCCCCCGCTCCCCACTTGTTGCGATTGTATAGATTCCTTCCCGAGTATACGTGCATACATACACACAGACATATCTTATATGATGAGTCATATTATCATTCAGTTATCCCTGACAGAATTGTTTTGCTGTTGACTACTTTGAACTCTGATCCCACTTGTATTTTTTCTTGTCTTTAAAAAAAAAATATGTGCAGCCTATGTCCCTCGGATTCGTATCCATGACTGACATTGCAAATTACTGTAGTCGCATCCCAAAATGAGAAGACCACCCTTCTAGGCAAGACGAAGCAGGACTATGCTTCGATCCTTCGCTGGATGTCGTTCGCCAACAGCGAACTTGTCCCTACTCTTGGTGGTTGGTTCCGTCCTCTTGTTGGACGTGACCCATACAACAAGGCCTCCGTTGAGGCTAGTTCCAAGGCTGCTCTAAAGGCCTTTGCCCTTCTCGAGAAGCACCTTACCACTAACACCTATCTGGTTGGCGAACGTCTCACTCTAGCTGACCTCTTTGCCGCCTCGATGGCTTCTCGTGGCTTTGAATTTGTTCTTGGCAAGACCTGGCGCTTGGATAACCCAGCTGTCACTAGATGGTATGAGACCGTTGTTAACCAGGACGTTTACAAGGCTGTTGTCCCCAATCCAACTTTTGTTGAGGAAGGCTTGAAGAACGTTCCCCCCAAGAAAGTAGAGAAGGCCCAACCTCCGCCGCCTGCTGAAGAGGAGCCGAAACCGGCTCCAAAGCCTAAACACCCTCTCGACGCCCTCGGCAAGCCAACCATGATCCTTGATGATTGGAAGCGCAAGTACTCCAACGAGGACACCCGATCAGTAGCTATGCCATGGTTCTGGGAGCACTACAGACCAGACGAATATTCCTTGTGGAAGATTGAGTACAAGTACCCTAAGGAGCTCAAGTTGACCTTTATGTCGAGCAACTTAGTTGGTTAGTCCCATGCGCTCATTCAGGTTTCAGTTCATCATCACTAACATCCCCCGTTATAGGCGGTTTCTTTACCCGTCTCGAGGCCTCCCGCAAGTACGTCTTCGGCGCTGTCTCTGTTTACGGAAAGAACAATGACAACGCAATCATGGGTGCCTTTCTCATCCGCGGCCAAGAGGCTGCCCCTGCTTTTGACGTCGCTCCTGACTGGGAAAGCTACACTTTCACCAAGCTGGATTCCAACAACCCGGAGGACCGCAAGTTTGTCGAGGACCAGTGGGCCCAAGACGTTTCCATCACTATTAATGGCACGGAATACCCCAATGCTGATGGTCGTGTCTGCAAATAAAGAGTGAGCGGATTGATTATTAAGTCGATTACGTTTTGCCACGATGCTCTCCACAGCACCTCTATTAATTTCTTCTCCCCTTTCTGCAACGCGAGGAGCTTCGGTTGAAGATGTTACGACGAAATAATATGATAATGATTCGATTCAATGAAGTTAAAAGAACCTGATTACAAATTTCGAAAGGCCTGTTCATATCAATTGATCTTTCTCATCAAGCTCTATACGTGTAATGATTTTATTCTTGCCACAATATAATCCTGAATGTGTCACTAGCCAACAATGTAGAAAAGAGGATATCACACCCGCCACCTATTTATTACCTTATCCAGGGAGCGGCAACGCAATAAAACTATAACCCTGAGAAAGGAAATAAAGTAAACTATTCCACCCCCCTCCGCCCCCACGGCATTTCCTTCCTTTCCTTCCCGGCAACCTTCTTCCGCCTCCTCTCCAACGCCCTCTGTTTCTCCTTTCCACTCATCTCCGTGAACCGCTTCGCAATGACCTCCCTCTTCACTTCCCCCTTCTTCAAAAAGTATGGCTGACTCTTCTTCCCCTCGCGAATCAACTCCTTTTCTCTTCGCCGATGCTGCACCAACACCTCCCTCTCCATCTCCTTGCGCTCAAACGCTCGCTGCCGATCACTCATGGACGTAATCTCTCGCTTGAGACGCACGATCTCATGATCGTCACGCTCTGTCTTCTTTTTCTTGGTTTGTAATGCCGAGACCTGCTTGCGTAGCTCCGCGATTTCATCTGTGCGATAGTGGTTGAGGAAGGCGTAGTTATTGCGCGCGTGGATGTCAGCGTTAGCCGCTGTGGATGGGTCGCCGTTGGTGCTGTGGCTTAGGACGACGGAGTCGAAGCGCGGGTCGCGGGGTTTGGGGACGGCGAGCGGTTCGAGGATGGTGCGTTTGCGAGAAACGGCGTGGCGGGATGATTGGATTGTGGGGGCGTGTTTAGAGGTTCGGTGGGTGAGTTTTTGAGGAGGTTTTTTGGCATTGGAGGCCAGGTGTTTTTGGAATTCGGATAGTCCTTGGCACTGATCATGTTCTTTGTTGGAGGAGGTAGAGGGAGTAGGAGACTGTCTGCTGAGAACTTTTGTCCTTTTCGGTGTGATGTCCGTTGTTGAGGTGGTACGTCGTTTTCGCTTTCCTAGGGCTGCTTGAGCTTTGGCGAGTGCGCCGAAGGAGATTGTGTTTAGCGAGGGGTTTATGTCAGAGATCTCTGTATGTCCATCATCCTCCGTATCATCATCATCGGTCTCACGCTGGTCACTGTTATCTTGCTCTGTGTCTTCATTAGATTCCCCTTCGTCTAACGCCTCATTTGAAACTGATTCGTCCGAGAAATGCTCAAAACCATCATTTTCTAGTCGAGCTCTTACCCGCTGGTTGAGCGTACTTGAAATCGGCATGTCTGGGTATTTCGGGATATATACAGCAGATAGATATTTGCTGCGTCGAATTGTGTAAATTATTCTGCCCTAATATCAAAAGCGGTGAAGGGTAAAATTCAGAAAGTTGTCATGTGATTATATTGACTCCTAGAAAGAAGAATTCCAGGTCAATGTGATATAATTTATGATTTACAGCTAATTCTATAGAAAAGTTATTTGATCTTTTCTGTAGAATTAAGTTCTGTATAGTCCTATCCGTCACCTATTCGCTCTCGTCAAATTTCATATATGATGGTCCCATTGCGACCTTCGCTCTCTCAAGTGCCCGTACCTAGACCTTCCAAGCCATCACTGACCACGACAAGAACGCCAGTCCGCTATATGGTGAGTATTTATACAATTATTCTACCCGCTTTTGTCAATGGTGATTTTCAGTCATCCTCTTTGTCTAACTTTTCTCCCGGTCCCACAGCCCTCTGCTGCCACGATACACCCTCACTCCCCAGTTCAACAACCCACGAATACTAGTATGAATGCTCCAAACCCCACACTGGCGCCCGAGGACGACCAACGCATTAGATCAAGCTCACAGAGACCTTATGATTTCAAGTGGGCGGCACATGAGCAGAGCGGCAGTGAATTGGCACAGCCCTACGAACCGACATCTTCAAGGTACCAGGGAACGGGTGTGCCTACATACCATTCCCTTGCAGTGCAGGACTCCCTGCAGGAACGGGGGTATGTCCCTGTGCCTCAATCTGTATATGCGCAGACGGCGTCGATGTGAATATTTACTTTGCCTTATCTTGCGAACCATTGCAAACGTTTTGTTAATTGTGACACTCAGACCAGTTGCGGGCGCATCACGACCACTACCATGGGTATTACCAACTCATTCCCATCATCAATATCAACAGCAGCAATATCAATCCCCACCCTTCCAACACCGTCTATATGCCTCCTCATTCACAATCCCATTCACACCTATAAACCGCTCAACAATTGCTGCTCCCCGCGCACTCACATTTCATCAACTACAGCAACACCACCACTACCACAATCATTTCAATTCCGGCCCACTCCAATCCCACAGCTCCGGCTCCAACCTGCGCTCACAAACCTCCACCAGTCCCCGCTCAGTCACACCTCCAACCGCCGCCAGTGCAACAACCGCCTACATTACCCAATCCTCCTCGCAACCAACCATAACAACGGGCACCCGACCTCTCCTCATAATCCTCGATCTAAACGGCACTCTGATCCATCGCATAGGCCGGCGGCCACTCCGTTTCAAGACACGCCCAGGCCTATACAACTTTATCAACGAGCTCTTCGAGAACTACACTGTGATGGTATGGACGAGCTCACGGCCACAGACGGTGCGAGAGGTACTGGAGAGGACATTCGTGGCGGAGGAGAGGGAGAAATTTGTCGCCGTCTGGGCGCGGGATACGCTGGGGTTGAATGCAAAGCAGTATGCAGAGAAGGTGCAGGTTTACAAAAGGCTGGATAAGGTGTGGGGCCACAAGGGAATCGCAAGGTCCTACCCGGCAACAATTGAAAATGAGAGTAATGGAAACGACGAGGGTAATGCTACTACTACTACGTCTACGACCACGGCTACTCCTGCTATGAGCGGCGGCGACGTCAGTGTGGGGATGAAGAAGAAGAAGAAGAAAAAGAAGAAAGGAAAAGACAGGAGGAACCAAGAGTCATCTGGCGACACACCCTGGAACCAAACAAACACCCTCCTCATCGATGACAGCGCCCTCAAAGCCCTCGCGCAACCGTACAACATCATCGAAATCCCCGAATTCGCAAACGAGCACCCACCCGCGCATGAGGAGAAGGTGCTTGACACCGTCCTACGGCAACTACGCGTGCTATCGCGTCATGCGGATGTTAGTTGCAAGGTGCGTGAGTGGGAGGAGCTGAGGAGAGGTTTGCAACGGCAACATCAACGGCAAGAGGGGAAAAGTGGAGGAAATGCCCAAGAGGATGGGAATGGGCATGGGCATGTGGAAGCGCATCTGCCGAAATCGCATTCGCGAGAGGATATCGAGAGGTTCTGGGATTTGCAGTTGGCGAGGGATGAGGAGGCTATTAGACGGATGGATGGACGGAGGGACGAGGACGAGGACAAGGAGGAGGGCGGCGCTGGCAATCTGCATACTGTGGAGACCGATGTTGAGACCGCAGCCATATCGATACCCCATCGTCAAGGTGGTGGGGAGGGTTCTCAAGGGCGAATCCAGAAGAGTTATGGCGATGAGCGAACGCCGTCGCCGACGCAGCGCGAGCATTCACGCATCCTCTTGACCGAAAGGCGTCTTCAAATCCACACGGACAACGAAGAAGCAGGAGTCCTCGTCGAAAAGAAGAACCACGTAAAGAAGCAGAAGAAGGCTGCACGGCGCGATGTGACAGCTGCTACAGACGCCATTACTCTTACTGGCGAGGAGGGTATATGTGGATGAGAGCGGGACGGAGATAGCGAGACGGATGGTGGTGTTGCGTTGGGCTTGAGTTGAAACGAATTAAGGACTGCGTCGCGTTCCGAAAACTGAGTAGCCGGCCGGCTACGTGAGCTTTGGCGAGTATGAAACTGGGAAGTTATAATTATGACGCTATTTTTTTGCGTTGGGCGTTGGATTTACGGGCTGCATTTTTGCATTGGGGCATTGGGGGGCAGAGTGAAGTTTCTTTTTCCTTCTGACCTACCCTACCTACCCTCTTTGGGTATTTCTTTCTCTTTTGTATCATAATAGATATAACTCTAGAACCTACGTGTACTTTCCCCTATACGTTGATACCCTGTAGCATAACGAAGAGCCGAATATAATTGGATTTGATTTTCAAACATCATCTATACGCCGCACACATCCTACTTATCTTCTTAGCCGGCTCATTTTCAAATGATTGTCCCCTTTGTCAATGCCAAAATAGAAGAAAGGAAGGAAGAATACGAAAAATCACTACGCAAAATGCCGTGTAAAAGTGAGTGGTGAAGAGAGAAAGTGGGACAAATCATCATAGCTGGTATAAGCGACCGCACTCTGCATAAAAAGAACCCTATATACACCTTTTGTCTCTTTATCCTTCTACTCTTGCTCATGTACAGAGTATATTGAACAATATTCTCAAGCTTGGAAAGTATTACCACCTGAATCTATAAATGAATCATATGCCCAGATGTTTTAAAACCTTTTTGGACCTAGTAAAAATTTGCTGAGTCCTGTAAATACCCTTCTCATTAGATATTAAATAAACACGATGGTCTGTCAAAAACAAATCCAGGGGCTAGAAAGGGTTGATAATGAATAATGAGGAACGGAACAATTATCTACTGAGAAGTCAAAATCAATAATCAATGAGCTTTAACTGGATGATATGTAGAAAATCAGGCATAACAGTATCCAGATGAACAATTGAACAGGTTAAAATACTGAGATGAAAAGGGATATGAGTAGTCGGTAGATACATAGAAAGAGATGAAAGTAAGTTCAAAAATCAAAAGGCGAAGAGAAATCACTATTCACAGAAAAGTTATATAAAGAAGTTATGTCTGATTCACAGAAACTTTGAGAAAAGAAATGACAAAGGTGCACCAGACACCTTTCGGCCGACAACAAAATACCAAAATAAGAATCAAAAAGCCCATCTAGGAAAAATGAAATAACTGAAAGTTAAGTAACAAAACATAAATGTGAGATATCAACAAAGATATGAGTAGAATAGACTCCAGCCAACCTTTCCACTGACACAACAAATGGATAGCATCAGTTCAAAAGTTTGGATATGAATGCAACATTTGAGAACAAGAGACAGATGAAGCAATGGAGTATCTTGATAGGGGGTATGTATGAAAGCTGGAAGATGAAAAAAAGTTGGAAGGAATAACATAAGCGTAAATGAAAAAAAATGAGAAGTTGTGGGTGGGCAATATATAAAAAGGTGAGAGCGCAAAGGAATATAAAGAGAATAAACCCCCAACGATGAAAAGAGGAGGATATGATAAAAAAGCAAGACATAACCGAAACATCAACAGCATTATCAAAAATGGAAAGCAAAACTCGGAAGATCGGGGCATTACAACGACCATGTCCTTGAAATCCAAGCTATCGATATCGACACCAATACCCATACCAGCATATCCACGCAAATAGCAGATGGATCGCATAGTACAGCATATGGTAGAAATGAATAGCAAAGACAAGACCATGCCCCAATCCTTCCACTAGCGGCAACGAAAGCCAAAGCCAAAGCCAAAAAATCAAGAACGAGAATCAAAAAGAAAATACCAAGGCGAAACACGAAAGGGGTCAGGTACCATGAAACCGAAACCGAAACCGAAACCGAAACCGGAAAAGAGATATGGATGGAAATAGGAAGTGAAAGAGGAACGAGGACGGAAACGGCATCGATCAAAGCAGAAGATCAATCAATCAACAATGAAGTTGAAGAACAGAGAAAACATCAAAAAGTGAGCAGCAAACAGCACATCCGCCCTCGCTCCATCCATCCCAGTGCCCACAATCTATTCCAATCCCCACATCCCTACGAATGAAACAAATCCCATGCCCGTGCACACAAACCCAAAAACTCTTCTTTCTTCCTCCTCTGCGTCTCCGGCGAATCTCTTCCTGCCCCAAATGGACCCCCTCCATACCCAAACGTACCGCCAGTCCCTGAACCTGCACCGGCGCCACCACCTGTAGGATAGCCAGCACCGCCGCCAGGACTCCCCCCTTGGCCTCCAGCAGTTCCACGAGATGCAGCAGGTGTGGGGCCAGGGACAGGTGCAGGCGCGCCGCGGAACCTCGTATCTGGCGGCCCGGAACCTAGCGGTGGACTGCCGTTATCGCGCTCATATTCGTTGCGCGTGCGGCGGCGGCCGGCGGTTGAGTGAGGGTATTGTTGCTGTTGTTGCTGATGCTGATTGTGGAGGTGATGGTGATGATGATAGTGGAGCGAGCTGGAGGTGTGTTGTTGCTGGATGCCATTTGTATTGGTGCTGGGGAGCGGTGGGGAGACAGGTTGGTGACGTTGGTTGGTAGTACTGCTTTGCTTATTATTGGTGACCGTTGAGTTTGTGTTACTGTTGTAGTGGACAATTCGCGGAAGGAGATCTTCGCGGCCACCAGCGAGTTCATGCACGGCTTCTTCGGCGGAGCGATATTCACGGGGACGTTTTGTGGTTGATGCGCTGCCACCGGTGGTGGTGGTGGTAGTGGTAGTGGTGGAAGATGTGCAGGAGGACGTAGGGTGGTTTACAGGAAGGGAGGGAGAGGGCAAGGGTCCTATATTGTTATTATTGTTGTTGTTGCTGCTGGTATTAGAATTACTGTTAGGTTGGTAGAAGCCGCCATTGTTACTGTTGTTTGGATTGTTGCTACGTCTGTGCGTGGTGTTATTCCTGTCATCGCGATCCCATTCACGGTGATCGCGTTCCTGATTACGGGGGACGAGGGTATCAGAGCCGAAAACGTCGGCAATGGGTGGGAGGCGATTGTTTGTCTGATTTGCTGGGGCCACATGGTGGATGGGGGAGTTCATACGATGGTCTGAAGGGTGGTTTATAAGATGGCGGGTGATGGGGTGTGGGTTGTGGCGGCCTGTGAAGGTCTGGTTTAGCGGGGCGGACTGGATGACTCGTTCATTGGCGAATTGCGAGGCTGATGGGGGAACAATCGACAAACCCGGTGGAGGGCGTTTCTTGGACGAAGACGGGGTTTTGAGAGAACCGAACAGATTTGATTCTGAGGGTTTGATGCCATCGGGACCATCGCCCTTGGCTGTTTTCTGCAGGCGAGATTCGATTATCGATCTCTGTTGGTCTCTGACGGAGATGCTACGTTGAAGCTGCTCGTGGATGATCGGGTCTTGGGTCTGGAAGCCTGGAGATAGGCAAGCTAAGCCAACATCATGCATAGCAGTCAATCCACCTTCCCTTGCAGTCAAAGGACCGCGCGCTGTGGAGGAACCGGATTGTGCGGAGAGGGTGCTGGAGGAGAGATCAAGTTTGCGTGGACGATGACGGGAGCTGGAGTGGAGGCTGGGAGAGGTTGAGGGTTCCTTTTTGACTGATATTTTGGACGACCCAGCGCCCCCGCTTCGAGAACTATAAGAGACAAGATATTTAGCTTCCAGAGGAAAGTTATAACGTGTGGGTGAGAAGATAGAAAAACCTACATGTTTGGCGAGCGTTTACCATCAGGGGGGGTGGTTTTGCCGGACGGGCGATCCGTGGTAGCCCGTAACGGTGTGGAAGTGGTAGCAGGATGAGAGGAAGAAGACATGGGAGGAGCAGGAGCAGGATAGGAGTTGGAGGAGGACGATGAGGCGGAGGAGTCGTTGACACGGCCAAGGGCAGTGAGACGATCTCGGTCTCGGTCTCGGTCTCTGTCGCGATCGCGGTCACCGTCGCGGTCACGGTTGTGGTCACGGTTGTGGTCAACCATTGGGGGAAGGGGAGCAGCGGTGGGTGGAGCAACCGCGGTGGACATATCTAGTCTGGTGCGACGGAGAAATATATCTGGTGGTTGGAGGCGAGAATGGAGGAGGATGTGTGGATTGAGTCCGTCGTGTAGCCTCACTCGACCTCACACAAAACGATATATGATTCCACGATGATTACTTATCCAAGAAGGGAGCGACAGACTGGTGAATAATGACAAATAAATGAATGAATAATGACTTCTTATCCCCCTTCCTCGATTCCTCCTCGGATATTGGCCTTGGGTTTCCCACGGGCTTCAAATCGAGTAAATGAACGAAACGAATGTTGGTGCGGACTGTGATGCAGTTAGCCGCCAGCTCGTGTGAAGGGAAGGGGTGACGAAAAGAAGAGGTGTGGAAGGGGGTTCAAACCAGGTCACCAACAATCAGGCAGTCAGACACATCCAGGCTGACAGGCCAGATGCTTGTTGTTGCTGGGGGGTGAGAGACGAGGGAGCAGGTTGGCGGGTTGGTTGGTGGTTGGTTGGTTGGCCGGTGGCTGGCCGGTGGTTGGTGGTTGGTGGGCGATGGTTGAGAGGTCGCTAAGCAGGTGGCGGGGGGGTTGGGAGGAGGATGAGCAGGACGAGCACTCGCAGCAAACGCCGTCCAGGAGACGCCTAGATAAGAGAGGGAGAGGGAGAAAGGATGTTGAGGATAGAAGAAAGGAAGAGGAGGAGCAGGAAGGATGAGGCGGAGGGAGAGGCGGCTCTTTGTCTGCACATCCCTCGTTTCTGCTCCTGGCCTCAACGTCCATCTCCTCCGCCGCCGAGCGTTTCAACCCGCGACAGAACACAGGCGACGCTGTTTCAGCCAGCTGCCAATCACACTCCCCGCACCGTGGTTGATTGTCTCAGAGATCGGGTCAGTGCTTGATTGCTTGTTTTGTTTTCCCTTTCCACTCTGCTCATCCGGACGTCTGGATCTACAGATGTATGTCGACTAATAAATATATCAACAATATCCAGGCAGGCCTCCGCCGCATATCACCCAAATTAGTTATCTTCAGTACTGGCTTCTCTGCCATCTGGTCAACCCACGCCATGCACACACATTGTATACCCACTTGCTCTGTAACCGCCCTAGCCTGCTAGCACAAACGATGGTCGCAGGCCCGCGGCCAGTCGACGGCTGCTCACTGGCCGGCAGCAGAAAATCAAAATCCACTCCCTAGTCCACTTGCGAAATATTTTCCCAGCTCGGCCCTTCAGGCCCCTCAGGCCCCTCAGGTCTAGCCACGCAGGGACTTCTTGACTCCCGTGGAGAATATAACGTGTAGCTACAGTGTTTCATATCATCCTCCTCGTTCGTGGGACAAGATGGAACCCACCCTGAAGAAACATCGTGTTCGCCAATATTACCCTTTCGTAACTAGGGAATCAAACAATATCAAATCAACTGAACGGGAAATGGGAGCGTTAGCAGACATGCGTTTTGGGGAGCTCTTGCTTCAATCCCACAACCGACAAACCGTTTACTTTGATTCTTCGTTTCTTCAGGGCTCATCGTTTCTGACACCTCTAGCAAAACACGGCGCAAACCTAATGAAACGAACGTTGAACGCACTCCAAACAAAATATTATGAAACAAAAAACGAAATATCTTGCGAGTGTCTCACCAAAGAAGGAATGAAAGAAAGAAAGAAAGAAAGAAAGAAAGAAAAAATCCCCACCGAAAATAAACTCAAATTCAGCGAAGAACATGTTTCCATCTCAATGCCCGAATGTCTTCAAGGGAGCGAAATCCATGCTAAAGCGTCGAATAATTCTTCCATCCCAGGAGACATATTTATCATAAATATCTTCATCTACCCCCTTTCTACACGTAATCTGGTTTCAAACTCTTCAGC
Source organism: Histoplasma capsulatum G186AR (assembly GCF_000150115.1). Taxonomy (NCBI): domain Eukaryota; kingdom Fungi; phylum Ascomycota; class Eurotiomycetes; order Onygenales; family Ajellomycetaceae; genus Histoplasma; species Histoplasma capsulatum. The sequence goes on along the minus strand of NW_025544817.1, from coordinate 160,091 downwards.
CAAACCGCACAGTCAAGCTGGTAACAAGGAGCTACCTTAGAAAACGGACGATCCCCTGTAAGGCAAAGCTCGAGACAAGCAATGATTTATGTGACCTGGGCAGCATCCCTCGGCGATCACACTGACAAGGAACCGTTGCGACTGTCAAAACCATCGATGGTCATCATTCGATATTTCAGGCCACTCAGATTTGTCAAATGGCAGCTTCAATCTCTGTTTGAACCCTCAGTGCGCACAGAAACTAACTTATAGAACACACACACGCCAGCAAACGCAAGCAATTTAATGTGCTGCTATCCCCCAAGAAGATTATGAGGGTCTAGGGGCTTGGGGCCGACCATTGTTAATCTTGGCTGTCAAATCGGGTTGCTTTCTGCCCGCTGAGATCAGACCATCAGACGCCCGGAGATTTCTATGTTTTTCTTTCTAGCCTGTGCAAGGGGGGTTTTGGTTCCCCGCCTCTGAATTCGAAATTGAACCCAAGGAGGCAAGACTGGTGGGACGCCAAAATTGAATGATACTTATCCATGTCCTGTGCAATTGTGTTCTTGCTAGCAAATATCCTTGTCTACTTCTCCGTACGGAGTTAGTGATTGATGCTATTGATTTCTGATACGTCCTAGCTAATAAAGATTAAATTTTGTTTGAGGGTACTAATCTGTGGTTTAGCATCATTCCATGGGAAACGGTGGATACACAGCTCAACTCTGCCAAGCCATTTCCACCCATACAGGAGCACACAAATGGGTTACAGGGCTCGGTTTTTTTTTTTTTTTCTTTTTTGGCACAATTTTGAGCGCTAACATACTCATCGAGTTTACACCAACGGAGGATATTATTCTTGTCACAGACTTCCCGGAATTACGGGTGCACTCTGTGTTGAAGATGATGAGGATTCAAGATGGGTTAGAGTTGGAATTCGAGGTTAAAGAGATTTAGGATTGGGGTTAGTGTTAGAGATTCGAATCTGAGAACCATAAAAGAAAAAAAAAGGAAAACTCACCCTACTAGTTACTCCGTACACTCAATTAGGATTGGAGGCATCAATCCCTTCTGATCGTTGGGGCATGCCAGGCTCGGAATTGGATATGCCAAGGAAATCCGAATCCCGTTCAGCTGAACTGCATAGTTAGCCCTCGGTGCAGCGATCACTGATGCTTTGCAGCAAGGAATGTACAGTGCCTCGCAATAAGTTTGAAACTATTGTGACTTCTCATCAGAATCCACTAGTCCAAAAGTAGTTTAGTAGTTGTATTGTTTATTGCAAAACTAGTTCTGATTGATCAAATTACATCTGGAAATCAAATATTTCCACTCAATAAAGAAAACGTGTGAGGAAGAAGATAGAAAAAATGAATAAAAAAGTAGAGAATGGTGTAGATGAGTGGAAAAATAAAGGTATATGGATGCATTTGTGACACTATAACTACAACTAATTACTACAAGTTAAACTACTTTTGGACTGTCAACTCTGTGCCTTTGAAACTAGTGATGGATGAATGCACATTGTTGACATAATTCCATATTTCTAATTCTGTAATCCTTTTACACGCAAAAGAGTCTCTTGGTATTCGGTATCGGATTTAAAAAATGAACGGGAGAAGGCTGTCCTGTCCGCCCATTTCATAACAACGCCAAATAGCAATTGACTAATATTTGCATCAAGTGGAATGCTGAACCAAGAGGAGTACATTGAGAAAGGTAATAAAGGAGCGTGTGAATGAAACTCTAGAATACCCCCGCGTATCTACTGGGGACAACTTGCACTTGAGGGGTGGTCTGCCGGATTGCGGATTGCGGATTGCATCCGCCGTTGCCAGGTGTAGTCTGGCTTTGAGCTTGATGGAATCACGAATTGTCTTATGGCCGAATATCGAAAAAAAAAAAAAAAAAAAAAAAAAAGCGAAACGTCGCGGGGGACTCGTTCCCAATCGAGCTTTGAGTTGATCTCGGCCTTGCAAAGATTGGATATAGATATTATAGATATCATAGGATAAAAGGAGGTTGTATCACTTACTCAAGGGTAAAAACTGAAAGTATGTTTGTTTCCATAGAACCTGACGGTTTATATAATTACATATAGTGTTCGATTAACTAACTAGCAATAGATTGCTCCGTTATCCCCAAGGATGATATTTTGCTGCCAAGCGTGTCATTCTTTTTGAGGTGAAAAAGCATGTCAAAATCAACATTTTATTTGGACCCATGGATCTAGCATGCAAAACTGGAATTTGCGTCCACGGATTGCCTGACGCCCTGTCGAACCAAACATCGGCTCTCCCTCAACAGCCTTCTGAAACCTGGGGCTACCTTAACCTCTAACGGATCTTCTGTGGGGAACTCAAGCAGCTTGTCGGCAGCTAAATAGTCAACTGAGCATCCCTATCTTCACATAGCATCAGTGAAGAATCAGAAGTGCAATGTGATAGAGCACCTTTGAATAACCACAAAAGAAATTGCAAAACATTCCTCAAACAGTGGAGCCCATGAAATGAGACCAGAGAGGCCAGTGAAAGAACCCTCCATTGTCCACGACATGGAAGAAACTCAGAGGTGCATGAATACTAATTCTCTGGTTGAATCGCTGCATCTTCTGCTTGGAAATTTTGAACCTATGAGGGGCTTTCCACAGCCAACATTGAAGTTCAACATATTGAGAAGGCGGAAAATGTGGTAGACATGGTCATTTTTCTCAGTATTACCATTCTAGCCACCATGGAATCTGCTTTTGATACTCAACAGGATCACGAAGGCGCCATCATGATGGCTTCCTTGTCCTAGTGCGCCCATTCCTCTCCAGTCGCTAGGATAGCCGATGGCTCCAATGTTTCTTCTGAGATCTCCACACTTCGACAACGAATCGACGTCGATATGCTGTTGGGAACTCAGTGGGAACTAAGTTGACTGTATGCAGGTTGGACGTTGACTTGTGAGTCAAGTATGAGAGAGTTCAGAACCGATAGAACTGCAATCTATAGCCTACGATCGTCTTGAAATCCCGAAGAAGTTGTGCTATGCGGATTGGACGAGTCTGCATCTAACAAATCTCAAAGCTGTTGTTCAAGCCTATAGAAATGGTAGGTTGAAAGTTGTGAAAGGCGCAGTATCCCACTGGCATAACGGACAGATGAAGATTGGCCCAACTCTGGGGAGTTGCTAAAATGGAGAACAGAACATGGAGAGGGGGGACATTGGATACGTTTCAATCTGCCATTTTGGGGCCTGCAAATAATTTTGGCATTGAAAACTAAAATTCCAGGTCTCTGCACCGGTTCCCCAACTTGCTTCTCTTTCTGTTTATATTGTTTCTATATGCGCAAGAGTAATTTTAAAACCTTACTCTGGCGTGCGTTAAAGCACCCAGGATCTTTCTCTCTCTCCACTTTCTTCCTTTTCTTTTTTTCGTGTTATTCTGCTTGATTGATCGATACCTGTGCAGTCTGGCGGATAGAATATGCCCGTGGAGTGTCAGGGGCTACAATCTGCTGGTCTATTCGGGCTGTCAAGGCTTTTTCACCCCCCCTTTTTTTTCCTTTGCTTATATTTCCCCTATGTTTGAAAACCTCCCAGCCCCGTGGCTCCTTTGCAATATCCATTTGAAATTTCATTGAAGACTAAAATGTATTATTGTTAAGTCGCAGCCTGGAAGACGGGGCCATGGCCACTCAGAACTAGCGTTGATGGGTTGGGAGAGGAGTATCTCATTGCGCTCTGAGGCTTCTTAGGCCCCTATATCAATGCGGGTAGTTATTGCTCTGACACACCCGAGAGGTATACACCACATACATGTTTACATTAAAACATATCGATGCATCTCAGATGCATCACCTACCTCCCTGCAAAAATTGAAGTTACTGAACACATGGCTCGGATGTCTAACTATTATATATTCTGGCTCTGATCTCGTTCTGCCAAGCTATGAATTTAACAATTTGACAAAAAGCGCTGACTTCTACTTCTGCCCTTACAAGTGATTCACACTATTTTGGACTCATATGAACAATCTGCCGGGATACTTGGGCGTTTATCAGAAAAAGCAAAGCATAACACCCCGCGTAGCGAACAGACCCTTATAAGATATTTAAGTGGCTTCTAAAACGCATCAGTTTGCCAAACCTTTTTTTAATTTGTATTAATCGGAAACAGGATGCTTTTCTTTTCTGTACGAGAGAGATCGATATGAAGGTTGTACAGGGCCTGTGGGAGCAGGCTCGTATCTTCCCTTCCACTCTGAACAAAACATTATTTTGACTATTTGATTTCAGTTTAGCTTTAATTGAATATTAATGCGGGATTTCTTCTAGACTCCATAATTCTCAATTACGTCGAGGCTGGTGTCAAAAGCTTTGACTGTGTATGTCAGCATTAAATACGAGTAGTTATATGCCTTCCATATCTTAAACAGGGAGATATTTGAGGGTAATCAATGTCGATGGTTTTGCTCACCCCGGCTGTAGCTCTTCAACATTGCCCGGTATTCCCAAGCCAGCGGTCCTTTCACAGTAAAGAGACTTCAGTTTAAATTCTTAGACGTAAGTCAAAAGGTTTGAAACCGCCCTCTGCAGAATGTCGTTATTGCGCATACACACAAACAAAGGTGTATATATTAAATTAGGGGAAAAAAAAAAAAAAACCAAAATAGAAACAAGTATCGGAGCATTTTGCTCGCTTGGTATATAGCGTTCCTAAAAATTCCCTTCTATTCAATCATCACATTTCCCACGCAATCTTTTATCCCGTAATATCGCCGGTCGGCTTATACACGATCGTCGTAACGCACTAGAGACAACCAGTGAGACAAGCACCTAAAAGATGGAAATACAATAAGGATAATATAATTGCTAACCTTCGTCTTGTATCTCGTTGTCACGCTTGTTGCCAACACCCCGTTTTTAATACTACTCGTTGCCAAATGATTTAGCACCGTATGATTCGGCACATTTAGCACACTGCTATCATCCTTCATGGGCGTCGCACTGTTCAATATTGACCGCCCAAGCAAGAGCGGCAGCATAGGAGGTACGGACGCGTCGCCAATCACATTTGCCGCCTGCTGGTAGCGGGGCCCGTCTTCGTCGCCGTCTATATCGGTTAGGAACGGCGGGATAATGGTTCGGAAATCGCCAAGCGGGATCTCTTCCTCTGGCGGTTGGCGTTGTTGTTGGCGTTGCCGGTGTCGGGAGGAGGTGTCTGAAGAGTCAGATGCGTAGTCGCGGTCTGAGTCGTGGTCCGGGTGGATTTCGAGGGTCTCTGGGAGCACTTGGGGTGGGTAGAGGCCAGGAGGTATGGCGTATTTTGGAGGCCGGTCGCGATCGGATTCGCGGCGAGGGCGGGGGAGCTCTTCGGGCTTTGGGCTGACTTCGATGTAGTTTACTAGGTGGTTGGTGAAGTCGACCGCAGTGGGGAGTTGGTCGGATGTACTCATTATGCCGTCGACGATGAATTTTAGGTGGTGGGTTCCCGGACGTAATTGAAGGGTGGCTGCTTGGACGCCATCTTCCGTTTCGCTGTATAAATCTGTTAGTTTATAATAGCAGTAGGGCGTAGTATATAGATGGGACTTTAGCGACAGAAAAACATACCTCTTATGCAATCGAAATTTCCTTTCCCAATTCACGAACGTTCCCGTAACATACACCTTCTCTCCCCCACCCCTCCACTCAATCGTCGTCGTCACCGCCTTATTAACACCCACCCCCCCAACCCCAACACCCATTCCCGCATCCACCTCCAGTTCGTCAATTATCTCCTCTTCTTCCTCCTCTTCCTCCCCCAACCCAGCCGCACCGGCCCGATCCCTGCCCTCCCCACTCCCTGGCAACTCCAACTCCGCTTTATCAACCAACACAGGGACTGCCGCATGTGGCCCAGTCATCGACGATGGCGCCACAATCGGTGAACCGGGTGCCGTCATCGCATCGCCAATAGGCAACGGCAGCCGCGGCGGACGTGACAGGTGTGCCGATGCTCCATAGTAGGCGCTCGGCGTTGGACCAGAAGGTTCTATGGATGTGTATTGCTCATGGTGCCCGTCAGTATGGTGACGAGCAACTACATTGATAACGACGCCTGTATTGCTGGCAACCCCCTGACCCCTGTCCGGCGGGGAGGAGACGGGGACTGCTTTAGTGGGTGCTTGGGAGGGTTCTCCCTGGCTGCGGGCAGGGAGATACTCGCGCTTATCGCTGTTTTCTCGCTGGTGTCGTTTGGAATCTCTATGCCGTAATTGCTGGTGCTGGTGGGAGTCATGTCTTGGGGAGTCAGGGAGGTTACGGGACTGCAACCAGTGTTGGACAGGGGCCTGCTGTCGGTGCGGGATCGGATGGCCAGTGGCACTTTCGCGAGAGGCAGACGGATCGGCTGCGGACGATTTGCTGCCAGTGCCTGTTGTGCCTGAGAGGGCATGGATGGAGGTGCAGCGGTTTACACGCCTGTCATTATATGCATTCTGATGGCTGCCCGTCGTAGCTGGATAGGTGGTGTTGATGGAGTCCCCGCCAGGTGGGGTTTGTTTGGAGGGGCTTGCCCCCATTTGCTGGGTTATTGCCCCACCTCTTCAATCTGGCATATAATCAAGCGGTGACAGGAGGCTCAAGTAGCGACGTGCTATGAGCATTGGCTGCCCACCGTGACAATGTATAGAGGAATATCAGTTGCATAGATCTGCCACGATGCAGTCAAGCGTGGCTGACCAGCTTCCAAGGTTGGAACTCGGGAAATGCGGCTGATTAGGGTTTAGGGCTGGCGCACGGATCATCAGTGGGAACCTTCCATCGCGGATAATGCGACATCATGCTGGCGTTGCGATGGTTGATCACCACGGTCTTGTTCACTAACCACAGCCAACACCAGCGATCTCAAGGTACACTTACACACGCCATGCCACGCCTGGTCGGCTTCGAAATCACATCCACTCACCGTGCAACCACGCGGGGGATGTCGCGGTAGACTCAGCAATCAATCCATCCCTGTCCAACTCCCTCCAAGCAATGGGCTTAATTGGCCGTCTCTTAACCCGCAACATCCACCCGCAAACTCGGCCAGATAGACAGCACAACGGCTGTGCTGTGACTAAAGTGGATACAGCAAGCACAAGTTCTCATTATTTTATTGATTAACTTATCAAGGCAAGCGGAAAACATGTCTTGGGCAAGTGCCCTCACCAGCGTCGCCTCCTACGCAGTCTCCCCCGTCATCCTAACTATCAATATTCTGCTGGCCGTGCTACGAGCGCTCGCAACTCCCTGGATACATGTGGTACACTACATATTCCGTATTTGGGTCCTCTTACCACTGCACATCTTGTCCAAATTCGAGGTGAATACTCATCCATCAAGCAACGCCCCCGTCCCCACCTTTTTTTTGCCACGGCCGTGACTTTTTTTAAATGTTTAATATCCGAATTAACAAGCCCCAAATTCGCCCAGCCGCTCTTAATCTTCCTCAGCGTCGCTGGTGCCCTTGGTGTCACGGCGGGGATATCTCTACATTTCTCGTCAGGATATATGCATCAGCTGCTTGATATCCGTACTGGAGGCGAGGACAACGACTACACAACCAAAAAGGGAAAATTTGTAGTTGATAATGGTAGCAGCAGTAACAACAATCTAACCCACCCACGCCAAAATCCCAGGGACGGCAGGATGTATACCACTTCGGCGGGCTCTAGCAGGGCATCCTTAAGGGATATTATGACGGCGCAGAATAAGCCTTGGCTCGCCAGAAATAGGAATGAAGAGCAGACCGCGATGACGAGCTTGTGGCAAGTACCGGCGTTTAAAAATGAGCGGAAAGAGGAGACGAAAAGGGATGATGAGAGCGAGATAGAGAGTGAGCAGGTACCTAGGGGGGAGAGAGATAGGGAGGACTTACTTGCCACGATAATTCTGGAGGAGGAAGAGGATGATGATTATGGTGAGGGTGAGGGTGAGGGTGAGGGTGAGGAGGAGGAGGAGGAGGATAATGAGATATAAGCCGCGTGAACAAATACCCCCATATGTTATTTCTTACTGGAGATTCCTGTTGCATATAGTTACTGTATAAGTATTACATCATTCGCATTCTATGTGATCCTTTTGACTTGATAAATTCTTCAGTAGTTAACTATTTAATTTTCAGTTATTCAGTGTCATCGGTTATGTTTAGGTTTTTCTTCTTTTTTTCTCTCTCCTTACAACCCACCTTTTCCACGACAGAGTAGAGTATCAGCTTAACCATTTAATCTCCGGTGCCTTTACCCATGGTTATTGAATAAGACTTGACGTGTTGTTCATTGCCAGAACGGGACAAATGCAGGTCTCGGGACCATTTCCAAGAAATACCAGGGGGTGCTGAACTTTACATATACAGGCAGTGCCTTCGCGGCCGAGGCAAATGAGATTCTAAACTATCACAAAAAAGGAGGAGCGTAAAGGGAAGTGACGAAGGTAATCAGAGTAGGGGTAAGGTTCTCCACTACGATATCTGATTATCGTCATATGTGCATCAGCCGGAGGAGGCTGGTTACGGCGCCTAAATGACGTATCTGATAAGTTTTCCTGGAAAATGAGGCATCCGAAAACATTTCCCTCCGTTTAAGTGATAGAATAGGCAATTTCAAGAAGGAATCCTGGAGGCGAGAGGTTTTGGGATCCGCATATTTACTCATACTGAGCGAGAGAGAATAGGGCTACGTCACTTTTTTCTTTGCCTATTCTTATGCATTCGCGCCGTGTATGGTGATAGCCGAAGTAATTAGGTTCTGTTTGTAGCATACAGATATCACTCAGAACATACCAATTGATCTGAACGAAATAGAAGATTGGGTATATGAAAATTGATATTTATACAGATAGTTAAGCGAACCAAATACCCACTTTCCAATACAATACAGTATAGACCAACGTGAACCAAAAAGCTGCGCTCCTTATCCAGCCACAGTTCTCCTCCTCAGGCCGTCAACTAGCTCCTCTCCATCGCCCACGAACACCTCATCCCCATCAACCCATTCCACCTTCTTCAATGCATTCTCAAACAACTCCTTACAGCGTACCCGGCTCCCCAATCTAGCACACAGTAAGAATGCTCCACTCAGCTTCCGATGCAAACTGTACGTTTCCTCTGGAGGCGGCGCAAGCCGCTCACGAAGCATCAGCGGGATCATCTCGCGCACTCGGTCCGTGATGGTCTGGTCGCTGAAATCATAAACGTCCGGCGACGAGGCCATGAAGGGCTCCGACAGCGTGAGGATAGAGGTAATATGCGCATTGACCATGGCTTGTGATTCGAAACCAGTCAGGTAGCCCAGTTTGATGGAGAGGTCGCGACAGGTTTCGCGGTCATTACGGGAAGCGGCCTGGAGGACGCGGAGGTAGGTGGAGATAAAGGAGCCTGGGTAGTCTCGGGAGGCGCCAAAGTCAAGGAGCTCGAGTTTGTTAGTGGACGCGTTGTAGAGGAAGTTAGTCCAGTTGGGGTCTGTCTGCATGAAGCGGAATTCGCAGATTTCTCGTAGGGAGAGCCTCAAGATTTGCGTGCCTATCCAGTCCCGTTGGGCCTGAGTGAAATTCTGGACACGGGTGACCGGGATACCTTCAAGGTATTCCATGGTGAGAACTTGCTTGCCAGAAGCGGGGTAGATGATTTCTGGGACCATGAAAGTTGCTGTGTCGTCTTTGAGAAGGGTACGGAATCGTTCACCACACTCAGCTTCTCGGATGTAGTTGCACTCCCAGGCTAGTTCAGTACGAGCATTGGCAATTGTTTTGTCGAGGAATAGCCCTTTGGGTAGCAAATGCGAGGCAGTTAGTAAAATGGAGAGATTGCTAAGATCGGAGTCGATGGAGTCTGCAACGCCTGGATATTGAATTTTGACAGCAACTGGTTTACCCGTCTCCTTTAGTACTGCTCTATGCACCTGGCCTATAGAAGCGGCGGCTATGGGAAGCTCATCAAAGGTGTCAAATAAATCCCTCCAATTCTCTCCTAGGTTGTTCACAAGAACAGAGTCTCTCTGTTTTGCTGGCATATAATTTGCTTGATCTTGAACCCGCTGAAGGATTTCGTGAATTGCTGGCGGAAGCATTTTCGCATCTAGATGCAATATTAGAAACCCTCTAGATTGAATTAAAATGTATATATTTGAAACACAGTTCTAACCTTGGAAACTCATCAATTGCCCTAATTTGAGGGCTGCACCTCTCATCTTCGACAGTTTTGAGACGAGTCGTTCGACGTTCTCAGGACTGAATATCAAGGAGCCGCTGCTTGAGTCAAGGCCAACGGTTGCGCGACGAATGCTTTGCCCAACAATACCGAAGGCCATGGAGGTGGCTAGTCCTCCGTACTCCCATAGTCTGCCTAAACGGGTTGAAGGAACCCGCGATTCCACCATCTTGTATGCAGGCGTTGCCGGTGTTTTACCAAGGATATCCTGTGATTCCGCCTGCTGCGCCGGGTTAGCATATGAAAACGGCAAACGGGATTATGGTGCTAATGTACCTGCACATTCACAGTGCTATTCGCAAGGTCAGCTCCCACTGCACTCACATCCCCTTTTTCTACTTCAGGAGTGGCAGATGGTTCTGCCATTTCAGGTGCTATAGCGGTTTTAATTGGCGGTTTATTCAATATTTCGGGGCGCGGCGAAGAATCTATGACTGGTGATCTATCGATTTTAGTTGGCTCCCTATTTCGCTGGTTTACACCATATTTGCTGTCTTTTGTCAGTATACTTGCAACCCTTCGGCTTCGGAACAACTGTCGCATGATAGCCTCCGAATGCTCATCGCGGGAAGCAGCCGTCGTTGCATCACCAAATCCATCCTCAGCAGGCATAGGAGGTGTATGAGATCCTGCCAACTCAATGGGGCGCCGCGGCCCCTCTGGCACAGCGTTTAAGACGTCCCCAGCTCCCCCAGCTGGACTCTGTGTGCTCAATGTTTCCCGCGGCAATTCGTCCCCGGACGTACTTTCGATCCCTTGATTTATATCTGCCTCTCGGTCAAACTCCGTTTCTCCTTTCTTAACCGAAAAGTTCTCGTCATTTTGTTCATGTCGACTCCCGCCGATATCACCCCGCTCATTGGAAACCGTTTCACCTGAGTGCTGTAGGCGCGAGTTATCAAACTTGCGCGATAGTTCCGAGGCTGCCTGGAGCGCGAGGATAATATGATCAAGTTGCGCGTTTGCCTCCTTCGTCAAGGAAGACGTGCGAATATGTAGATCCAACTGCCGTTGTTGATGAGAAATATGCCTGCCAGCAACACCGCGGGACGCATTGAGGAGTAGAAGAACATCAAGGAGACGCCGCCGCGACATAGCAACGTGCACAGAAAGGAGACAAAAAGAATGGTCACCGTAACGAGGACATTTTAGCTGTGAAAGAGCTTCATTAAAACTAGTATCAAGCTATATCAAGCACTCTCTGGAATGATTGGTATTTTAAATAGCGGTGTGAGACGGCAATATTATAGATTAGATCTAAGAGACAAAAACGTCAACTGTCCTCTGCTACATAATTACGGGAAATTAGCGAACAATGCAACACCATAATGGGTCTGAATCCAATGTGAAAAGCATCCAAGAGGAGATATATGACCTCGAGCGCAGGCTGGAAGATGCTAAACAGCGGCTGAACCGTGCTCAAGAAGCTCTGTCTCCCACCGAAAGCTTATCCCCTCCAGGTACTAATATGCTTACCAGCGCCCCATTGATACGATATATGCGAAGAAAAACTCAACGAAGCTAAACTCTCGCAGCTAATGCGTGTTCGTAGGTCCTGGCTGCCTGTCAATCCCGCACGCTCTCCTACTCCTATCTGATTCCGCCCTCCCACTCGGCGCATTCGCCTACTCCAGCGGCCTAGAATCTTACCTCGCGCATAATAAACAATCGCAATCACAGTCTCAGTCACCATCACAACATCGTACGAGTCAAATAGAGTCCTTCCACCTCTTCCTCTCTTTCTCACTCGCATCCCTCGCTAGCACAACTCTCCCCTACGTCCTCACCGCCCACAGACAACCCGACCAACTGAAAACGCTAGATAATGACCTCGACGCATCAACCCCATGCACTGTAACACGCCGCGCAAGCATAGCGCAGGGCCTGGCACTGCTGAGTGCCTGGGAGCGGGCATTTAGAGATGCATACACTTCCAGGAACGGCAACCCCACCGCAGACACAAAAACCAACGTAGCAAACAGTATAAATTCATCAACAAATCCACCGACCCCTTCCGAAATCGCCATAACTGCTCTATCTTCGTTCTCCGCCACTCTCAAAACGTCCTTTCCAAATTCCTCCTCTGACCCCAACAATCATCTAAACGGCCACCTTCCTCCGCTCTGGGCCGTCGTCTGTGTCGCCATGGATATCGACATAACTTCTACCGCCTATGTCTACATGCTCAACCACGCGAAAGCGGTGTTGAGCGCCGCCGTACGCGCGTCCGTGATGGGCCCCTACCAAGCGCAAGCGGTGTTGGCCAGCCGGTGGCTGCGGGAGGTGATAGAGTGGCGAATTCGGACACAGTGGACTGTGCCGCCTGAGGAAGCAGGACAGGTTGTGCCGACGATAGATTTGTGGGTGGGAAGGCATGAGCTACTTTATAGTCGCATATTCAATTCATGATGTGATTATTTGTCATATGGATATTTGATCTGGCGCTTCCTTGTCTGTGTGCTAGGAAGCTTGGGGGGAAGTGACAAGGTGAATGAAATCATTCTCGTATATGTCTGGATATATCATATCTTATGTTAGTTTTTTACCTATACCCTTCCGTTGATATGTTTGTTAAGATCCTCTTTGGAGTCTTTTGCGAAAGGATAGAACGCGGCTTTGTTCTATCTTCCTGTAAATTTTGTAATAACTAATAATATAATATTGTTGTTGTCCTCCTGACATGAAATAAGATTGAAATGAAATCTACCCTAATTTTGCAACCGATACAAGTGAGTTAATTACCAACCAGGTTCGCAGAAAATCGAAAAGCCCAAGGACAAGAAAACACAAGGAATTGTAAAGGTAAAGGTACATTGCGCAAGCTTCATCAGTAACCAGTAACTAGATGACCATCCAGTCATCCAGCCAACAACGCTTAGCGAAGGGTAAGGTGAAATGAGAATAGCAGCAACGCAAGTTCCGTAAAGACTCCGTCTCCAAGATGTATAAAACCCAGAATAAGGAATGAACGAACAAGCAGACGAGAGACTAGAGGACGTTTAGTTGACCAAAATAGGAAAACTGAAAAGAAGAGAGAAGAAAGAAGAAAGAAAGCAGGGGTAGAGCGGACGAGAAAAGGAATGAAGCCCTGATTAAATTGTTACATCTCATATCACAACTCACCTGACCATGAGGTACAAGTATGGAATTCGCAAAAAGCCGTAGTTGTAAAACATTTAACAAGACGGGAAACGAGGATTTGGTGAATATTGGACAGCCCTGGGGTGAAGGGGAAAAAGAAAAGGAAGTTGGCCCTATCCAATTGCACTGTAATCAAAACGTTAAAATGGAAGATTTGCGTGTAGGCAGGATGTATGCAATTTTCCCGCCTTCCATTTCTTCCATTGTAATCCTTATTCTTGCACCCTGCACAAAGATGACATAACACATATGAGAGAGGATTCAAGATCACTGGGACTGGTAACGTTCGTAAGAGAACAAACGAACAAAAAGGATATAAGAAAAATATTATCCTGGAACCACAGACGTCAGGCGTAAAACGTGACTGGCATAAGAGGGACGAAGAAAGCAAAAACAGCCAGTGTTATGAAACGAAGACCAGAGAAGAAGAGGAAGAGGCTATAGTACATGAATGGGGAAAATAAAAGCTCTTGTGTGGAAAAACGATGCATCCACAAGGTAGTATAAATTACTCAGGGACGTCTGTGGATCACCAAAGAAAATACAAAAAATAAAGCACACGTATTAAAACTTGTTAAAGGGTGATATGCATGTGGTCGTTGCTTCCAAATGATTTATTGCAATTGGGACATTTCCTCGACCGGGATGTCAGCCGCTCTTCCACACACTCCTTGCAGAAGACATGTCCGCAGGTTTTGATAACTGTGTTTTTGAAATTTCTTCGGCAGACAGTACATAACGCAAGTGACTGCAACAAAATTAGAAGAATGATCGCTTGTAGTGGATGGAGCAGACACGAAACTCACTCTCAACATTTCATATTCGGTTGAAGAATTGCCCAGTCCTTTATTCCTCCACGATTCCAGGTTCTTCTTAGTGTCCGCTAATGTAGCTTTAAGTCCCTCGACTTCCGTCTCAGCTTTACGGGATGCATTCGTCGCCAATGAGAGGGAAGAGTCTTTGGCGACAATTTGTTTTTTGAGCTCCGTTACTTGTGAATTTAATCCTTGGATGACGATATCTGCTTCCGCGAGTTGTTGACGAGCTCCATGGTATTGCGATAAAGTGTTTGTGAGAGTTTCTTTGGTTTCGGCGAGTTGTTTCTCCACGTTGGACACCAAGGAGCGAGTTATAGTTTCTGCGTCTTTGAGCTGAGAGACTATATCCGAGCTTTTCATATTTTGGATTCGCAAGGATCGAAGTTCAGCATCCCGGGCCTCTTTGCTCTTCATTGCCGCAAAGTACTTTTGATCCGCCTTTGATTTCTCCGCTGTCAAACGCTGAACCCTCTCTTCAAGGATATTGAGGTCTGCGATCTTTTGCGAAGCTAATTTGGATGTTTTCCTAAATGCAGTTTGCATAGAAGCTAGCTCGGTGTTTAACAATTCGTATTGCTTTTCCAGCGTTTGATACTTGGCCCTTAGTTCTTCCAAAGGTAGGTCTTCGATTTGAGGACTGCCATCCTTGACTCCGTCCAGCTGGAGTTGTAAACGTTGTATTTCTGACTCCAATGCGCTGATTCGAGATTCTTTTGCATCGAGTAATTCCCTTGTTTGGCAGATAGAGGTTCTCTCCTGTTCCTGGGCAGCCTTTCTCATCTGTTGGTCCGCAAGAAGTTCATCACGAGCATTTCGAATCCGAGCTAGATCTGACTCTGTTTTGGCGAGCTGGGCCTCTTTCTCTCCAACCGCAGCTTGAGACTCATTTTCGATTTGGATTCGATATGCATTCCTTTCCGCCTGCAGCTTCTCCGCTTCCTCACGAAGTTGCACATTGGTTGCCTCGAGATGGTTTATTCGTTTGATGACGTCCTCATGCTGTGACTTTAATTGTTTGAACAGGTCCGTATGGGCATAGTCTTCATCGGATAGCTTCGAGAACTGTTGTGTTGTGTTAAATTATGTATAGTGGGGTCAAAACATATGGAATTATGCTCACTTTTATATTTAACTCTGTGATTTGGGTTAACAGCTTGGAATTTTCCGCTTCCAATTTCTCTAGCTGTTCCTTTTGTTTATCCGATATGGCAACGGCTCTATTGCGGCCCTCTTCCAGTTCGGTGATTCTGTCAGACGGATCTCCAACTCCATTGGAAGAAGAGATATCTTCTCGCTTATACGTTGAATTGTCTCCGCTAGGTCTTTGCGCTCCAAGGATATATTGTTTTTCCAAGCGCGCTACAGTCATACTTCTAGCCCGGTCAATTTTCTTTTCAGCAACCATATACCTTAATGACGCAGCATCTAGTCGCTCTTCGAGCTGTTGCTTATCTATAAGGCTCTTTTCTAATTCCGCAATTGTGACTTTTTCCTCTGCAAGCTTCTTGGCGAGCCGACCTTGAAGATCGATGACTTCAGCAGAAACATTTTCGGAGCGAGAAAATAGTTTAGAAATAGTCGCTTTAATATCATTGGAGCGTGCTTGTAAATGTTTTTCGAAGTTTTCATGGTCCGCGAAAAATAATGCACTAGGGAAAGATTGTTTATCTAAGGAAATAAGCGTTAAAAGAAGTCAAGATGGCCATGACGCGAATGTCCGATTGCCTCAATAGACTCACCTTGATTTTCGTCAGCTGGCGAATTGAGTAGAATTTTGACCTCATCAATTAACTTGAAACAAAAGATGATGTTAGCACACTCAACTGGTCGGAAGTCACGGGACACAATATTTCGTTGGACAAAAACCCTACCTGTTTAAACCACGCATCAATTATACGAAGGTGATCGTTGTGATATTCAGTTGCTTTCGTCAATTCCTTTAATCTCGTTTCCAACGAACTCTTCTCGCGTTTGTATTCTTGCATCTGGCGCAAAATGGCATCTTTTTGAAAGCGCTATTTTCCGGACAAATTCGTCAGCATCTTAATATTCAATCGGCAATGTTGAAATGAGCGGACGGAATACTATCAAATTTTTACAGGCCCAACACGGGAGACGAGACGGTAAGATACTCACTTCCAGGTCATCTTTCCAGGGCATATCGGAGTCTGGGTGAGGCTTGGCACCACCATTCAACGAGGTAGCCTGTTTCTTCAAGGGAGGGGTAGATTCATTTGGATCGTAAGCAGCAGGTCTTTTCCGATCTTCCATTCTGACGACGAGGCCGGATTCGGCTAAAGGGACGGTTGACGCTTCGACGGCCGGCATCAGGGCATCAGGGGCAACATGCAATCTTGTTGATCACCGCCTACACAGCCACGACAACGACGAAACAACCGTGACAGGAGCAGCGATTGGGAGAAGAATCGAAAGACAATGGATGTAATATGAGAGGGAAGGTTCGTAGAGGTGTTTGAGAGGGGGTTGAGTGGAGAGGGAGAGAGAGCAAGAGAATCAACGAGTGCGGTTGAGGAGAAACAGAACAAGAAGAAGAACAAGAGTCGATCCTGCGCCATTCCATATATGGTTTAGTACAACTCCGGTACGCCTCTCACGTGATTGTTTCAAATTTAACCTTCCTTTTTCAGTTAGTCTCGTCACAGGATCTCTATCGCATACAACCACCGAACCATTGAGCGTTATAGATGACAATTCAGAGGGTTCACGGCTCTCTAACTATGGTATACAGAAGCGAATAGTCTAGTATTGCGTCATGGTGTCCTTTTCGAGCTCTGTGATCAGTAAGTGCGATCTGCATATAATCTATGCAGGCACAGTTCTAACCAATGTGGTAGATAAGTCAGGGAAGAAGTTTGCGCCCAAGCCCCCCGCCCGTCGTATTGGTGCTATTTCAGCTGGTACCCTGTCTGCTAGAGCCAGTGTAGAGAGACAGACGACCTCAAAAACTCCTCAATCTACTCAATCCGCCATATCGCCTGAAAGCTCTGCTCCAGTTCCGACTGCTGACCCCGCCAAAAGTACCCCGCAGCGCGCCGAAGAGTCATCTCAATCACCATTACCACCATCAACACCACCACCGCTACGAAAGTCACCAACACGCACGCAATCGCAGCCACCGCCCCGGCCATCCACCAGTCAATCCAAAACCAAATCTACAGCCATCCCAATACCTACTCCAAGACGGAGGCCATCGATTCCTTCTCCTCAAGGGTCTGCATCCCCCCACACCGTCACCCCCGTTTTAGCGTCCACACCGAACGCGCTCCCGTTAGAAACAACTTCACTTGAACCAGCAAAACCACAGCATGATAAACACAAAACCCCTCAAACACCTCAAAATGTTGCATCGAGCCCCAAACGGCAACGCATCGAGCAGCCTGTTGACAGCCAACCAGCAAAACGCACCAAGACCGTGCAGCCTATTACAAAATTTACATCTACCTTGCAAGGGGAAAACCCACATCCGAGGTCTAGCTCTCAGGGGCCACATTCTCAACCTGAAGTGACACCCACAACAAAGACTGTTGCTAGGAGAGTCGCCAAACCGCCCGCGCATCGGAAGCAATCAGCTGAACAGATAGCAGAGAATGCCATCGCCGCTGCAGCAGAAACAAGACCCCGCTCTCGAAGGAGACGGCAGCCAACACCGGAGAATGCAGAATCCATAGAGATTGCTCCCACCGTCGTGAAAATGTCAGATCTCTGCCGAGATCTCCGTACCGGGAAAAAATCAAAGCGAGAGATGGAACTGCAAAGCATGGATCTAACGGAACTTGCAAAGAAACAAAAGGAGCGCGAGGAGCGGATCAGAAATGGAAATAACCCCCCGAAAGCTGGCTCAACTGAACGACACACGAGCGGAGATGAACCCGGTCGAGACGAAGCAGGAGATCTTGGCGGTCCGAAGATGAGAATTGTAAATGGGGAGATCGTCATCGACGCTTCCTCCCTCCAAATAGACCGCCATGCAAACGCAGCCAGAAACGAAGGTGACTTGGAAGAGGTCGAAGAAAACCGGCTGACAAAACGCATAAACGCGGCCTCTTTCGGCAAACGCACCAAAGTCGAGTCTTGGGACAAAGACATGACCGACCTTTTCTACCGCGGTCTGCGCATGTTCGGCACGGATTTCATGATGATTAGCAAGATGTTCCCTGGCCGTTCACGACGACAGATTAAGCTGAAATTCTCAAACGAGGAGCGTCGATATCCGCAACGAATCAAAGAAACCCTCCTCGGACCTCGTGAAGCTATCGATTTGGCCACGTACTCAGAGATGACGAATACGACATATGATGACCCGCGTGTCATTGAGCAGGAACTGTATGAAGAGAAGAAAAGGATCGAAGCAGAACATGCGAAAGAGAAGGAGGCGAAGGAGGAACTTTTGCGCAATCCGGGTGGGGTGCTATCGTCGTCTGTAGCAACGGCAGCTGGGCTGTCGGGTTCAAATGTGTTGCCGAGCATTGAGGGTGAGGGTGAGGGTGCGGGTGGGGTTGGCAATGGGGGAAGAAGGGAGAGGAAAAAGGGAACGACGGGTGTTCACAAGTTCGGTGGGGGAACGGAGGAGATTTTGGGAACAATTGATGATATGCCTGTATCTGCGTAATTCATTCATATGCTTCAGACTGCTGCTGCAGGACTTCCACTTTTGTAATATATGACGAGTTTCTTCTCAGGCAAGGCGGGGTTTGGTTATGTTTACGTTTAATGATTCTTCCATAATGTATGTATTTAATCAAGCAATTTCTTCTCGTTGAAGAAGGGAAAGGATCTATTAATAGGTCAATGTATTGAACTATTAGCTGCATGTGGTGTACTGGGTTTATGTACAGAGTAGTTACATCATATGAAGCACACTGACACCCCAATGCCCGACAAAGTGTATGGATCTATTTGAATATGGACGTATATTTGTGATTAAGCCACATTCGCGCTTTTGACAAGCATATTCCGAAATATGTATTTGTCGCGACTTCTCCAGGGTAATCTTCCTTTGCTCAAACTTTAAGTGCTGTTTTCATTCAATTGTCATTCTATCAAAAGCGGGTAAATTCATATTAAGTCGCGGGAAATGATAATACACGATGTCTTGCCGCTTACAAATTTAGCGCGTCGTTTTTATTGGGCGTGCTAAGCGCCCAAGAGTTTCTGAGTTTCTTGACGCAGCTCGTTGACTATTGTTGTTTCGAAGTTGACAACTAAGCTTCAAAAATTTGTCTGCCTAATGATGTTTTTGTCACGAGCAGTAAAGATTTATTGAGCCGGGCGCACCTCCTAGTGAAAGCAGCCTTTATTTAACCCGGAAACTAACCTCTGTAACAGCTCCAGTTTAGCAGTGCTCTCTATCAAACAACACTTACCATGTTCACCACCCAAAAATGACACGCATCTACACAACCATCGTTCCCCTCCTCTCCGTCCTCCTCTCCCTCCTCCCCGCTCAAGCCCAAGCCTACAATCCCTCAAGAGCACCCGCCTCCAAAGATGCCGTCCTCCTCAGCGCCATCCAATCCTTAACCTTCCACTCGAACCGCAAAACAACCCACCGCCGCCTCCCCGCCGTCGAACAACTAACCTGCATCGGGCCCTCGAAGAAGATATGCGCCCTCTACACCCCAGATACCATGCGCTGCGTGAATCAAGGACATGACTACGACGTGAATGACGTGCAGTGGACGTGCACGGCGCACTTGCCGCCGGAGTTTAGGCTGGGGAGCACGGATGTGGTCTGTGAAGGCTACCGGGATAAGGAGGATCCGTGGGTGTTAAAAGGGAGTTGTGGCGTGGAATACCGGTTGCTGTTGACAGAGAGGGGGGAGCAAAGGTACGGGGAACTCGTTGGTGGGTATGGGAATGTGCGTAGCTGGTTGGAGTCCCTCTGGGAGCTAATTTCCTCCTTGTTGTTTTACGGAGTCTTGGCTGTTATTTTCCTATTGGCCTATGGTTGTCTAGCTAGCGGAGCTCGACAGAGGAGAGGCGGCCGGCCACGGTGGGGCTGGGGAGGTGGATGGGGCCCTGGAGGCGGTGGAGGCGGAGGATGGGGAGGATGGGGAGGATGGAATGATCCGCCACCCCCATATGAATATTCGGGATTTAGGAAGATGCCGTCGTGGACGCCTGGGTTTTGGACTGGTGCAGCGGCGGGGAGCGCGGCGGCATATGCTCTGGGCAGGCGGGGTGGGTCGGAATCAAGATCTGGGTGGGGATGGGGATCGGACCGAGCAGAAAGCTCAAGAGCAAGATATTCTAGGCCGGCATTTTCACCCTCTGCTTCAACGACGGAAAGTACTGGATTTGGCGGTTCTAGGAGGCGGTAATGAGAAATTATGGAGTTTTCACCAACTCTCGCATGGCTTGTGACAACTTTCAGTGGGAATGTACGGCCGTCCTTTTTTAATCCTTGGAGATACGACAAAAATTGTTAATATGCTTTTATGCTCTTTTATGACAAAATAGTTCCCCATTTCTAGACTACTAACATCACTATTCTTGCCGCAAAGTTGATGATAGAGACTATACGTGCATACGTTGGCATGGTTCCATTATCCTGTGCGTCATTCGTGGGATGCTAGCACCACCACTCCAAGCTTAACGAAAAACCCGGTAGGAAGATATATCTTTAGAACCATTGTAAAGTCCACCTGTATGCCTATGTCTTCATGGGCTTCAATATTCCATGGAATGGAACACAGGCCGAATATCATGTGACTCACTGCTTTTTGCCAAGCGATAAGATCGATCTGATATCGTTCTCCACTTCAACTTCGCAGTTTTGCGTATATTCAATTCAGTTGATGGCAGCTATCAGTACGAAACTTCGCTTTGGCTCGCTTCCAACTACGCGTTGCGATATGGAATCGTGTACCCATCAGTGCCTGATGCCCCATTAGAATGGCAGGCCCTTCAAGTTTGTCCCCGCTGCGCTCCCAAGCATTCTCCCCCAAGCTAAGCCTATCACCACAGATCAGACCCAAGCTCCACCGCCCGCTTTGGCGCAGCCCTCGTAAGTCTAGCCTCCCTGTCCATACTACCTATAAGGTCTCTCCAGCCCTTCTAATAACTTCTGATATAGTCTCTCTTTTACACAAGGCCTCCTTGTTGGCCAACTGTCTGTTGTCCTACTGATCGGAGCCTTCATCAAATTCTTCATATTCGGCGAAGCTCCTCCACCTCCGTCCCGGAGCGGTCTGTACAATCGTACGAGTTCCCATCGACGATCGTATTCTATAAATGCAATCTCTACAGATTTTAGTCCGCGAACACTAAGAGAGAAGCCCTCAACGTCCAACATACTCCGGCCTGTCCCCTCGTCCTCTACGAACACCCGCTCCATCCTTCGAAAGACATATTACAGTGCCACGCCTACAAATCCTACTTCCAAACATGGCCGATCACGCGTCCACCATTCCTCTCATCAGCCAGAATCTCTGGACTGGTTTAATGTTCTCATTGCGCAGACCATCGCCCAATATCGACAGACAGCATATATCCTCAAGGACTCGCCCACGTCGTCCATCCTCGCTTCTCTCTCTGAAGCGCTAAACAATCCAGAGAAGAAACCTTCCTTCATAGACACCATCAAGGTAACAGACATATCGCTTGGCGAGGAGTTCCCCATCTTCAGCAATTGCCGCGTGATCGCCGTCGAAGATCCAAACTCTGACGGCGGCCGCCTCCAGGCACTCATGGACGTCGACCTAAGTGATGACAACCTTTCTCTGGCCGTCGAAACCTCCCTCCTCCTAAACTACCCAAAACCTTTCTCCGCCGTCCTCCCCGTCGCCCTCGCCGTCTCTGTCGTCCGCTTCTCTGGTACATTATGCATCTCCTTCGTCCCCGGCCCCGGCACCTCAGATCAAACAATGGGCCCATCCGCTTCTCCACCGAACCAAAGCACCAGCACCGAAACTGCCTCCATCAACGACCAAACTTCCGAAGGGCAGAGCACTCAACGGCATACTTTTCACCAACACAAGCCTACTAATTCCACCCCGACCGCTGCCACCGCCGACGACGCACACACCAAACATGCGCATGGCATCCCTAAAACAAGCCTCGCCTTCTCCTTCCTACCAGACTACCGCCTCGACCTCTCCGTGCGCTCGCTCATCGGCTCTCGCAGCCGCCTGCAAGATGTGCCCAAGGTAGCACAACTGGTCGAGGCGCGCATGCAGGCATGGTTTGAAGAGCGAGTCGTCGAGCCGCGCGTGCAGGTTGTGGGGCTACCGAATATTTGGCCTCGGATGGGGAGGACGGGGGTGAGGGGCAGTCAGGAGGAGGCGGAGGCTAGGGCGGGAGTGGGGTCTGTACCAGTTGATATTCCTGGCACGGCTGGTGGGGATGGGATGAGAGGAAGGGGAGGGGGAGGTGGAGGTGGGGGCCTGAGAGGGAATTCGTCAGGGCGAGGGATGGGATATGATGGATTGCGGTATCGACCTAATGCGCATGGTGATGGTGGGACCGGCGTTGTGCAGGGTCAGGGTGCGGGCGGAATATTCTGTGAGGCCGGTCCACAGAATCAGAACAGAGGAGGTGACGATGGGGAAGGGCCCGGGAGGCGTAGCGATGAGCGGTTTGCAATGCCAGGGTCGATGCCGGACTCGGTGGCGGTGACGTAGCTGATAATAATTCCAGTGAAAGTGGGCGGAAGAGGGGTAACTTCTTTTTTGTATGCGTGTTTGGGTATTACTTTTTGTTTCCTATTTTCCATAGTATCCAAGATGGAGTCAGGTATTTGGTAGCATTTCCATACGTATAGTTATATATTCTTCTGTTTCTGTATATCTATCTAGCGGTTCGCGTTTTTGTTTCTAAGATTCTGTCATATTATATATGCCACCCCATCATCCGAACCGCAGGCAACAAAAATCATGATATTCATATCTCAAAATTCCATTATATCTGCAATAAAATAGCCAAGTCAACCAAGTCGCTTGTGTCAACTATTGCATTCTTTAACAATGAGCGAAAAGGGTAAAAAGAGAAAGAAAGGAATGTAAATGCAGTTATTACCAAGGGGGGATATCCGGTCTGATAAGAAATGGTAAACCCTGCGCGGAACCCCCAATTTCCATCAAATAATAAAGAGTTGTCATCAACCATTAACATCATCGCACGTTCACATTAGGAAACTCGACGACTAGGACGGCATACATATCACCCATCCATTCTATCCACCATGCCGAAAGAGAGAGAGATATATACTAACAACAAGCCACGTTAGATGCCTGTAGAATATGTAGGCTGGGATGTACTCGAAAAATCGTAGTAGAGATCAGGGTGTCCATGTTGTCATAGTTCACTTGTTCTGAATCACAGAGGAAACCAAATGTATGAGAGTGTGGCCTTTCCGGATTGCATCGATGGACTAAGCGGTAGAGGAAGAAATATGGGATTCGACATATGTTTTGCGATGCTGGTTTGCATCCAACTCTGGCGCGCGGTTCAGAGGCGTCCATTTTGGCTCGTCTTGGAAGAGGCGCATGGCTTTCACATACTGTTTTATCGAGGTATGATCAGCATGTGTGTAAATCAAGCAAATCAACCCGAGCCCACTCCCCCCTCTCCAAATCTCCCCAAATTCACACACACACACACACACACAGAAAAAGGAAAAGAAAGAAAGACTCACATTATTCTCATCCGTTGTAAACCGATGATAAATGCCCGCCGGCAACACAATCAAATCGCCTTTCCCCAATCGGATGCGCACCCACTCGTCATCTTTACTACGGACATCGAAGAACCCTTCCCCGTCAACTATATACCGAATCTCCTCGTCCTCATGCAGATGCTCATTGAAGAACATCCTTACTTTGTCCTCGTACACATCACCCATCTTCTCGGGTGATATGATGATTTCATCGCGGTTCTTGTAGCCGCGATCCCTGGCTAAGTCGTCGACGGCGGATATAGCGGGACAATGGCGGTAGAGCACACCAATGGTGGCGAGGTAGGATGCATCGACAGTGCGGCCGGAGTCATGGGGAAGACGTTGGTCGCCCTGTGGAGGTGGATGTTAGATAGATGTTGGCCCCACTACAAGGGAGCTCTGGTGGGGTATGAGGGGTATTAGGGAGTAACGCACAGGGATGTTATCGTACCAGTAGGCCTTCATTTTGGGCAATGTTGGAGAGACAATGTGCACAGTATCTGCAAAAAGGGATTATGGGATAGTTCAATATAGATGGCGATGAAGAAGGATGGTGGGATGGAATTAAGGAAAGCTCATGTTGTATCTAGATGGAAAACGTGATTGATAAATACGTCTTGAGAAAAATCCACTAGTAAAAATCACGTGTTTTGCATTCAAGCTTCGAGAACATTTTTTATATTTTTGATATGAATGGTAGTGAGAACAGCGATGTCTACTGAGGACCAAATTCTGGTAATACAGAATATATAACTACTGGGATATTGCTATGCATTTGAGAGCATGGCCATCTGCAGCACTACGCTGGGCCCGTGTTTCTCGTCAACGGCCGTTTCGAACTGTCAGGACATTTGCAACCGTGAACTCTGATGCCCAGTCAGTTTCCCAATTGATATCCCGGCGGTGGGATTGGGAGAGTTTTTACTAATATGTAGTCTCCCTCTAGGGCTTATGATGTCGTCGTCATTGGGGGCGGTCATGCTGGCTCGGAAGCTTGCGCTGCTGCCGCCCGGTTGGGAGCCAGGACAGCTCTCGTAACCCCCTCTCGGTCGAACATCGGCGTCTGCTCTTGCAACCCCAGTATTGGAGGAATCGGCAAGGGGACCATGATACGGGAAATCGATGCGTTAGATGGGGTGGCGGGGAAGGTTGCCGATAAGGCGGGGATCCAATTTCGAATCTTGAACAGGTCCAAAGGGGAGGCTGTTTGGGGCCCCAGAGCTCAGATTGACCGTGTGCTATATCGGCAAAATATGCTAGATGAATTGAGCAATACACCTGGATTGAGCATTGTGGAGGGCAAAGTGGGGGATATTATTGTTTCGAAGGATAATTTACCTGCTGGGTCGCAAGGGAAAATAGTAGGCGTGCGGCTGGAATCCGGTGAGGTGATACCGACTGGACGGGTGATAATCACAACTGGCACGTTCCTCGGCGGGGAGATACATATTGGGCTTGATGTGTTCCCCTCAGGTCGTCTAGGAGAAGCAGCCACGTTTGGGCTAAGCAGGTCTTTAAGGGAGGCTGGGTTCCAGCTTGGTCGTTTAAAGACAGGCACCCCTCCTCGACTTGACAAGAAAACGATTGACTTTTCGAACCTCGAAGTCCAACCAGGAGACTCCCCACCTATTCCATTTTCATATCTAAATAATCGAGTAGATGTTGACGACGAAGACCAGCTCCCTTGCTGGTCTACTTATACCAACGAGGCAGCTCACCAGATTGTCAGGGACAACCTTGACAAATCCATCCACATTCGCGAGACCGTGAAAGGCCCTCGATACTGTCCGTCTCTTGAGTCCAAAATTATCCGATTCAAAGACAAACAGCGACATATGATCTGGCTAGAGCCGGAGGGTTTCGAGCCCGACGAGGTGATTTACCCAAACGGCATCTCAATGACAATCCCTGCCGATGCGCAACTTGCTATGCTTCGAACGGTTGCCGGGTTGGAAAATGTCCGTATGCTCCAAGCCGGTTATGGGGTAGAATACGACTACGTCGATCCACGCTCTCTTCGACCAACACTAGAAACCAAACTAATCAGCGGCCTCTATCTCGCTGGCCAGATCAACGGCACTACGGGCTACGAGGAAGCCGCAGGGCAAGGAATTCTGGCTGGTATCAATGCTGGTTTAGCCTCCAAGTCAAAACCTCCATTCACCCTTTCCCGTTCGGATGGCTTCATCGGTATCATGGTGGATGACCTCATCACCAAAGGCGTGTCCGAGCCCTACCGAATGTTCACGTCTCGAAGCGAGTACCGCATCTCAACCCGCTCCGATAATGCAGATCTGCGCCTCACGGCCCGAGGCCGCGAGGTTGGAGTCGTCGGAGATAAGCGCTGGGAACATTTCAGTCAGGTCCAAGCACAAATCACAGAGCTACAAACGCTGCTCGAGAACACCAAATTCCCATCAGCCCTGTGGTCACGCAAGGGCTTCGGCGTGCACTACGACAACAACGTCCGTTCCGCCTTTGATCTGCTCCGTCTGCGAGACATCTCCATCGACGATATCATCCCTCACATAGAACCACCATCGTCGTCACGGAGTGGGAAGGCATATACGGCCTCCTCATTTGCGTCAGAGATTAAACACCGCGTCGCCGTCGAGGGGCGCTATGCACCCTATGTAAAAATGCACGCAGACAGGACGCGCAACTTCGAGAAAGATGAGGCCCTCCTGCTCCCGCCGGATATCGATTATTCGCTCATCACCGGCTTGAGCGCTGAGGAGCGCGCGGCGCTGGAGAAGGTCCGACCGGAGAGTATAGGCATGGCCCGCAGAATTGAAGGGATGACACCCGTTGCGGCTTTGAAGCTTTTGGTTTATGTCCGCAGAACTACCGCCGGCCAAGCGCGCAAAGGTTCTCAACAGTGCGTTGGACAGGACCTGGATGTCTCTGATGAAGCGACGAGGGTCGCGTCCTCGATATGACTTTCCTGCCGGATCGTTTAGGAGGGCGGGATGGAGGTGTTCCCTGGCTGGCACGTACCTCTTGTATTTTTATTTACGTACATGTACCGTACAAGGCGTCCTGTTTTCTTTTTATCATTCTTTTCCTATATGAGGTGTGAGAATTTTTTACCATCTTCGGAGCGTGTTCAGGACTCCGCCTTCATGGAGGAGGATGTATATTACGACATTTGCCCTTTGGGAAATCTTCTGGATATAGGTGTTTTGGGTTCAGACAAGGCGTTGAATTAATCATCTTTGTGTATGCATCCCCATCTATCTGGCCTCTATAATTTTCTGACGGCCTGTTTCATTTCAATACTAGTACTTAGCGGATTGGTGTCTGGATGCCGCTGGATAAACATATTTATTGTTTTGTTTTTGAATATCTGGTCTCAATTTCCACCATAATTAACCTAAAACGCGGTGGTGAATTATGATTCTTGAGCATTCGAAGCTGGTTTGTAGGAGTTTGACACATTATGTGAGGCCTCGATGTGACTGCTGAAAAAGGGTCATAGCGCACCGAAATATACTACTGCTGAATGTCTAGATAGATGGAATTCAAAACTACTATACATAGAAAGGTATATATATGGAGTAGGGCCATAAATTTTCCCTTTCGTGCACGTTCACTGCACACTGCCTGCTAAGGTGAAAACACGGGACCCATGTCCGCATACCTAGCCAAGTTCACTTGGTCATTTATTTAATTCCGCTCAATCTTCTTCATCCCTTAGTCCTCAAGTTTCCGCTTCAAATCTGCTCTCTTTTGAATCTCCTCCGCTGTGAGGATCTTCACTGCGTCCTTGGAGTAGACGTAGCTGGCACCTGACCAGACCGTTGTTCCAGCGACGATATATCTGTTTGAAGGAAAAATATTCATTAGTTTCGCTGATACCAAAATCGCAAAGCTTAAGGGAGGAAAAATGGCGATGTAGTTTTTTGGGCTTGATTAAGTAAGCGAGCAAGAAACACGCCCGCAACGAACAATGGGAAGAGAGAATAGAGTAAAAGGTCTCCCAAAAAGAGAGAAAGACGACAAATAAACAAAACAATAATAAATAAATAAACAAATGGAGAGGAAAGAGAAGGGTTGAAAAAAAAAAAAAACTAGCAAAAACATACAACAGCCGGGATTCGCTGGTGGTCACCCACCCAACTACTAACCGGCCGGCGAGCGGCTTAAGTATGGCTGAGCGGACGGGAAGCCCTGTTTTCCACTCCCTATGGTCGTATGTGCTTGTTTCTTGATTGCCAGCTAATTTATAGCGCCTATTCCAACATGATTCCCATGAAAAAAAAAAAGAAAAAGAAAAGGAAAGTTAAGGAAAATAGCAGCACAGGAAATGCAAAGGGAAAGGGAGTTAAATCCAAAAACCGAAAAAAGGCGAAGGTTAGGGAAATAAGGTGGGTTTGGGGGACGACTTACTGTAAACCGGTCATTCCTTCATGCAAACTCCAGGCCGCCAACATTGCCTCTGGCACGACTGGCATAGCCATGGCAGACCCAATGAGAAGCAGTTGAAGCGCAGTGTTCACTTTTGATATCGCCGTCGGCTTCACCTCAGCCGATGGGAGCGAGAAGTCCCAGTATCTCGCCATTGTCTTGGGCGGAGGGAGCGAGATCCATCTGTAATAGATAGCGGAAATAGCCAGTCCAACGTCCCGGGCAAGAATGAGTCCGGCTAGCCACACTGTGATTTTTTCATGTTAGTGCTTTTCTTTTATTTCTGTAGGATCAACTCTAGTCTGCCCGGAAAGGAGGGCGATGTTGAAAGAATACCGGGAATGGATGACTTGAGGGCAAGACAGACAACCCCTATTGTCATGAGAGTTTTATCTGCCATTGGATCAATGACAGTCCCAACTACCGTTTGCTGGTTGAATTTTCTAGCGATATAGCCGTCCACAAGATCGGTGACAGAGGCGTAAGCAAAAAGCGAAAGCGCTAAGATATCGTAAGAGTGTAGGATGCAATATCCAATCACTGGTGCAGCAGCTAGTCGGGAAAAGGTTAAGATATTGGGTATCGTATAGATATTTTCGTGAACTGGGAGGGGGAGACGAGAGAGTAGGCGAGCAGTTTTCGTGGACGGGCCGCTATAATGGATTAGGAGAAATCAGGATTGTATAATGTGAAATGTATAGGGAAGGCATGGTATTCGAAACATTGAAATAGCGATTACAATTGATACGCTCAATCATATCAGCAAAACGCTAGGCGTGCTGAAACGGCAAGGATAATATCTCAAGAAGGGACTGCACAGCAATCCAAAGGGAAATCCTGAAAAACATCAAGAAGGTTTCTTACGTGTTCTCTTTATTATCGTCGTTCCCTTTACCTAGTGGCGGCCCTGTAGTTAAAAACCTACGCCCAAGGAGTGTCCATCTCAGCGAAGCTACTCGATCCCAATTCACCACTGTGGAAACAACGGTCGAACATTTTCTAAGGCTTATATTAGATGAATTGGGATCAAAGGGGCCAAGTACGAAATGTACAATCAATGGCCATTAACAAGGGTATGGCCCGTAAGATGCTTCTGGTTCGCTTTAACTTACCTTGACATTGGGGGTTCTCCTGGATAGCCTAGGGGAACTTGGGCATGTTTGGAGCCCTTATGGAAGTTGGGTCTTGGGCATGGCGGAGATGAACAATAACTCCGAATTAATTGGTCAATCGCGCGTGGATGCACGCCCTTTGATTCCGCAATACCACAAAGGGTAGACCCCGTCCTGCGAAAGTGATTGGGTGGCCGTGAGCCGATTCGAGAAGCCCACGAAAGGGGAAACAATCTCATGCTTGCCATCGGCGCAGACTTCTGAATAGTCGAATATCCTAGGAAACTTAACCCCTGGCGGGCGCTGGCTGGGTGCGTCGGTCGTTCTTCCCAGCCGTCCTGGCTTGTGAGCCTAGCAGATAACCGAACCGAGCAGTGCCACTGGCAGGCCGATGACTGCTATATTGAAAGAGCGGAGAGTAAATATCTCGGCTCAGAATAGATGTGAATGCGTAAATTCTGTTATTGAAACATGTTCCGCTCGTTCTGTGAGGATGTAGTCACTTATTTTATTAAGTCCGTCCACTATCCTGATATGGAAAACTGATATCACAAAGAGATGCGAACTCGGCCGCGATTGAAATGGTAGAAAATAAGCAAAAAAATGCAAGATGACGAAAACAGGAACACCAATGGTCGCTTGACAAGCAAAAGCCAAAAGGAAGAGGCCAGAATAAGAGATTTACGCATAAGGGGTTGTTTCGACCTGGGAATTGAACTAGGTGCGTCCGCAACCAGTTGATTCGAGAGCGGAATCTGAATCGGGATCGATGCACAATAAAGCCAAAATAACCCGGTGCTTTGGAACCAGGAGTAATTCCCGGGCCCGTAGGCAGTTATTCAGTGGACGGGGAGACAAAAGATTTCAATTGGTTTCCCTCAACTTTTTAATCGAAGCTTTTTGGAGCTTGGATAGAATCCCGGAGGTTGGTTTTTCCGGAACCTTGGAATCGACCGCAATCACATGATTGATTCTTCCGGAGGACTTCTATTGGCCATTTGACTCCTTCTTAGTCGAGCTCTTAGATCCTTTATTTTCTATACTTATCAATTTCCATCAATTATATATAATCTTGCTCCCATTTTCTAAGAGTTGCTCTGTTTGATAACTCGTCGCTTGATAAATTCATTCAGTACTGGTATTTAATAATGTTTGAAGCTGTGCTTCTTACTATTCATAACAGCTTTTCAAAGCTTTGATATATCCTCTTACCTAAAAACGTGAGTAAATATCAGAAATACAGTGTGAAGTAGTATCAGACTATTAAGACGAACATTCTATACATATAATTTACAAGATATGAAAGATAAAAGACTCTCCTCTGAGTTATCTGAAATTGTAGTAGTCATTGATGTTTCTCGGCTTTCCTATCTATGTCGAAAATTCTTCATCCATTTAAGCTCCTAGGTAGTGCTGATGAGCATGAAGTCATCAAATATCAGAGATAAAAAGTGTCATACTCAGCCTTGAGCAGCTCACTGTCCTAAATGAGTGTCCGTTTATTCTCAGGGTTGGAACATCTTGACTGCTTTGTCAATAAAACCCCTTAAATCGGGGTCATCTTCTAGGCGTCTCACGCAAGGGCGACCCCGAGCCACTGGCGATAGCTGGCGCTCATACCTGTCCCGATAAATATTCAGGTTTAGAAACGCATGGCTTGGATTAAGCGTTTTGACCTCGGGTCGGCAGATAAATGGTAGGAGGTGATTCGCATCCGTCTGATGATTTGCCAGCGATGAGAACTGCTCGATCTGGGAATCTATAAGTTGAAATATATCCGCTGGGTAGGAGGGATGAATATAGGCGGTGTAGCACTGCAAGACACAGGCAATTTCATCGCAGGGTTAGTAAATCTGTGGAATTTCCCTTGCTTGCAGTAACTAAGTATTCATATGGCGGAACTGACGTTTCTTGCTCCTTCATCGGCACCCCGATCAAAGACCACGACGCCTCCAAATATATGAGTTTCAGCCCAGTACCCAACAACGTCATTTACACCTCTCGGATACATATCGCTTCGGATATAGCACATTGTCGACAATGACACGATGCCTTCTTTTTGAACGCCAGCCATGGCGACCTGTTCCCGGCGAGGTTCTCCATTAGGATGAAAATAGGCAAATAGGTTTGCCGCCATGTCATGAACTGCCACCGCAACCAACTCGAGAAGATGCATGTTGAAGCTGTGCGAATAGAGTGGGGCCGCCTGGTATAACTGAGCAGTCTATATGGCGAAATCAGCCTATTACACTTCAACAGAAAAGAGGCGATGAAAGTGAACAGACTCTTGCATTCAATTCCAGGTTATCAAACATCTCAGAGGAGCTGCAGAACTGGTCAGAGAGCACTTGAGACTGTTGAGAGGCTTCTGTGCGTGACAGGAGTTCATAACGCCGAGTCATTGTTAACTCGTATGTTGATTTTACGGGTAAACCGTCGATAACCTGGGCAAAGACATCTTTCGCAGCTCTGCTATGTAGAACGGTTGAGAGCACCCGCGTGAAAATGCCAGCCTTCTCGTGATCAAGATCTGCAAGCCTTACAATTGCGGCGGGCGTGAGAGCCATATTGAGTAGATACTTAAAGATATGGTGAGAAGGTAATGCCTTTGGATTTCAAACTTGGAAAACCGAACCTGGGTGTGACATATTTCATGGATATGATCTGGTTCTAACTCAACATCCCACGGGTTATTGCTAGTGAGACTAGTAATCCGACAACTGTCGTCAATCGACAAACTCCCCAAACGTTTCCGGAGTGCAGACGAACCGTCCAAAGGTCAAATAAACGTCCTGGCACTCATCCGACAACCGACATTCCGTAAAAATTACTGTGACTCATTTGCTTTGAGTCCACAAGGCTGTGCTCCCGTCCTGCCCACTCGATCAAAAATCACTCTGACTTTATGACTTTGCTTAGCTGACCACCAAGTGAAAGGATAGAACGCCATCTCATTAAGCTTCTTGTGAAACATGCATACTAGTATATATATCTTGAGGAATAGGCTCCTCCTACCTTAAGGACTGATCCCTTCTAGTGTAGTGGTTATATCCTGGTGTGGTGCACTAGCCTGTAATAGGAAGTCTAGGGGCCCCACCATCTTATCGATAACATATCTGCCGCCCGTTTTTTGTATGACTCCGACTTCCTCACACTTACACCCCACTTCAACCACCTCCTCTACAGCACTTCCTTTCGCTGCGTTTAAAATAAATGCTACATTAGATTCAAGTGCTGAGGCCGTTTTATTTCATGTTTCATGAATCATATTGGTTAGTTTGGGTAGACTGGAAAACAATTGAACGTGATGCGTTGCTGATACCGGCCTACTATAGTACCAGTTATACCACCCTGTTGCCAATACTGGAGCTTTCTTGACCGATAAACAAAACCTAGAGATCATGGACACTACAGTCGATCTTCCTGATCGCACAAAAGTGCCGATGAATACCCAAAGGCCGCGCAAAGAAAAAAGCCCCAAGCCTCCCAAACAGCCCAAAGGCGCTACCCCGCCAAAGACAAGTAAACCTGTCTCCATGGCCTTCAATGAAGACCCAGACTCGATGTTCAAGACTGGCTTCCTTGCCGACGTTTACAATGAGAGACCAATCGGTTCTGCGCATGTTCAGAAGGTTGTGACCCGTTTCCCACCCGAACCAAATGGCCACCTTCACATCGGCCACTCCAAAGCCATTGCGATAAATTTTGGTTTCGCGCGATTCTATGGGGGGGATTGCTATCTTCGATTCGACGATACGAACCCTAAAAGTGAGGAGGAGGAATTTTTCATTGCGATTGAAGACATCGTACGGTGGTTGGGGTTTTCACCGGTCAAGGTCACCTATTCCAGTGACAATTTTGATCGCCTTTATGAGCTGGCGGAAGACTTAATTAGACGAGATGGCGCATATGTTTGCCACTGCAACAGTAAGCATTTTTCTCTTCGACCTAATTATCCTTTCCTTCGATGTGAATTCATATTAATGGAGAGAAAAAGGGGCCGAAATCCAAGCTCAGCGAGGTGGAGGAGGAGGGGAAGGCAAACGTCGATTTGCGTGCGCACATCGTACGCGTCCCATTGAGGAATCACTTGCGGAATTCAGAGCAATGCGCGATGGCAAATATGCAGCAGGAGAAGCCGCATTACGCATGAAGCAGGACATAGAAGATGGTAATCCCCAAATGTGGGATCTCTTTGCGTATCGTGTCATCGATGACAAGGATAGACATCATTTCCGAACTGGGGATAAATGGAGAATATACCCTACGTACGATTTTACCCACTGTCTCTGCGATAGCTTTGAGGGCGTCACACACTCCCTTTGCACCACCGAATTCGAGTTGTCGCGGGTGTCTTACGAGTGGCTTTGCGACAAATTGGAAGTATATAAACCGATGCAAAGAGAGTCAGTTCCATATCGTTTTTCTGACATTTTGAATTCTTCTAACGGTATTTCTAGATACGGCCGTCTCAATGTTACTGGAACCATTCTGTCAAAACGTGATATTCTGAAACTTATCGGTGGCAATCATGTCGGAGGATATGACGATCCTCGCCTGTATACACTTGTCGGTCTACGAAGACGAGGGGTGCCTCCCGGAGCTATCCTTTCGTTCGTGAACGAACTTGGAGTGACCAAAGCCAAGACAAATATCCAAGTACACCGCTTTGAGCAATCAGTGAGAAGGTATCTAGAGACGACAGTTCCGCGATTGATGGTCGTTGTCGATCCCCTAAAGGTTATCATCGATGATCTTCCTGAAGATTACCTTGAAATGGTGGAGCTTCCTTATTCGAAAGACCCCGCATTCGGAGTATGTTGAAACCGTTCCTATTCCTGCAGCATTTTTGAAAAACTAAGCAGGGCTCGCGCAAGATCGTTTACATGCTCTGACAGCGGTCTTGACACCTACACCAACCAGCAACTAACCCGCTATTTTATTAGGTCCACAAGGTCCCGTTTACAAGGACCGTTTATATCGAGCAAAGCGATTTCAGAGAAGTTGATTCGGCAGACTACTTCCGACTTGCGCCTGGGAAAACCGTGGGCCTCATGAAAGTTCCCTATCCAATTACGGCCACAACCTTTGAAACGGATCCAGAAACGGGTCTCGTAACCTGTGTTCATGCAAAATATGAAAAGCCAGTAGAGGGATCCGCACCTAAGAAACCGAAAACGTAAGCTCCCAATCCATTCCGTAATTTTCTGCGCAGCTAGTCTCCCAAAACAAATATGTAAAGAAGAAGAAAAAAAGCCACGAGATCTAATTCTAATAATATCTGAAGATTCATCCACTGGGTCGCTCTGTCCCCCGAACATTCTAGTCCCATAAAAGCCGAAGTCCGCATTATCAATCGGCTTTTCAACTCCGAAGACCCCAAGAGCCATCCAGACGGATTCCTGGCGGACATTAACCCTAATTCCATGGATATCTACCGCAATGCCATGGTCGATATCGGGTTCCCCGAAATTAAACGCCGCGCGCCTTGGCCTGCGAAGGAGGGCGAAAAGCGATCGAACCCGGAAAACCCCGAGAGGGAAGAATATGACATTAGTGGCGCAGGGAATGTCGGCGCCGATGGATCAATCATTCGTCCAGAAACGGTTCGGTTTCAAGGGATGCGGGTGGCTTATTTTGCGCTTGATAGTGATAGTACCGAGGACAAGGTGATTTTGAACCGGATTGTGGCCTTGAAGGATGATGCTGGGAAATAGCAAGAGATCTTTTGCCCTAGCTGAGCCTGCATCGGTGCGGTTTCCATTCATTTTGCTTGGGGAAAGGTCGATATCGTTAGTTACAGACAATCAAGCTGTTAGATGCTTGAATACGTTAGCGGTGCGTGTTGCGGGATCTTGAAATGCATAGTATGGTGATTTAGTTATTCTTTTCGAATTTGGTTAGGTGCCAGACAAGGAATGAGCAAATGCTTCTGTTGGGCTGCGTCCGACAAACTCTGCTTCATCAAATCTTCTAGTATGCGCGACTTCGTATAACTACTAGCTGCAACGAGAGTCCTAGTATGAACTACAATAAGAATGGCGATTTTCCAACATATAATGCACCCGTCCAAATGAAGGTTTGTGATAGAAGTCGGCGGTTAATTCCACATGCCTTCCGTGAGGCCACTGGGACAAAAGAGCTCGATCAACCCCAGCACCATGGTGGTATAGAGGGAATGAACCTCCAACTTTTGCAGCGATTTCACGTGATTAATTGCTTAATCATGCATGACTAACAGGATGAAGTGACATCAACGCTCAACGCCTATCGGAAGTCACCTTTAGCCATTAAACCTTTACACATATTTACCCCTTCGGCCTTCCCGATACCTAACCTGTCGCAATGGACGTCGTCGCAGCTGTGTCCGGTTACATCTCGAAGATGGTCTCCGTGGGAGACTCGGCCTCGACTGGATCCTCCACAGCTAAGATGAAGATATTATTGCTTGATAGTGAGACCGTGGGAGACGCGACGTTCTAACCACAATGGCTGGCAGGCTAACAACATTCTTAGGTACCCATCATCTCTACTGCCATGACCCAGTCTGCTCTGCTGAACCATGAAGTCTACCTGATCGACCGCCTCGACAACCAGACCCGCGAGAAAATGCGACATCTGCGATGCCTGTGCTTCGTCCGTCCTTCGGCTGACTCCGTACAGCTTATTATTGATGAATTACGGGAACCAAAGTACGGCGAGTACTACATCTACTTCAGCAACATTGTCCGCAAATCGTCGCTGGAGAGGTTAGCGGAAGCGGATGGTCATGAAGTTGTCAAGGCCGTGCAGGAGTATTTTGCAGATTTTTCTGTGATCAACCCTGACCTTTGCTCCTTGGGTATAGGGTACCCGAAACAAAGGATATGGAGCCAGAGCCCAGATATTTGGAACTCAGATGCTCTCCAGCGAGCGACGGAAGGGGTCATCGCGCTTTTGTTGTCCCTGAAGAAGAACCCCTTGATCCGGTACGAGAAGAATAGCCTTATAGCTAAGAAACTTGCCACCGAAGTCCGATACCAGCTCACACAGGAAGAGCAACTGTTCAATTTCCAAAGAACAGATACGCCTCCGATTCTACTGATACTCGACCGTCGAGACGACCCTATCACGCCACTGTTAAACCAGTGGACCTATCAAGCAATGGTCCATGAATTACTTGGCATTGAAAATGGAAGGGTTGATTTGAGCAATGTCCCAGATATCAGACCAGAACTTAAGGAAATCGTGATATCCCAAGACCAGGATCCGTTTTTCAAGAAAAATATGTACCAAAACTTCGGCGACTTGGGCGGGAACATAAAGGAGTATGTCGAACAGTACCAGTCCCGAACAAAGAGCAACATGAGCATTGAGTCCATTGCGGATATGAAACGATTTGTGGAAGACTACCCCGAATTCCGAAAACTTTCGGGCAATGTCAGCAAGCATGTGACCCTGGTTAGCGAGTTGAGCAGAAAAGTCGGAGAGAATAGCTTGTTGGATGTGAGCGAACTCGAACAAAGCTTAGCCTGTAACGATAATCACACGAATGATCTTAAGGTTGGTACTATCTACCCCTATACGAACGATCTAAGTACATGAGCTGTAGTAAACTAACTCCTGTCCTATCCAAGGCACTTCAACGCTTAATTCAATCTCCATCGGTCACTGCGGATAATAAAATCCGCCTGGTTGCATTATATGCTATCCGTTATGAAAAGCAGCCTTCGAATGCATTGCCAGTTTTGATCGACCTATTAACAGCGGCCGGAGATGTCTCGCCGAATCGAATTAATATTATCCCAAAGCTCTTGGCGTACCATCACTCACTCCAGGCACCCCCGGTTGCAGGTGGTTTCTCAGATCTATTTGAATCAGCATCGTTCCTATCTGGTGCTCGCGACCGGTTTAGGCCTCTTAAGGGTGTCGAGAATGTATACACACAGCACTCTCCGCGATTGGAGTCAACTCTCCAAAATCTCATCAAGGGTCGGTTGAAGGAACTCCAATACCCCTTCCTCGAAGGCGGTGGACACACCCGCGACAAGCCTCAGGATATAATCGTGTTCATGGTCGGGGGAGCAACGTACGAAGAAGCGAAGATGGTGGCGCAGGTCAATGCCAGTTCACCTGGTGTCCGTGTTGTTCTGGGAGCGACTTGCATCCATAATAGCGCTACCTTCCTGGAGGAGGTGGATGATGCTGTTGGCAACTGGCCGGAGCCTCCGCCGACCACAGTAGCAGGCAGGCTTCGTAGGGAGATTGGTCGTTGATTTCTATGAGATAACGGTTTGTTGTTTTGAAACGAGGGCGTTAATAATGTCAGGTGGTCAATACCATCAGTGTATTTTTTTCTTTCGCTTCATTTGATTTTATTTATTTATTTATTTGTTTTGTTTTGTTTTGATGTAGCTTACTCGTAGTAATCATCCTAGAACGTTTATCGCAATCTTTAAAGTACTCTGTAGGCTGTGAATCGTCAACTAACTTAACCAGTTAACTAATTCACATGTGAATATTCAGCTCGGCTTCCAAACCTCGGCGTCGGAGCTTCCCTGTGCCTCCTAACGACACAGGTCTACGGAGCTTCATATCTGCTAACTATTTAGCAGTGAACAGTGCCATGGTTTGGCATCTAGCTTTGGCATCTGGCTTTGGCTGTGTAATGATATCCTTTGTTCGTCCCCACAGATCCCCGTGATGGACCGACGACCTCACGAACAGCTTCGCTCAGCCAAGTCTCATTCGCCATCCGCTGCCGCAGTGCAAGATGTTCGCCTTCGTTTGCCCGCAACAACAGACCCGCCAGGACCCCAAAATCCTCCAAAGCAATTAGCATGGCTGGTAAGTTTGCCTCGACTTGATATGGTTTCCATGGTTCTTCTACAGTGCGCTGTTGAACTAATCACCTGCGTTTTCCCCGTAGATATTTGGTGCTACCGGCCATATTGGCCGCTCGCTTGTCAAATGCACCCTGGCTCACGGTGACCTCGTTGGGATCGTCGGACGCACCTTCGAGAGCTCCCCATCAAGCATGGAAGCCCTCCACTCAGAAAATAAAAACTGCATCGGCCTTCTCTGTGACGTGCGGGTCAGCGAAACTGTCCGCGCCGTGATTGACAAAACCATCGAGCACTTTGGCCGCATCGATTGCATTGTCAACTGCTCAGGCTATGGCATCGTGGGTGCCTGCGAGGATCAGGATGAATACGATATCCGAAACCAGTTCGAGACCAATTTCATTGGCACGTTGAATATCCTGCAACACTCTCTCCAGTATTTCCGTGAGCGGCGCGCGGGGAGGTATTTGATATTCAGCTCTACGTCCGGATCGCTTGGTGTTCCGGGACTGGGACCATACTGTGCGACCAAATATGCTGTGGAGGGCCTTATTGAGAGTATGCTCTACGAGATTGACGCGTTTAACATTAAATGCACCCTGGTGCAACCGGGACACATACGTCGGGACGATTTTGATCCCCCTGGAGCCCCTCCGGGTACCGCTGCTCCGGACTTGTCGCATTCCTCCCGACTCCCACTGTTCGGGCATTTCTTCATCAAGCCTGCAAGTGAGCCGTATAGCTCAGCGACTGCTCCAGCTGCCCATGCTCGACGTATCATCCAGTGGATGGGTGATCAGCAGCCTACAAGCGCGGTGAAGGCAGCCGAGTTAGTTTGGCAGCTGGCACATTGCTCGTTCCCGCCATTGCGACTCCTTCTAGGCACCTATGCCGTAGAGAGTATTAGAGATAGGCTGAAATGCATCACTGAGGAAATCGAGGAGTGGAAGCATTTGAATTTCCCGCTCGCTGATGGTGATCCACATCATGAGCATCACGCCCATACACATGATGAGGCAGCTGGAACTAATGACAATTCGAAGAGTGAGAGTGAGGAC
Source organism: Histoplasma capsulatum G186AR (assembly GCF_000150115.1). NCBI lineage: Eukaryota > Fungi > Ascomycota > Eurotiomycetes > Onygenales > Ajellomycetaceae > Histoplasma > Histoplasma capsulatum. The sequence goes on along the minus strand of NW_025544817.1, from coordinate 120,857 downwards.
AATCCGATATAGCATGATGTGCCAATGCAGGGATAATTTATTATCAATGATCACGGCCGTCGCATACAGACGACGATAAGATGAATCCGTTTGACCCAGGGATACACTTGATAATTATGCATGACAGGTTACTCACTATAATCTGAGATGGACAAACTTTGGTCACACATGAACAAAACGGAAGTTCTAAGGAACACGAAATCCTTGGAAATTAATACCGTGAGCGTTTTTCAAATACTTTGTAAAATTAGCCGCAGCAGGGTCGTCAAAATTTTCATATTTTGCACCCAGTCGATACGCTGCAGCAATGCCAGAAATACATTCGACTTCGTGAATGTCCTGCGTCGATTCTGCCAGCGAACGATGAGCTAGCTACACTTCATGCATTTGCTCCGAGTTAGATATGATGTCACCACAAATGTCCATGACCCTGCAAAATATGTATTTTTGTGCCCGTTGATAAATCGAAACGCCGGGGTGACTCTAACATAATGCTGCCAACGGTGAGATAACTGATGCTGCCACCTCCGCTCGATGGTAGTGCTTCTCATCGATCTTATTTGCTGTCCACATATGCTCCAATTTAGCAACCAAGAAATGGCTTTGGAAAATGTGACGATCAAAAGGCAGTGCGGGTTGTCCCGATTTGATGCCTGGCTGGAACTGATACTGGAAATTCGAACAATCAAATGCCGGCTCTATCTTGTTTCTTTTTTTCTTTTTTTCTTTTTAGGGTAAGATCGGGTCCTAAACCACATAGAACCGCCTCTTCTTTCAGGGTCGCTAATTTTGCCCACAACCTGCATGCTTCGGCTGCTGGGACGGAAAAATCTTTCTGTCGAATGCCTCTGTGACGCTGTTGTGACCATGTACTGGACTACCATTTCCAGTATCGTTTGTTAGCCAACATCGCCACAACAGCGACGCCACGACGATCTCTGCGTACGATCTTAGTGACCTCGATATTCAAGCGGATCGCGACCCCCTTGGAGCATAGGCCGATTGCCCAGTCGCGGTAGAAGAGCTGCATGTTGGGGAAAGTAAACATGCTTGGAAGATTTGGTACAATGATATTGGGTCGTAATCCCATAATTTCATTTCAGGTTCATGAGGAAGTTTCTGGAGCAGACCACATGGAACCTCTTCCATCTGATTCCCCGTTCCAAGCATGATAGCTGCAAGAGGAATAACCATCTTGTTTCGGAACTCCTTGCTAAACCGGAACAATCCAAGAAAAAAATTTTAACGGGCAATATCCAAAATGCTATTCCACCCTTCAAATGACCTCAAGCGCTTTCCCAAACCTTTTAACCTCTTTTGCATGTTGCACAATCATTGCCGTTGGAAACACATTCGTCCAAAAATCTTCCTTGCCCTTCCCAAACGATATCTGCAATTTCATCTCTTTTGGCTCAAAGCCATAATCCCGCAGAGACTTGAATTCCACCACATTGGAGCTTCAGCTCCACCTGGCACACCATTGTTCAGTCAATCCGCGCCATACAAGCGTCGATCTAACAGTAACTTACGATATCACAACTCCCCCGGCGAGCTGGCGCGTTCTAAGATGATGACATCGAATTTGTTTGGGTGTTCAGCTGCAGTTGCTGCGCATGACTAAAGTGGGCTTTTGTGTGATTGAAATGTTTTGATTACTGTTTTATTATTACTGGCTAATGGGTTTGGGGCAGAGGGGGGGGGGGGACGGGGACGCGGAGGGGGGTGGGAGAAGGAATGGGCTTTTCCTGGTTGGTTGCTTGATTGCTATCTTCCTTTTGGGCTACTGGCGTACCATTCCAGCTGCTCCGGCTCCAGTTATAAGAACCTTCTACCTGTCAGTGGATTGCGTTTTGAATACTATTGCATCTTATTTCCGCACGTAGTTACTTAGCTCTATGGGGCATGGCGATGCGATTGCTTCACCGTGGATTTGTTTCTGGGATTGATATCTCTAAGTTCTCAAATCGCGATTGGTAAAATTCTGATCAGTATATAATAAGTAAACATTTCACTGTGGTTGATTCTGTTCATACTTCAGAGAGGAAACCTTAGAAGGACAAGCAATGGTCCGAGTCAGGGCGATGATGTCATTGCACCAGCCTCAAACACGTGATATCGAGTTTAACCTTACCTAGGCAACCTTTAGCTATCTGTTGAAGGAACATTTTGGAGATAAAGGGCAGAGATGAGTATGGGGAGTAATTTGGAGTGTTGGTGATGATTTAAACAAAAAATACCAAGCTTAGAGAGAATTATGTTGCCCTGATTCCCTTTTGTTTTGTCATTTTCCTGAGAACCCTCTTATTTATACCCCTTCCCAAGCTATAGACATACGCACAACGCTTCATGCGGCGCCATTTGCCGCCATTCTCTTTAGACGCATTACCAGATCTCTTATTCAAACGCTCATTCAGGACACCAACGACAAGAATAGTAACAAAACTAGCGCCACTGCTTGGAGGTAAATGTCAAAGGCATTACATGATGGATATTCATGATTTCTATGGTCATGATGAGGACGAACATATGAGAGCTGCCATCCGTGCATCGTTATCTGATGTAAAAGCACGGCCACTACCGCCGCCTACAACGGCATCCGCAGAGACAGTTTATGGCGAGTCCAATTTTGTTGATCTGACTGTTGATTCCGACTCGTCGCAGTCAGACCCTCAAAGACCAGCGATAGTCGCTACTACGGCCCCCAAGGAGGGGGTTGACGAGTCGGATGCGGAACTTGAAGAAGCGATTAAGTTATCGTTAATGAGTCATGGTTCTTCGGGAAATGCTGATGCAGAGGGGGACCAACCTTCCGGCCTGGCTGAAGGGTGTGGAAGGGCATCCAAAGAGGATGCTCCTATTTCGACAAGCTCAAACCCATTGGCGGGTATTTTGGGAATAGATCGCAAGAAGATGGAGGAGGAAAGATTGGCGCGACTCAACAGGAAGAGAAAAGCGTCGAGTACTCCCGGGTCACCTGCCTTGAAACATGCTTCAATCATGATGAAGTGCGAAGATGTCCCTGCTAGTGCAGCGGTTCCTGGCCCTCATCTACGTGCAAACGCTCCGCGAGTAAGTGGTAATGAGACGATAAACATTGGGACTTCGTCACATCCCATGCCATTGCCATCGGCTCCCTTACAGTTCCCGAAAGGTGCGGTCAAGAAGACCTGGGCGTTTGGCTATGATAGGACAGGTGACGATATTAAATTCGAGGAAGTGGTCCAGAAATCCGATCTTGAACTTGCCGTCCTAAGTTCTTATATGTGGAATGTGGATTGGATGTTTTCCAAATTTGATATCAAAACAACGAGGTTCCTTCTCATTATGGGAGAGAAGGAAGAAGACAAGGTATGGCATATATCGATGTGCAGACTCGGTTCATCCCTCCTTTCCTTGGCATCCGAAGCCAACGGCATGTTTATGCGCAACTGACATATTCAACAGAAACGGGAACTGGAAAATGACACGAAATCAATGGGGTCCGTCAGACTGTGTTTTCCTCCGATGGAACCGCAAGTGAATTGCATGCATTCGAAACTTATGTTACTTTTTCATCCGGATTACCTTCGAATTGTTGTGCCAAGTGCAAACCTCGTCCCATTCGACTGGGGAGAACAGGGAGGTGTTATGGAAAATGTAAGACCCTAGAAATACTTTATTTGTCTTTCTTCTAACAATTATACGGTTCCTATATGTCAGATTGTCTTTCTTATCGATCTGCCTCGGAAATCGCCGGATTCGGGCAACGATCCTCAGACACCATTCCTCGATGAATTAGTTTACTTCCTCCAGGCTTCTACCGTAAATGAGCAAATTATAAAAAAGATGCTTCGGTTCGATTTCAGCGCCACGAAGGATATCGCATTTATCCATACAATGTATGTATCTTGGCTGTCTTGAAAATAGTTTAATTAAGTTGATTAACTGCTCTCTTCAGTGGCGGATCTCACACGGACCCGAAATGGGAAAAAACGGGCTTGTGCGGACTTGGAAGGGCTATAACCTCCCTGAATCTTCAAACATCTCAGGATATAAACCTCGACTACATTGTAAGCTAACACATGTTTCTTTCATCTCCAATTTTGCTGTACGATTCTTACAGGTCTTTCAGACTTCCTCAGTGGGCTCACTGAATGAGCAATTTCTGCGATCTATATACCTCGCAGCACAAGGTAAACTCGCGACAAAACTGCGTTTATCAATATTTGTTTAACCTCACTAATACTACATACAGGAGACAATGGCTTAAAAGAATTAACTCTTCGCACTTCAAGAACTTTCCCCTCCGAAAAATGGGGAGTTGTAACAAATAAAAGCGATGGCGCAAAGTGGAAGGACAAATTCCGTGTCTATTTCCCATCGCTCAACACTGTTCGTAATTCCAAAGGTGGCATAGAGAATGCTGGGACGATATGTTTTCAATCAAAGTGGTACAATTCAGCGACGTTCCCGAAAGATATTATGAGGGATAATATCAGCCGAAGAGAGGGCTTGTTAATGCACAACAAGGTATGCATAGGTGCTTACCAAAGAAAAAAAATTGTATATTTTCAAAACGGCAAGTAATATGTACTTGTCTAACATATTTATGACTTCTTATGTATAGATGCTTTTCGTCCGTCCTGATAAACCCATCACCAGCGTGAAGAACAACTCCATCCGCTATTCTGGTTGGACGTATGTTGGGAGTGCTAATCTCTCAGAAAGTGCATGGTAGGTACACCCCAAAACTCTCATTTTTCCTCTCACATTAATCTACCCTAGCCACTATGAGTGCATCAATCTTCAACTTGCCAAAAGTTATTTGGAACTCTCTCTCTCCTCTGTTGTACTAACCAAATTGCCTTTTCTCCCGTTGATCAAGGGGCCGACTTGTCCTTGACCGCGCAACCACGAAACCAAAATTAAACTGCCGAAATTGGGAATGCGGCGTTGTGATTCCCATTCGCCACAATGATGAAGAAAAGTCACCGTACATCCCGTCAACTAGAGGTATAACTACTTCAGTCGCCGAGTCCGGAGGTGGGAACACCAGCGCCGGCTCTGACGACGGGTCAAGGGTCGCTAGTGTGTTCGAGCCGACGGTCCCTGTTCCGATGAAAGTTCCTGCACAAAGATATCACGGGCGTGATAGGCCGTTCTTTTATATGGAAGATTGATGTTGATTCTAGAGATTTATTGAAACTATTCTCTTCTGGCATATCTTTCCTGCGAGAAAGGTAATATGATGTTCATGGAAGGGAAACCGACGGTAAATCGTCAGTACAATTAAGTCTAGATACACAGTTTTTTCTCGTTCATCCTTACGTCGAATTGCGGAGCAGTTGGCATGACTTTTGTTTCCCAAGCAAGGTAAGGCCTTCTTCCCACCTTTTTGGCGAGGCAACCAACGAAATACTGTATCTTTAAATGCAAGGTTGCTAGAACAAGAGATTTTCTACTTTATTACTATCCCTCTCGCTTTCGCATGATTGGGAAACACTTTACATAACGTGTTGAGGACCTCAATCCAAAAATACGTATACAACTCTAATAGCAAAAAATAAAATACAAATAAAATAAAAAATAAAGAAGAAAAAGGCAACTTCGGCCCTGTGAAATCATTACTTTCCAGCCACTTCACACAAACTAGAAAGCAAACGTCAATTCACATCCCATGCACTTGCATCCTGTCCTTCCACACGGATACGGTCATAGTGGACAAAAAACATTGGACTATAATACCCCCTTAGGATTTCTGCAACTGATAAAATTGGTTCTTTTTGTTTATTGTAGATTCCGATTCAGCGTTCAAGAGTATACCAGGGCCTGTTTTATAGATATTGGATCCATTCATGGATATCCACAAAAAAGAAATCTCCCCACCCAGCTTGAAGATTTTTGGTTTATTCACCCTTTTTTTTGATCGATATGTAGTCTTATATTCGTATGTGCTCCACGTGCAATAGTTAGTTACATATCTCAAATCCTCTCCTGTCTAAAATATGTCATGTTTCTCGTTATCTTCATGTTTCCTGCCGGATCAATGGCACTAGAAAATGCCTTGAGGCAAGAAAAAAAATGAATGGTGGGCAGTATGTGGTGGAAGTTGTGCAGCGCGAACGGGCAAACACTCAAATGAACATAAAACAAAAGAATAGAAAAACGAAAGAAAGCAAAGGAAAGTAACACCATCCGATACTAAAAGCGAAGTAAGTAGTCTATCAGAAAAACATATATATGAAATAAAATAAATAAAATAAGAAGCAAAAGGAGAAGCAACAGAGGAAAAGTTATTATATGCTTGAGCAATCCCAAAATCCAAACCATTATCCTGAATATGAACAACAAAGGGGAATTAAAACTTTAGTGAAATCATCATAAACGAGGTCCTCCATGAAATACCTACTCACTATCCCCAATAACCTCTTTCACCTTTTCACTATCTTGCCCCACCTTATCCTCCTTCCGCTTTCTAATCAGCCTCGCCAAACCTCCCACCCAAGAAAGCGCCTTTTCCACGATACTGACAGCCGTCCCAAAGCCGAACGTCCATCCCCTGACCCTAACTGTATATATCATGAAATATACCAGGCCCCAGTTAATCACCACAAAGGCCAAGAATATCCCGAAACCTTTCCATTTATCCCCCTCATGCACATTCAGGGTACGTATATATTCGGCTCCATTTGAGTATGCACAGTATGCGCAGTCAGCCGTGGCGTCAGGGTTCGTAAGGTAGCCTGATCGTGCGACAGAGGAGATGAAGTTACCTGCGTAATCTATGCAGGTTTGGCCGGGAGGCGGGTTAAAGTGTGTGAGCTCATTCGGGGAGCAGATGACTTGTGTGGTGGGGAGGGTGGCAGAAAGCACGCCCCGGAACCACCATGTGGTTGGATTTACGTAGTAAATCCAGTAGCGCCAAAAGGGCGGAATGGTGAAGTAAGGGCGCATGATGCCGTTGAAGAAGGTTACCATTACGAAGAAAAACGGGAGGACCTGGTTGTGTGACAGTTAGTTTAGTTTGGAGCCACCTGGAATCTGTAAATGGGGAAAGCTTTGGGCTTACATTTCCTATAACGGTGAACGAGGGTGCGAAGGCGCAAATCCACTGTCCCCAACTTGCTTGGAAGAAGAAGAAGAGCATGCACATTAAAAACACGTAGCCGGAGGTGCTCGAGTCGGTAGGTAGGCCAGTGGCAAAATACCAGAGCAGCCAGTAAACGGCGCTGGTCACAACAGCTGCTGGAAGTTCACAGACGATATTTGCCGTGCAGAATGCAAACCAGCCGTAGATTCGGCTCGGTTGCTCACGCACTTCCCAGAGCATTCTATTCATGAAGAACTTTGGAAGGATTCCGTTCATGAAGACTGGCGGGAGCATGATGATCATGAAAATAGTAAACATCCGGTTTTGCATGCTAGATATCGTATTTCCCAATTGCCAGAAAGTCTGTGTGGTAAGTTATATTGTTAGTACATGGCCCAAGATGGTGGCTCAATTCAAAACGAAGAGGTGAACATACAAAGCCATTGAAGATACCAATGATGGCACTGATGAACAGCTTTCCATAGAGATACGATGAATCTCTCCAGTAGTTGAGAAATAGTCGTTTTGTGAGCATCGAACACTGTAGAGTAATGGACGCAGCATATTCGTATTGGGCATCGCTAGTCTCCAAAGGCGGATGTTGGCTTCGTTCGAGGTTGATTTGCTCCACATCCCTTTTTAACTGAGCAAGCTCGTCGGAATTTCGCCACTCTTCATTCCAATCGATTCGCTTCCCGTTGATCTTACGGCTCTTCGCGGCAGTCTCGAGGATAAATTCCGCAACGTTCTTAGTAGGAGGACAATCGACTCCCCTTTTCGCAAAATAATCAATTACGGCACTACCGCTCTGGCCAACAGGTCCGAAGTAAAAAGTATTTCCTTCCGGGTTTAAGGCTAAAATAGTGTCGAATTCCTGGATTAGTAGGGATGATGGCTGATGGATGGTGCAAATAATAGCTTGTCCTGCCCGAGACAGCTTCTTCAAGAATCTGATGATAGAAAAAGCTGCTTGACTGTCCAGCCCACTAGTGGGTTCATCCAAAAATAATAGCAAATTCGGCTTAGCTGCCAGTTCAACTCCAATGGTTAATCGCTTCCTTTGCTCAAGAGAAAGTGCACCGATAATGGCATCCTGGATATCCTCAAGTTCCAACAAACCAATGATCTGATCGACATAAGCAATTTTTTCTTCGCGGGGGACGCTTCTGCCTTGTCTCAAAATCGCTGAAAATTCCAACGCTTCTCTGATAGTGGCGGTAGTGTCGTGGATATCCATCTGTTCGCAGAAACCAGTTCCTCTTCGGAAATCTAGAGGAAGAGATTGCCCATCAACAAGTATATTTCCGGATACAACACCGATTCGCTGTCGCTGGGCTAAAGTGTTGAGAAGTGTTGTCTTTCCTGAACCAGACGCGCCCATCAAAGCCATCATAGTTCCCGGCTTCACGTAGCCTGTTATTTTATTGAGGAGTTTTCGCTCACCGTTCCCATAAGGCACCGTATATTCAACATCATTCCAAGTGAAAACCCGATCACTGGTAGAAAGGCTTGAAAATTCAACATCATCATTGTTCGTGGTCGCCGAAGATCCCAAAGTGGGCACGCCACCAACATCTCCAATCCGCTCGACCTTTCCTGTCTCTTCATCTTTGGATTGGCCTTTTTGCTGAAGTTTGGATATTGCTTTCGTTCTCTTGGATTTTTTGAATACCATTGCACCGCCTCCACCTGTGGCAAATGGGAAGACTTCGGCAGCGACTGCAGTGACTAAAATGTACGCAGCTGTGAAGGCGATGACGATCCCAAAGTTGCGCCAAAGATGGCTCCGGGAACTACATTTCAAACTATTAGACAGTGCACCTTGTTTTTGACTTTCTTACTATACAATGTGGGTGAGATACGAACAATTGAAATGAATAGTCCAGGTATCGAGCTCCTGATACGCTGTTGCTGCCCAACTGAGAACCAGGAAGAGAGCATCCTTGATACTGTGGGTCGATATTAGGGCCACGCGGCACCAGTTGCTCGGGCGAACATTCCATAACACGGTCCGAAAATTCATTACCCATGACGGCTTCGAATGAGTATGATAGCGGATTGACATAAAACAGCCAGCCAAACCAGGGGGAATCGTGCAGTAACGCTTGTTTTGGGATTGCCTATATAAACACCTGCATCAGTTTGTTGCCCATAACTGCAGAAGTGGAATTTCATCACTTACGTATCCAACGAAGAAGATAAGTACGTTAAGACCTTTTTTTTTACGTTGTTAGCATGAGAATCCGAGTCCAAATGAAGTCTTAGGTAAAACATACTTATTCCTCCAAAACGGACAGCATCGTCTATGGTCGCTGACAACGCTGCAAACATGCGATACATGGCGGTGATAGATATCGTGGTAACGTAGATGAACAAACAATAAATAAAGAATTTGGAAACATCAACGTCGAATCCCATGAGGAAATATCCCACCAACGCGAGTACTACAAGCGTTGCGAAGATGACGGGAAAATCAACAAGGACGCGAGCAATAACAACAGCGGAGGGGCGATAAAAGGCATAGTCCTTGTGCCTTGCGATGATCGTTCTGCCCGAAACGGCCGGCATCAACTGTGACAGTTGAAGCCAGCCTAGGAAAAGAATGGAGAAGAACAAGGCACCCCCGCGAGGGAAGGCTCCATTGGTATCAAGGGACTGACCATAGAAGAAAGAACCAACAATGAGGGAAACAGAAATGATGATGAAAAACTTGGTGTACAGAGCGGCTTTATCTCCCCAAAAAAGCCAAAATTCTCTCTTTGTGCTAGCAATAACTTGACGTGCGAATGACACAGTGTAATTTGACCGCTTCGAGACGGTTTTGCTTTTTGCTGTAGGTGAAATGTTAGTCGACTCCGGAAATGTGAGTCTTTACGGGGAGCTCTGACTTGTTCACTTACATTCTCCTACATGTTTTTGGAATTGACGAGTGTCAGCAGCATCAGTTTCCTGGATTTGATTCTCATAGTCATCAATCTCCTTCAGAATTTCTTTGTAAATATCACTATTTTTGAATGCTGCTTCCAGTTCTTCAGCGGTTTTAGGTGTCGAAGCTTCTCGGCCTGGCTGAAACCGACGAACATTTGGGTCGCACAAGGAAGTAAGAAAGTCCGCCGTTGTGCTTGTGATATGTTAGACAAATTCAAAACATATATGAACATCATGCGAGAGAAACGCATATCACTTACGATCGTTCCGGGAAGTGGAATCCCAGATCTTCAAAATAAGCTTTTGCCTGATGTGCAGGGCCTTGGTAAAGCATGCGTCCTTCCTCGATAACCATAACCTTATCCATAAGGTCATATATCCCCTCTCCCGCCTGGTAAAGTGTAACAAACGTGGTTCGATTGCTCACGTCCGTCATGACTCTGAGAGACTTGACATAGTCAAGAGCAGTGCTGGCATCAAGGCCTCGAGTCGAATTATCCCAGCAAACAACTGAAGATTTGGTAGTCAGGGTCTCTGCGATGCCGACACGTTTGCGCTCGCCGCCAGAAATGCCACGGACAAACTCGTTGCCAACGGCAGTGTTTTTAGTGTGACTAATGCCGAAAATTTTCAACAAGCCGTCGACGACGATTGGGATCGAATCCCGGTCTCGCTTCTTTGTCTTGTTCATCAGAGCAAATTTCAGGGTCTGCTCCACTGTTAAGTCTGGGAAATGTTGGTCATCCTCGGGATTGTAATTGACCTCCCCGCGGAATTGGCTGTCTTGCTCTTCCGCAGATATCCCGCCATATCTGACGTCTCCGGAAACAGCAACGAAAGATGATCGATTGTTGGCGATGGATTTCAGAAAGGTAGTACATCCCGCGCCTGGTCTCCCCAGGACGAGCATTATCTCCCCATCTCTAAGAGAGCCCGAGAAATTGTGAAGGAGAGTGCGGGTGGGGGGAGGCTTTCCGAATCTTAGTGCGGGGATGAATCGAGTAACAAGATTATAGAGATCAGGCCCAAACGTTCCCTTCACAGCATCCGGCAGCGTCTTGACAAATGACGAGGTAGCATCAATGCCCTCGACTGTCAAATTTTTGAAGACCACACCGATTTTTTTTCCAGGCCCGCCTGCCGTCGTTCTCCGTTCGAGACCTCCGCCTCTCAGAAAGTCACCCAACTCGAAATCGTCATCCTTTGAAAAAACAGAACCCAGAGTGTCATGATCAATGTCCACGTCCTTGTCTTTCTCCATTGTAACGCTGGTGGAAGATCGGCGGATATGACTTCTCCTTCCCTTCGTAGAAGACTTACTTCTTTGGAGACTCAATTTGGTCAACTCTTTCGACATTTCAGCGAACTCCTCCATTGCACCACGACGAGATACTGGGTCACCCTCGGCATATTCACCCCATCTGCTCTCGCGACTCGATTCGGATAGCGGTTTTTCTGTGTCCAGATCCGCAGGTATCTGCGAGGGGCTGGCCCGATCAGTCTCCAGTGCCACCGCTTCATCGGCACCTGGATTAGGCAGTGATGCCATTGGGGGGAAAGCTGGTCTAGGGAACGGGGAAAATGCGATGGAAAATACCGGGCCGCTTAGATGCCCTCTGCCGCAGGTAGCGACACTGATCACTCGTTGGAAGATCCAGTCCGAAAGTTAAAAGGTGCGTTTTTGATTTATCCGGACCGTATTGAGGCCCGAGCAACACGGTGACACCACAACTCACACCGCACAAAAGAGGGCATGCACCTAAATGGTATTGCAGAAAATAAAAGTATGTTTCGCAATTAGCTTCCTTTAGCTGATGAAAGGAGGCTTGTTTGTGCTACCTGTCAAGTCGTTGACAGCGACAGCGTCAATTGAAAATGGAAGAAAAACAGACGAAAAGCAGCATTCATCCAGTCCCTCCATGATCAGTCATTCGAACGTAGCTACTTATATGTGCTTCAGAATCTCCTTCCGATGAGCATGCCGACTGGTCAATGAGCACATTGCTGATTTTCCTTTTTTTTTTTTTTTGCTTTTGTGCATTTGTCAGACTGGAGCTTACTAGAAAACGAGTAAGATGATGTGATAACTCTGATTTGCAAGCAGCTACTCCGAGTGGGGCAAAATGTCCCCGCTTTCGTCCGTATCCCATATATATCTGGTGCGAATGATGGGCCAAGAAGTGCATCATCCCTGGGAACTGCACCTCAAGGGTTTTTTTGCATCGAACCTAAGATAGAAAGCAACAGGGATGTTTCAGAGCTGGCTGCGAAATTTCCGTAGGATGATGCACTGTCGTAGAAAGAACCCCTTGGCCACTCCGGCCTTGATTGATTCCTGGAGCTTGACAGCTCTCGTGGCGGCGTAAAACCGGTAATCAAAGTGTGAGCTCCATCCACTGCCCCACCACCGATGTCAAACCCGATCCAGGGGATGGGGACAGTTGACTCATTCTTCGTCATCGGAAATTGGGTGCGGGAACCTGGCCCAACACAATGCTCCCTGATGGTGTTCGTGAGATGGGGCCCTTGTAGGGCTAGTTAAGGATATCGTTGGCCGATGGATGGCTTTCAAGACAGGAGGATGTGCATGCCGTCCAACAAGTGTCCGAGGGCGGCACGTTTCGTCGTTGACTCGTGAGCTCTGGGTGACTCGGTCGGCGACCCGTCACCGGTAGCATCCCGTAAGGCTAACTCCGTTAAAACCGCCCCACAGTCATGGCCGCTAACATTGGTGCTTGCGCGAGGAGCAGCCCTAGCAGGGACTCCGGGCATGTCGCAAGTTAGTCGGCGGCGCAATTTGTAAGCCGACTGAGGATAGCTTCACACAGCTCGGAACCCCGAAGTCCATAAAACCCTCTCACCTCGCCCTTGTAACCCTTGTAAGTCTTAGCTACCCTTGGAACCGTCGAGTGAATTCTTAGCACACAATTGAATGTGCCAACGATGACGGAGAATTTCATGTTGGTGACGTTGATCCCACTGATCAACGCTGACCAATCCCCTGACCCTCCAAGGCTGGGACAGGAAGAAACGCTCTCGATGCCCAAAGACAGACCAGGCATTGACAAATCTGAGCAAGCAAGGCGAATACGTCCGCAATAGTGGATGAACTGGCGTTTGAAGCTGAGAAGACTCCTTCGCTTACGAGTATTGCACTTCAATGCCGCCCCTTGCCGCCCCTTTTCCACATCGGACAATCGCTTCGCTTCACAATCGTTAGCGGATGTCCAGATAACAATACAGTACATAGTACTATATATATACAGTCCACGTATGTACATGTACATGTACAATGTCCAATTTCCGTTCGCGCCTTGCCAGTTGACAAGTAACTGCCCATATCACATCTTGCATCTCTCAGTATATGCCCTTCGCGAAATTGTGTTAATATTACAAAGTTGAGAAACTCCCTACTTGTCTGGGGCTTGGCCCTCTATGCTACATATACCTATCATCAACAACCCATAATACATCCAGTTTATCAGGTTGCTCTGCGGGGTGGCCGGGACGGCTTCTCAGGGAAATGAACCCCTCCATTTGTAGGGTACATATTCAGGCTGTACTCTTACGTACTCTATATACCTGCATACCCAGGTCTCTATGCACAGGTCCCCCGGCCATATATGGATCTCGCAATTTATGCGTACGCTGAACGATGTGCGCATATTCCAGCGCGATCTATGTCACCTTGCTGACGTGCGGGGATCCCATAGGAAACTCCAAATAAAAAAAAAGGTATCTCGGCCAACGCAATGTTGCCGCAATGACCTCGGATATGCACGCAAATACATATATATACACGCAGACGATGCGGCGGAAAAGGTAATTATGTATCTTCGCGAATTCGTAAAGCGGCAGAGAGTCATAAGATGATGTTAGCAGTTATATTTGCCCCACATCAGGAGAAATAAGCTACGGATGGCAAGGAACGAGCCCGAATTTTGGGATGAGTGCCCGGAGAAAATCCGATCTGTTGAGATGGAAGGAGAGTTAAGGTACCAGTGCATTTTACTCTAACCTTATCGCCGATCGATGGCGAAACAAGCCCGCAGTAAGTTCCAGCGAATATCCAGATTGGTTCTATACCCAGGCTATATCTGTATGATTATGGGCTACCCGAGAGGATATCTACACACGTTCAAAGCCGGCAGCGAACCTCTTCCCCTTTATTCAAGATATGAATGACAAGCGGGGCAACGAAAAGGAAGAAGAAAAACTTTTTTTTTAAAAAAGAAGAAAGAAAGAAAGAAAGGGAGGTATGAGCTGTGTATAATCGCACATACACACAGGCCACAGACGACCCGCCGGCGATACGCATAATCGCCACCCTACCCACCAGTTGACCCTTCTCCGCCACGCCCATACCCACCAACAAACAACTCAACACCCCAACATTCAGCATCATCATCATCGTCATCACCATCACCACCATCACGAACTCCGCCACGCCACCCCTCCTCCCTTGATGTGATGTTACCCTGGACCCAACCCCCCAGCCACAATTATCTACTACTACTACTACTATCAAAACACTGACAACGCGGACACTTGACTTGACACTTGGACAACGTCTAGGTCTAGGTCCGTCCTAGACAAACCACCAACAGCTGCCGCTCCACTCCACTCCACCTCCACTCCACTCCATCTCCACCCCGCCAGGGGACCCTCCCCCCCACTTTCAGGGGCTGCTGATTCGAGGAAGGGCGTCTGGTAGAAAGCCCAGAATCGCAAACGACCCAGAAGCCCCGGAAGCTCATACATGGTAACGCCCACCGCTAGCTACTATGTCGTGAGTTGATTATGACAGATCAAGACAGCCATCGTAGACATTGGGGGGGAATTGGAAAATGTACATGGTTCACGGTCCAAAGGGAGCCAGCGCGGGTTACACGGTGGTTGTTGCTTTCAGTCCGAACGAACGAACGTACAGTACAACAATGTCGATCATATCACATCACCAGGTAAACTAGCGGTTCGAAACTAATGTATTCATCTACGTTTCAGCTATGTGACTAGAAGAGGGCGTAAATAATATATATGTAATATAGTAGATAATGACAGGCAGTTTTTCTTTTTTTAAAAAATTATTATTTCCCTTTATCTCTTGTTTTTAATGAAAAAAACATTTGATGTTGAATGGTTGAAGGACTGACTCCTCCCTCCCTCACTCCCCTTGCTCTACACACAAAAAAAAGGGGGGGGAAGAAACACAACCCCAGGACTCAACCCTCCCACATGTCAAATTAAAAGGGAAAAGGGTTGTCAACAAAGAAAAAAAAAATGAGATGAGAAAAATGATAAGAAAAGAAAAGAAAGAAAAAATCAAATCAAATCCAGAGGCAGTGATGAATAACGAATGGACGAAAAGTATAACTAAAAACCAAAAGAAAGAAAGAAAAAACCGACCCACCGTAATTCGCAGCCAAAGAAAAATAAAAATAAACAAAATAAAAACAAGAGTAGCAACAGCCCACCAGCGACCCGCAACGATTTTTCAGTTTGTTAAAAAACAAAACACCCTGGGGTAAATGAGTAATAGTATGGTGAGAAGAGGGAGACAGAACGCGAGGGGAACGGACGAAGTGAGAGACTATGCACGCGCCCAAACGGGATTAAAGAGCAAAAGGACAAGAAAGGAAATTAACAATAATTCCGCACAACCCCGGCCCCTGCCATCCAGTAAATTACGGCATTTAAAAAAAGGGGGGGCAAAAAAAGAGGGTGAAAAGCAAGAGCAAACATATATGCGAATGCGAACTCGCCGGTACAATGGGAGAGGGAAGACTAACCAAGACACAAAGAAAGCAAGAAACCAACTTTCAGAGGGGTGAAGAACAAGCAAAAACCGGAGAGACATGGTGTGAGTGAGAGATGGATTGGAATAGGGAAGAAACGCAGGAAAGAAAAGAGAGCAAAAACATCCCTCCCATCGTAAAATCAGTGGAAATAGTAGGAAATCGAAAATGACGAGTTCAATTTCAACTCGCAAAGGGGGAAAAAAAAGAAAAAACCTAACATAATAATCCGATTTATCATTCTCCTCTCACCCATCCCAGAAAAGGAAAAAGCCCCCAGAGAGTGAAAATCAGCCACCTGAAATTTAAATTTTTGGTTTCTTTAAAAGAGATGACGAAAGGAGAGGTCGAACGGTCAAAATGCAATGGCAAAAAGATCAGCGATTCAACCTGTTGCAGCCGTATTCCATGACATCGACGCCGGGGGTCCCGGCTGATAGCTAGAAGCATGCGCCGAGTGGGTAGGGCCGGAGAAATATTGTTGTTGCGGCGGCTGCGGCGGCGGCTGGTGTGATTGTTGAGGCTGTGACGGCGGCTGCGATTGAGGTTGTTGAGGCTGGCGGTCCCCGTTATAGTAAGAAACGTTGGCCACCAAGGAACTCGATTCCCGTCTCGTTGCAGGATTGTAGGGCGGATGCTGTCCAACGTTTTGCTGATCTGCTGAATCCATCCCGCCAAAGGTTCCTCGCGAGTAGGCAGAGCTGGGGTCGACGGCGCCCGAAGACGAATCTGGGGCCACATTGCGCGGCTGTAACGCCGGATTTCGGTAAAGGCCAGCACTACTGGGTTGCTGCTGCTGCTGACTCCTATCAGCAAGGACAGTGTTGAGGGAAGAGGACATCGTGGAAGCAGACAAGGGTTGCTGCATGCTGGGGTTCATCGGGTTATAGCCGGGCGGGTATGATGCAGAGCTCCGAAAAGGGTAGCTCTCTTGCTTTGGAGGAATGTCGGCTGAATTGGAAGTATTTGCTAGGTATGGATTGGATGCCGGATGGCCTGCAAGCCCTGCTGCGCCAACTGCATAGCCAGGGGGTGCGCCGTAGGCGGGTAGTTGGTAATATGACGGACCGGAACTCGGTACCGCGTACGCCTGCGCGCCGCTTAGTGTAGAACGATACGCATATAGGGCGGAAGTGGGATCTGCATCTTCCAGTGTAGCATGATCAAAGTCGTCAATTGGCGCACGGAAGCTTTGCTTGGTGGTGAGTTCTGCGCGTGGACGTATATATCTCAAACTCTCGTGCTGCATCGGGGTATGGAGGCGGTTTGACATGACATCTTCAACACTGTAGTATGATACCAGATGATGGGTCACACCCGACACCGTCACGCTCATGGTTTTCTTCACCAATCCGGAATCCTTGAACCCGTAAGAGTCCACGAGGGAGCCCACCAGTTGTCTCTCCAGCTCCGATTGCTGGTTTCGTTCTCCATATGGAGCTGCGCCTGGCGATGTTGCGGGCGAGTATGTAGTTCCATTGCTCTCTTGGGGTCGTGGGTACGGTTCCCCTGGTCTCCCAGTTGATGTTGGGCGCCGATTGCCCTTTTTCATCGCGCGCTTCTTCTCACCCGGAGGAAATGGCTTATCAAGTTCACGGTAGACGAGGAAATTGCCCAGGATGCGGCTCGGGCTCCAGGTAACACCATCCGTCCATCGCTTGATACCAGACGCATTTTCTTCGTAGATAAAAACACTACCACTTTTCACCAGTTGACTTCTCTCTCGATCGTGGGGACGTCGTGGGACATGGTGGAGGATACCTGTGAGACAGGCTTCGAAGAGGATCAGCGCATCTTGTGTCGTGGCGACATAGCCGGTGAATGTCGGCTCTAGCACTGCAGCTGTGCCGTTGCCCATGTTGTGCGACCAGCTGCAGGAAGGAGTTAGTTTCGACGATAAGGGAGGGCTAAAAAGCTAACACCGCCGGAGGTTTCTCGCTGCGGAGGAAACGGGGTAAGGTTGTCAGCTGCAAGGGTAAAGTTTTGCGCGCTGACAGAAAAGTATCGAGAGAAACACAAAGCCAAGCTTGTCTTGTTTGCGCGAAAATGCGACAGAGTTGGTGTTTATCGAAACGCAAATCAGAGGAGAGGGCAAATAAAATAGAGGGAGCGATTAATTTTATTTGATTATTATTCGTTTTTTTTTATTGAACGGATACGGTATGGGAGAAAAAGAAAAGAAAAAAATCCGGAGGGTATGTGCGGACAGCCCGTCAGACGGGCCAAAAAGGCTTATGTAGGACAGGATTAACGTGGTTGTGTGAGCTCCCAGTTTTCGAACGATTGAAAAGAAGTGATGATGGCTTCTTTGAAGAGCAGCAAGGGACCCCCCTCCCCGCGCAAAGGAGCTGCAAAGAGAGTTTGAGGGTTCTATGGATCGACAGACACAACGCGGGTCCAAAACTTTTTTTGACCTTTTTCACTTTTCGGAATGGAGGGGCTCGATCTTGAGGAAGAGAGTTTACTGCCACAACCCCAGTCGTCAGGGTAGAATGCAGAATAGCGTGAGGATAGCGCCAGGGCTTAAAGCAGCAGATAGCGCGATCAGGAACGTCAGTCAAGGGCGGGCCAATTCGACGGGCGAAACTCTATGCGGTTGGGATGGACCCAAGGATTTCGAAAGCGCTGGAGTGACGAAATAATGGGAACCGGAGCGAGAATGATGGCGTGAGGTCTAGCCCCGAATGCCCAGCTTGCTTCTGCTTGTCGCCACGCCCCGTCGCTCCTGCTGGGGTACTGGAGGGGAGCAAGAGCTGTGCGAAGTTTGGTAATGGCAGGAAGGTAAACTATTATTGGGTTTCCTTCTTCCGTTTCTCCCTCCACAGATGTCAAAGCAAGTCGGGAACTGTAAAAGCACCAAAGTTTGTTAGAAAGCAGGGAACTACGGGTGCCAAAAAGGTAATGAATAAGCAGACTCCAAATAGATAGATGGATGGATAGATGGATGGATAGGGGTGTGGAGATTCAAAACATCGCACAGCACAACAAGCCCGGCAGAGGGGATAAATAAATCAGGGAAAATAGCAGAAGAACAAACAGAACAGCGAGGGCTCGATGACAAAATAATAATGGAAAAAAGCAGCTGTCAACTCTAGCCTCGCCCCCCCCTCCCTTTTGAGAAGTGAAGAATCAAGAAATCCAAATCAACGATCATTGATGTTTTTGCTCATTCCTGCTTCTGGTCTCAATTGGCAGCTGCCATTCTGCTGGCTCGTTGTGGGGTTCTCTTCCGCTCCTCGACCTTCAATCTGTCTTGTCGTGTCTGTGCTCTTTTCTTTTTTTGTTATTCTCGCTTTGCCCAATCACTGCCGCAAGATAAAAACGGTGAGCATTCTGTTAATTTCCTTTTTTTCCTTTTTTCGTTTCCTGGTCTCCTGTTGATTTATCCAATTATTATTGTTGTGATTTTTATTTTTCCCTTTTTAGACGCCCTGTTTTTTGCTTTCTGCTTCTCTTTTCTTTCGCTCCTTCCTTTTGCTTCTTTGTTTATTTTTATTTTATTTTTTTTTTATTTTTCGTTTTCGTTTTTAGCAATGGGACTTCCTTCTCGGTGGCGGGAAAGAACGGCACACTGCGTGGGGTCCGCCAGAGACGTGGGGACGGAGGAGATCACTAGTCGATACAAGGGCCAAGCTGCTAGCAGCAAGCTCAGCATCGAGCAGCAATTGAGAGTATCAGCATCCAGCTAGCATAGTAGCAGTCCAGGTCGGATGCAGTAGTATGATGCAGCATACACATGCAGCTGGTCTTTCCAGGAGGGCCAGCATGCGCTGACGACATTGATTACTGGGTGACGGGAAAAAACAAATGGTTTGTTGGCGTATTTTGCTCGTTTTGGTGCTTGGTCTCAAGCAAAAAAACCAAAAAAACCAAAAAAAAACCCGGCCACGGTGAAGTGATAATGTAAGACACCAACGAAAAGACGAGCTGTGCGTGGGTGTTTGGGCGTGGAGTGCGTGAGCTTACAGCTGCTCGCTGCAGAACCGTGGTGGCTTGTCTGGTGGCTAGCGCGGTGGAGCAGGCTGCGCAATGAGTGGCGCTGAATCTGTAGCCGTAAAGCCCGCTAGTGCGTGTCCAGATGCCCACGAGGCGCACCTCTGGGCAGATGCAACCCAATAGGGCCCAGCACCGGAAGAGCGGGGATCGCATTCAGGCAGCACGCTTTGCCGGAGGGGGCTAAGGGCTAGGGCTAGGGCTTGGGTCGACCAGGACCGGGACCCAGAGAAACCACCAGAGACAACCACAGCACGGCTTGGTCTCAGACTTGATTGGATTTTCTGCCGTGGGCCGATAAGGACTCGGGGGCGGACGCCGCAACTCCAGGCCGCAGTTCTGGGTGGTCGGTAAATAATCCGTCACAGACTCTCTGTTGTTGGGCTGTCCTCCAGCAGCGGCAGGGAGAGCGATGGGTAGTGGCTGCAGCACGAGAAAAGCCCAAAAGGCCAGCGAATGGTCTCCAGGGGCCCACCACTCCATTGGTCATCCATTGATACCCCACCCCCGTCCCAGGAAAAGTCGTAGCCTGTGTAGGTGAAACACGCGAATCACAGTCGGATGGCTTGTCCATATCTATTCGAAAAAGAAAACATGGAATCTTCTCCGAAGCAATACAAAAAACGTCTTTCCACGCACCCCCAGTTTGGCCATTTTCCCGAGCAAGGAAAAAATTGTGTCAAAAAGGCAGTAAGAATAAGCGTGGTTTGGCACCTTTCTTTGCTTTTTTTTTCGCTGGGGCAGACGAGGCAAAAAAAACAAGGTATGTAACGCAGGAACGGGGTCTGTGTAACAGAATGACAGGTCTCGAAAAGTAAAAAAAAAATAAAAATTAAAAATAAATAAAAGAAGAAAGACCAAAAAGAAAGCAAAGAAAATTGAAACTCGAGTCCGACATCATGGTAGCAAGTATCGACAACCGATGCAAGGGCATGAAACTCTTAGAAACAGGGTGGAGAAACAAACCTACTTACTTTGAAAACAAGCTAAAACCACCCCACGGATCACAAATAAAATAAAATAAAAATTTCAAAAAAGAAACTCTCAAATTAAATAAAGTGCTGGAGCTCTTCTCCTTTGGCGCAAGGTCGATCACTAACCGCGAAAGTTTTTTCGAAAAGGTGTGATCGTTCGGGGCTGTTCACGCTTGTTATGTAGGTTGAGAATGTGGACGGGTGCTGCAGTACCGACAAAAAAGTTAACCCTCTTGTCAAGAAGAAGAATAATGCCCGATGGAGACCGGGAAAAAACAAGGTTGGCTCCGAGGATCTGGGAGGGTGTGACTAGGAGTCTTGGAGTCTATCCGGGCAAGAAAATCATGAAATCCACGTGGAGGAGTGCCAGATTAAATTGTATGTGTTCAAACGTACCAATGCGGGAATCTGAATGATTCTGAGAAGAAACAGACAGACAGACAATGAGGGGGTGGAAGTGGGCTTCGGGAATCTCGGGAGCGTGTATAAATATATAGCTAGGCAGAGGAACAACGTGAAGGTATTTCTAGGACGAGAGGGTGGTGGTGAACTGTCGGACTCGCAAGTCCCACTTGGCAGTTCGATTTGGACTGTCCTAATGTATGTAGCTTTTTTGCCGATCAACGAATAACACCTTTTCGCGAGCTTCTGTGGGGGCCTGCAAGTTAAAAAAGCCAAGTCGAAATAATAGCGTATTTTTGTTTTCTTAAAATATAAAAAAAGGGTTGAGCTGAGTGAAGGAAGGTTGGGGGATAACAGGAGACCTTGACAATCACAGCCCCAAAAGCAACTGGCGCAATGGTAATATATATATATATATAAGCCGGCAGAAGCCTCCTGCAGCTGTTGATTGAGCGAATCTCTGCTGCTGGGAAAGACCCTTTTCGGCTCTCCCCCACTCCCGCCATTTGCCAGGCTTAGAATAGAATCTCTCTTTTTCCCGCTTGGTCGTATTTTTTTTCTCCCTCTCCCTCTCCCTCTCTCCCTTCTAACACGCCTTGGCGGTCAACGGGCCTGCAATATCAAATCAAATAAAGACGCTCCGTGTTTTGGGGGCCGAAAAAGCGCACGGAAAGAAACAGAGTAAACAAAAGGCGATAATCGGCAGCAAAGAAAACGTTGAAAAAAAACAAAAAGGGCAGAACGCTGTGAATCACGTACCTTTCCCGTTGCGGATAGGTGAATAGAGTATCTTCAGGATAGCATCTTCCTGCAGCCACTCTACCAGTTCTTCCCAGAGCGGAAGAAGGGAGAGGTCTCCGTGTATATCATTCGCGATGTGCAGTTGCCAGTCCGGACTCCTGATTCGCTGATAATGGTGAAGCAGGTCCCAGCAAAAGGGAAAAGGCCAAGCGCAATCGCCTCAGCCCGTTCAAACAAGGGGGAGGGAAAGTATACAAAAGGCGGACCGAAATTAAAAAAAAAAAAAAAAAAAAAAAAAAGCAACGAAAAACGAGCACGCAAGTAAGAAAGTTTAAGCTATAGTTATCAGCAATAACAATAAATGCAGGGCTGTTTAGCCTGTAGCAGAAGCCGCACAAGCATAAGCACCAAAAATATCGAAACTAAAATAAAAATGGGGAAAAAAGAGAATGATCACCCCCTAGGGGCATTCCAGGGGACCCTTCGTTTGCCCTGCTCTGTCTTTGTTTTTTCTTTTCTTTTCTTTTTCTTTTTTTTGCACCCCGGAGTCTCGAAATGGTGGCTTTTCACATTTATCCTTGGCCCCGTTCAAGGGAAAGATCGCAGCGTATGAGAGCCAGAAACGAAAACTTGACTGCCAATTGCAAACTGAGATACAAAGAGGGTGCGGACTTTTACGCGGGAAAGCAAACAGACTGCGGTTGTAGTAAAAAGAACAATAAAATGATGTTGTTTGTGCTTTGCTGGAGGCCCCACTCCCCGGGTATTTCAAGAGCCAAGGTTGGCAACTATCAAGTAGTTATCAAGCCTCAGTACGGAGGAGGAGGTACCCGTCCGTAGACGAGAGATGGGGTTGGTGGGAATCAAGCAACAAGGACTGCGGCCGTCAAGTGCGGCAACGCAAACCAGGAATACATCATCATCATCCTTGCTTCCGGGAGGAGAAGAGAGACGACGAGTCGATAGGAAAGATGCGCTAAGACCACATGAGGGGCGCTTGAACAGCAGGCCTTTTCCTTCTCGGTAGCTCTGCATGCCTTATAGCAGAATGGCCCGCATGATGGCGCCCGCATGGACAGACAGACGTATACGGAGTGTATGTATACCAGTAGTATCGGTGTGGGGATGTGCAGCTCCTCGTGTCCACCTTGTTCGTTTTATTCCCTTTCTGCATTCCTGTCATCAGCGATGTCGTCTGCCGGCGGATTCCTATCGCCCATCCCTGTGCCGTGTGCGTTGTACGGTGGTGATGGGCTATGGAAGCAAGGGCGTATACGGGTTGAGGTGTTGTCCAGATCGAAACATGCTTGGTTCGTTTTTCGCTTTGTTTCGATGTTGACTGCACCGTTCCTGGACGTTAAACTAACTACTTATTTCTTTATTTATTCCCTTGAACGGTATTATCATCGAGCACCGAGATAAGAGCTGCTTCTTAAGGTACTCTACATACGTACATAGTAGTATCAACCTTTGGTATAAGATCAAGTCCTCCGCTCTGTTCAGCTCATCGGAAGGTTTGCAAAATAGTTAGCCTTCAGGTGAGATCTCCTCATCATCAGCAAGGCACCAGGATCGACGACCAGTAAACCTAAATCAACCTGAGCCAGGCACGCAGGGATTGAGCTTCGTTGACGCCGCCGCTAAATTAGATCGAGCATAGCGGCAACATTCAACAATACAGCAGCCGGCTCAGTGTTCTCGCTCTACGTATGGGATCATATCATGGTCTGTCGATCCGCGTGGCTAGCTTTGGATAGTATATCTATGGCACCAGACAAAAACCCGCAACCAAGAACAAAAACAAATCCCTTTTATATGACCCGCGACAGAGAGAAGCGGGAAATGAAAGAACTTGAAAAGAAAAAAAAAAAAAAACACAGAAACACAGACGAAGGGAGCGGGAGAATCCGCCCGTTAAAACGAGGCATTTTATTTATTTATTTCTTTTCTTTTCTTTTTCCTCTTGTCTTTCCTCCACTTCTGGACTAGGAATGCATTTCCTACTTGCAGACGAGACGAGAGAGGGAGCATCATTTGTTGCTGGATTGACGAGCCAGCCGCTTGGAGTAAATCCCTCAACGACGAGCTCCCGCCCGCATATCTGGATGATCATGTTACGAACAACCCTCGAAGCTTCTGCTCACACAAGGCCCCAAGTACTATGCAGGTTTATGGATTCCTAACACACACAAAACCTAAAAAAAAAAAAAGAGAGAGAGAGAAAGGTTCAAAGATCAGAAATTAAATACATAATGAGGGAGAAAAGACATGAGGGCCCCGGTGAGCACGCCGGTGAGTGCGGGGAAGAGAAAAAGCATGGCGAACTTGGTTCATGATGGCCAAATCATCCCCTTATGTGGCTTTTACTTGGCATGGATCACAACGCAGAGAGAGATGTGCTTGTTCTTCTCATCTCGTTTATTCCTTCTAAGCGGAGAAGTTGCAGGCCGGGCAGGGCATGGAAAACAAAAAACAGATCAAAGGATCAAAACAAGATAAAAATAAATGGCCTGTGCTTGCATCGAATCACAACGCAGAGGGGCGTTGCAAGCTACGGATTACTTTCCACTGCGTATGTAGTTTAGTTAGTTAGTTAGGTAGGTAGTTTAGGAGTGATGACATCTCGTTAACTTCTGTACTGCACATGCGTTATTCTGCATGTGCCCAGCCAGCATGCACGATGGCGCTTGGATACTAGTACTGCAGATGAGGCGAGCTGAATACAGCGAACAATTGCTCTGATAGGCGAGCCTCCTTTTTTCGAAATATCGGTTGGGTCGACATGCGGTCGATACATGAATATACGCAGTAGTAGTCTACGGACTTCGTCTTGCGGAGCCTCTGTCTGTATTTCTGTCTGTATGTCGCCGGAAGAAGCTGATAACGGGCGAGTGGGCTGGCTGGCTGGCTGGATGGCGGACTGGCTGGGTAGTTTTGATAGATTCAATGTGTTAGGTGGTGCTTTTGTTCGTTTCTCGTCTTGTCCGTCCCTTTTGACGACGATTGGAGGTTCCTTTGCTTGGGTTGGATGATGGATCATTGGCTCCACTCTTCTCTCTTGGATACATACACCCTTACCTGCATACGTCCATGGGTTAAGTTTGCTCGTCCTATGTGTATAAAAATCTGCGCATAACAAGGCCTTGCGGCAACTCCAGATAAGCATCAGAGCCTGACGAAATCGGTCTCCACACGGCCGGATTTACGGGGCTGTGGCCACCGAATCAACTGCGTAGCAGCCAAACTTTAGGCATCGAGCTCCTAAACTCTACAACCCCCCCCCCATTCTTTTGTTTCGGGTGGGGTGTGGATGAGTGGGGTTGGGGGAGGGACTCAGCGCGGCAAGCTGGTTGCTGTCGTAGAAGCCTCTTGGGAGCTCCAAAGAGTTCATCAGGATCTGACTTTCATCTTTCATTCTAGCATCCACGGATGACTTTTGGGTGTCCCTGGCCAGCCACAAACGGCGGTTGAAGAAAGAGGCTAGCAGAGTGTTAAAAAAAAAAAAAAGAAAAAAAAGAAAGGAAAGGAAAGGAAAGGAAAGGAAAAGGTGAGCATCCACTCATCCGTTCGGCATGGATGGAACAAGCGAGGATATTGAGTCGATCGGATCAGTGGCGATCGTCGTCGGATATTCACCGGGGATGCGCACGCTGACGCAAAGCTGCAATCAAGAACGAGTCTGAACGAACAACGAACAAGAACGCTGATTGTGCACGCAGCGTGTGTCTACTGCTGGGTGTTGTTATTAATTACCGAGGGCTCTGATTTTTACCAAGCCTCGCTGATTTCGTTTTTGAGAAACGATCAGTTGGCTGTTATATCGTATTCACCTGGTTTTTTTTATATATATATAAATGTTTTTATCGTCCTCCGATGCCCATGGCCAGTAGAAGAGGTAATATGGCTGGCTATGTGATAGATAATTTTTTTTCTTCGGATATTCGCAGCACCATGTAATTATGTATATTCAGATATCCTTCGAGCGGTGGATAAGAATTATATGAGCCGTTACTGTCCTTACCAACCCATCCCTGTTCCTTTTTGGAAAAAGAAAAAAGAAAAAAAAAGAAACTACGCACACATAGCGCTCCCCGAGAGAAATGGGCTGGATCTCGAGACAGTTTTCAACACGCTGCTTATATGTCCGAAGTAAGCAAGGGGCTTGCATGGGGACAACAGCTGTCCGTATTATTATTAGAGGGAAGCATGCAAAATGGTTGTGTCCCATAAAAGGAAAATGGGTTGATAAAAACGAAAAGGGAAATAACAAAAGGTGGGGAGGAAACCCTATATACTTGTTAGTATGAAAAGCGGTGAGTTTTCCGGAAGTGAATTCAATCTTACCTTTTATTTTCAATCTCAATTCCCACATTTTGGTGTTTAAGGGTAACTTCTGCGGGAGCAAGAAAGGCCCGTCTTCTTAACTCCAACATGATTTCCACTAAGGGGAAGGACAACCTAAATACGCACCAGGATTATCAGATCTTAACCCTCTTTTTTTATTTTTATTTTTATTTTTTGCTTGCCTCGCCTACCCTGACTTTACGCTTAATTCTTAAAATCTGTGATTCCCGCTCCCCGGGCTGAGCCTAAAGTAGATATGATTTGAGCAGGGGCCCCACCGAAAAATTTAATCGGACAACAGAACAGCGCGGTGGCGGGAACAAAAGAACGAAAGGGTTATGATCTCACTCCAGCCTATGCTGTGAACATCCATTGCTCCAGCCTGCTTTGAGTGCTGCGTTTTGCCACACCATGCTGAATTTGCGGTGCTAAGACAGCCGGAGTACTCGCTTGACCACCCAAGAGAGCTTTTTGCATAGGTTCTTGTTGATGTATTTGTTTATTTGTTTATTTACTATTTTCAAACACACACACACACACACCCCACACACATAACTTGTGGTAACCTCTTGGCGCAACAAATGGAACTCATAGGAGCGCGGGTTGCTGAAACAAGGGGCACACAAATGAGCAGGAAATCTACGTGGTAACGCAGCACCGCTACCCCGGTAGACTTCTCGTGCCACTCCTACATCGCGTATCAACGGAGGAACGGGCGACCAGAAGGGAAATTGAACGAACAATAGCAAATTATATATGACGTCGAGAGGATGGTCCATCCATGCGCACGAGTTCCATGTTTCTCGACCAGAGGATAACCACAGGAGTTCTCCTGTTTCGCCACTTGTTGTTTGAGAGGTAGACCGGCCATTTGTTGACAGTTGAGCCGTGAGCACTTTTTTTTTAAGTAACTGAGTAACGGAAACCCTGGTATGGAAAACTGGCATCTTTGCACGATAAACAAACCTATGTTTCCCCCCCCCCCCCCCACCCTCTCAGATCTCGGGATAGAAAAGCGGCATGTGGATTGGGGGGGGAAGGAAGGAGTTTGTGATTTGAGTTCGCGGCACTGGGTAGCGGGAGAGTTTATTTTTAATATCCCCCGTGCTGCTTTTAACGATCCACTCCGCAATGCACTGTGCAGATGTTGTGCCCGCGATACAGGCCAAAGCTTCCTCTCGGGAATGGAGGCTCCCTTGTAGGCGCCGATGCACCAGCAGAACAATCCGTCTAAGGTCCCGAGATGGCATTCCACGACTGTATCTCGACACCAGCGGCCAAGAGATCCGCGTTTGGGTTGGCGATATTGATTTGCAATCGGCCGGTCCGCTGGACATTCGCTGTGGACAAGGCTCCCGACGAGAGAATCTGCGTCCGATCCCCCTTGGTGGTTGACAACTGCCTCAACAAGGCAGCTCCAGGCAGCTCTCCCCAGACTGACAGCTCCCAGACGCAGGAACCAAAGTTTCCGCTCCCTCGTCACCTGACCGCGGATGACGATTTGATCCCGCGCTAAACCGAGACCGGGGCCCATAGGCGCACGGCGGGCGCGCTAAATGCCACGCGGGCTGGATGCTACCCGGCCAAACGACAGCTCGGTGATGTCACCGTCGTGACCGGCGGTATCAGCGGTATCAGCATGCAGCTAACGAGACGCTTCCTGCCGCTAGGGTGCCCGCGCATGAGACAGGAGACGTCTTTCCGAACTCTGGAGTGGAGGAGAGACATTGTTCCAAGTCCCATGGCAAACAAGATGCATGATTACTCGTACGGTACGATACATGTCCAATGTCTATGTCCCAACCTCCACCTCGTAGGGAATGACCCCGGGGCTGCATCTCTCAGGAATTCTCATCCGCTGTACAGATCGTACAGATAGTGCAGATAGTAACATTCGCACTCATGGCTCGCAGTAGCACCAACTAACTGACTGAACCGAGCACCGTCGTCCGAACTGCGCAGCCGATGCACGGACACCAAATGCCCACCAAGGAAGTAAAAAGCTAGCGAATGCAGCAGGCTTGCGCCAGTGAACGCCAGTTTATGCCGATTGATCCAATCCAAGTGTGAACAAGCCTGGTCCCCGCTAATAAAATCGCATTGTATTTTGTCGAACTAGTTATCGCAAACCGTTATTTATGATTCCCCCCGACTCCTCTTAGCACTCAGACTACTCAACCCGATATCTCGGTCGATCTATCCACATCGCGTAATTTTGCATGAACATCCCCCCATATCTGCATGGCGGTGGGGTCTTGACTTTTATCAACTCGGCAAGTTTAAAAGACAACAAATCATTGCAAGCGCGGACTTGTGACGAGGGCCGAGTCTGCAGGTCGGTTCGGTCTGCGGAGCTCCTCCAGTGCTTGGGACTGTACTGTGCATACAGTTGCACATCCATTACAACAGACTGTTGAGAAGAAGCAACGGAGAAGAAGTCTTTCCGTATGGATATCGGCGCCTGATTTAAAAAATAAATATATAAATAAATAAATAATAACAATGATGATAAAAATAGATAAAAACAAAAATATAAAAAATACAAAGCTCCTACAATCAGGGCTAGCTGCAACGAGTAGCTCCCATCCCATCCTAAACTACGCAGCGACGCGGAGCCACTAAAGAAGCTCGTCGTATGCCCCCCCTGCTCCACACCTTGAGAAGCCACAAAAGCGGGCACGCACCGCATGACGCAGCATCACTTTGAACAAATAATCTGTTGCCGGCTTGCTTTCTTTCCAAGAGTGATGCAGGGGCTAGCCTGCCTTGCCTTGCCTTGCCTTGCTCTGCCGTTGCTGTTGCTTTTGGTGACGACGAATTTTGAAACTCCATCCATCCATCCATCCATCCACCAGGACCAGAGATAGATTTTTACACTCTCCGGGTTCATTTTCCCGTTCAGTCGTGTTTTGGGGTTAGGATGGGAGGGATGGAGCTCAGAATCGAAACCGCGAGCGTTGCTGGTTTCGGGATCTCCCATAACTATCATATATATAAATATATATATATGAACATGAATTACGGCCATTCCTCAACAGGCGCCATTTCGCGCTGCTGGGGCCCGTGGGGCAGGCAAAATAAACCCGCTCTTCGTTTCCCCCTGCTTCGGCTAAGTTGCATAAACTGCATACATACATACGTGCGTACAGTGCAAAGAGAGCATCCAACCGATGTTGGCGGGGGCCACGCTTCGGAGGCTTTCTTCTCTTAAACGAGTTTGAGGGAATTGGATGTGTCACTGGCACCCATCGGTTCGAGGAGGACTCCCCCCCTTCCCTCTCTTCTACCTTTTTCGTTTGAGGTTGTTGACGGCGAGCGCTGCTCGGATCTATCTCATCATGGCTTGCGGGTCCAGCAGCTTGAGGCTATTGCATATCCCGACTGGGGAGGAAGAAAGTTTCGGGATTGGAGATTGTGGGCGGAAAAAAATAAAGAAGCGTTACTCTTTCTTCGCTTGTACCCTGCCCAACTCCCGAGGAGAGCTACTATGTATACGGCTCGAAATTCTGGCGAGCAATTTTTGAATACACCCCCTGTCGAGAAAGGTCCTCCCTCAAGTCCCCCTTTCTACTGCTGTTTTGTGCGGAAGGGACTTGTGTCAGCCAAATTTTTTGTGGGTCAAAATTTTGAACGAGCAGAGACGACACAGTCTTGCCAGCATTATCTCGGTTCATCCTTCAATCTGGAAAAAACATCTCATCAATGAAAGCTTCGGGCTTCGAATGTTTCCAAAAGCTGGCTAACTGATTTGTGTTATTTCCACCAGGTTAAAAGCGCTATAATAAATAATATAATCTCTTGCCCAAAATCCCCCGAGTCATACGGTCCCCACTACGCCAATAACTACATCTCTGGGCTTCAACTGACCCGTCATGTCCAAAATGCCAATAGTGATGATATGATAAATAATAGTTCCCCCGAACCCTTTTTCCAGGTGGGGATGAACTCTAAAACTAGTTAGTGCCCACGTTTATTTCGAACTCATATGTCCTCCCTCCATGTCTACTTGTATGCAGGTACAGGATCAACAGCAAGTTCTCAGATGGATGATGTTATCCCAATTCCTAGGGATAGCGGGCTACCTGGCTCCCTGAAACACGTAGGGTATCGCTATCGCTTTGGTACTCGTGCCCTTTTTATAATAGAGAAGTATTACGTTCAATTGCTCATGCTCAAGACGTAAGAATGGAGTTTTGTTCAGAGTAGCATTCCTTTTTGTTTTTTTTGTTTTGTTTTAGAAAGCGTTGGAAGGAGGCAACTCCCGGCCCGGACTGGGCGGGAGAAGATCCCCCCTCTCCCCAACACAACAACAGGGCTATAGAGGCCTGCAGGGACACTTCCAAGATGGGAGAGCCGCCTTTGGGGGAGGGGGGGGGGGGTTGGCTCTGAGCTCTAAAAATATCAAGAAGGGTCATAGGCGCTTGGATGGAGTGAAATGGAGGTTGCATCAAAAGTCTATTCTTGACAAGGGAGGAAGAAAAAAAAAAAAAAAATCTCCGAACACTGCGTGTACGGGTTAGTTCAGCAGGCAGCATGGCCCTCCCGAGGACTTTTCTCCAATGATCGAGTTGTTGAGGATGAGGCGACTTTTTTTACCTTTGTTGTCGTCCAAAAGCTCGCCGAGCTCCTGGTTCTATCTCCTGCGTATGCTTCTCGCTTCTGGAAACGAAAAATGCCTCGAAATATCCATACTCTCGGGGATGTGGGAGAAATATTTCTGTCTATTCCGTACTTAGTTAGTAGTTGCTGCTTTTCCCTGTCCTGATCTCGAGTCATATTTTCTCGGGAGACTTCCTCAGTAGATGAGGTGATTATGACTCCGGTGCATTCTTTTCTGTCCATGTTGGCTAACGCATTGCGGAACACGGTTCGATGATGATGAAGGGCAAAAGGAAGATAGGAATCAACGACTATGATGACATGAGAGCGTACGGGGGTGAGTAGTGACGAAATCGAAAATCTGGTATACAGAGTTTACGGGACAACTAGGGGGATAGCCAAAGGGATTGATTTATTTGACTGCTCCGATGTATCATTCCAACCAACTCTCCTGCAAACTCGATCTCTCAATTGACTTTCTGCCGATCGCCGACCGGTCGCCGAAATCCTTGCCACTGTTCTTTTTGCCTTCCTTTATTTTGTTTTGCCCTAGTGCTTACGGAGTACGGGGTATCGGATATTGGGGGCGAGCGACATGTAGCCTCCAAGCTCCCGGATCCCGATCAAATCTTAATCAGCTCAGGCACTCGCCTTGACAACACTTGGGTGAGGTTTCAGTATGCGTGGAAGGAAGGCTTCTTTCTGGGTTTCTTATTCCATTGCCATTTGTCCGGGATGCCTTCCGATGTTTTCTGTAGTCAGGGAGACAGACGGCCTTTGATACAATCCAGCTACTACAAGGGCCCTTACCCTTGAGCCAATGCTAAATGAACAATTGGTGCTCCCTGGTTCTTTACCGAAGACCCTGGGCCTTGTTCTCCTTTCCGTAGTCAGTAACATTTGCGAGATTGATTCAGCACGCACCGATAAGAAATTTCCACACCTTCAATGGTTACTATTACTCTGTAACTATTTCTCATTGTTGTTCCCCACCAGATTTCAATGACCTCATTAGCGCGGCAGATGGATTCTAGACCGTATCCACCACCACCGGTCCAGATCCGTCGCCGTCTACTCATCGACGAGGACGAGGAATCAGTTCTAGCATGTGTTTGTCTCTCTGTGGCAAGAATACTACAGCTGATACAAGTGGTTTGTCAATCGATCCGGCGTTTGCAAAGATGCATAGTATCCGTCCTCGCTTTGCTCGCCTCGCAAAAACATGGCGGTGACGGTGACTAGAAAAGCGGGCTTCCATGTAAGATCCCGGGGGGCGTCAAGAGAGTCAACAGAGCAACAATGTCGATGCTTCGAGAAGGTTAACCGTATGGGGCAGGTGGGGGTTGGGCGTCATTGAACAGAGATCTCATTGCCGCACGGATCATTGGTGTGCGATGCGGTTTGCGGTTCCGATGTCCTCAACTGCCCCCAGCGCCAAACAAACACCACCGACGACACACACCACCTCGTCCACAGTGTGAGGCCTTCAGATAGACAATTCAGCATTACAGATATATGGAAAAAGCGTTGGTTGACAGGAAACGCCACAAAGCCACAATTTTCCTGCCATCGAAGTTTTGACTGGGGAAATTATTAGGGGAAAAAAAAAAAAAAAAAAAAATCCAGTTTCCGTTTTCGGAAATTGTTTTCTATCTCGATAACCCCCTTGGCCGCAGCGGATCTTTTTTTCTTTCTTTCTTACTTGTTCTCGACGAAAGGATGTCTTTGCCCGACGGCCAAACTCCCCAAAATTTACTATATCCTCTTCAGACCTTTCCAGGCCATCGCAGCCCTTTTTGCAAGCCTGGGGGAGAAAGGCATGGATGAATACTGGCTTATTTGTGAAACTCCAGCTTTTCTGCGGTGCCAAAAATAGCCCTGGTATGGCCACGCCCCCACAAAATGTCAAAACCACCTCTGAGCATAGCCCGTCTTTTTTTCAGTGTTTCGAATAACTACAGGGATGTCGACCATGGAAGGCAGATCTAGATGTATCGGGCCTGATCAAGGTTGTTTTTGTAAGGGTGGGGCGCTCTCTTTCGTGCAAAAGCAGGATGATCACAGCGGAGAAGTACAGACTACCCATACATAATTCGTCTGTCTGTCTGTCTGTCTGCCTGCCTTGGATTTGAATCTGGGTTGACATGAATAGCGTTTCATACTGGATTTTCCCCCTTTTTATTTTGCTATTCGACAATGGCGTGCGTTTGTTCGGAATCAAGGCGGACTGGCGGTGCTTCTCAAGCTGGCCCCTCAAAGGACATAACATAACCAGACCTCCTTGCGTTATTTTTTTCCAATGCTCCAAAAATCGTCTGCTGCCACTCGCTTTGAATTCCTTTGCTTTGATAGATTATTGCAAAACGAACCTTTGCATGATAGGTCTACATGGTCCCATTAGGGACCCGGAGAGGATTGTCCAAAAGCCCTCCATACAGACGGACAGAGGTACAAGGGGGAGGAGATAAAAGAAGAAAGTACACGCCTCAGACGTTTTGGTTTTCTTCTTCTCTCCGTTTCAGCCAAGTGGGGAAGAGTGCTACTTGCCGTGCAGCGCTTTTCACATGTATCGCCGGCCACCCCCTCTCTCAGATGCGAACTTGAAGACACGGATTCAACGTTAACAGCCTTGAAACGCGCAATGCACAAACGGAGCGAACAAATAACAACAATGGTAGATCCAATCCTAGGCTTGCATCAACGAAGTGGACGCCCGCCTTTGCATATGCCATATGCCAATTTGCAAAACAAACAAGGACCCCCCGTGGGCAGGGAAAGGAGTGAGAGTCATGGCTATTCCAGGGTGGGTCCCCTCGCAAAGAGCCCACAATGTATGCATGTGTATGGATGGAGGGGGGAGTATGTGGCCAGAAAGCCATTCCTTCTCATTATTCCAACTTCCGCTGCATCCCCTCCTTTGAGCTCCGAGACCCCGCCATGATCCTTGCTGGAGGGAAATTGTCTTCGTACAAAGGGCCCCGCGATTGCTGGCCGCATTTCCCTCTTCCCGGTTCCGGTGTTCGGGTTAATTATGAAATGAAGCAATCATCTCTGGTCCGGGATATGGAGAATTAAGGAGATCAGATATACAGGAAAGGGAAGGGGAAAGTAAGTAATAAAATAAAAATAAAATAAAAATAAAAAGAGCAAACAGAAGATACGAACAATGTTCAACTCGCTCTGCCTCTTCATGCCGTCCTGTAGATGCCCTTGTCATGTGATGATGATTCGCAGCCATGGATATGTAAGCCAGGACGCATCCTGGCATTTGTTTGACTGCTTGTCCTTTTTTTTTTTTTTTTCGTTTTCGTTTTTTTCAAAAAAAAAGACTTTCTTATCTCTTTATGCGCGTCACAGCATTAGAGTTTGCCGGGGTTGTGTGGAAGAGAAGAAAGTGGGAGGGACAGCGCAGGAGAAGTTCGCGATTAGATAGATGACCTGGTTTTGGTGGCTTGGGGATCTCCCCCAGTGCACCATGGCAACTTTATTCATGGATGTATGTATGGATCTAAGGTATCTATATGTATTTATCTATGTATTTTCTTTTCGATCTTTGTAAGAATAATCGGGTTTGCCTGGGCTTATACCTCATGCGGGTAGAAACAACTAAAAAAAAAAACCAAAGGGAAAGAAAAAAAAAAGTTGAAGGACGGGCATGGTCCTGTTTATTTCCTGTTTTTTTTTTTTTGAAATTAGTGCGGCATTAGCGAGTGGGTGGGTTGTTTCGGAATGAAGAATGAATGAATGAATGAATGAATGGGCTTGCTTGTGGATGGAACTGTCAGAATAATGGCCAAAATGAAGCGGTGAGCTTTTCCCCCATCTTGATGCTTCGTTTGCCTGTGGTGCTTCTCATGGATGGATATCCTCGTGGCACCTTGTGACAAGAGTCTCGGATTATTGAGAGAGAGAGAGAGAGAGAGAGAGTGAGAGTCAATGGACATAAAATCTTGATTACGGATCCGTGGATGCTGCCGATGCTTGAGCATAAGACGAGAGGGCAGTCGTACAAGCCTTGTTTTATGTACCTATATCCACAATTTACTATTGGCTTTGTTGGCACGGTTTTGGGGATTTTCAATCCAGTCTGCTGGCAGCTCTAATTTTGGGCCTGGGGGTTGATTCGGCATTCCGGGCTTGTCCTGGTAGGGTATGAATTTCCAGAGTGTCCGTCTTCTTCTTTCTGGGTGGCTGAGAGATGGGACTGGTTGGATGATGAGCGGTGAAGAGTGAGGAAGCCCAAGTTCATATCCTTCCTTACGTTAGTAAAGAAACATTCCTAGTGTAAGACCAAGTTGTTCGTGTATCGAATAGCCGCCGTGAAAAGAATCCCCATGAACCAGAGACACTCCCTTGTCAATCAATTGTGTGCTGATAGGAAGGGACAAAAAAAAACTTCGAACTGGCTCTATCACGAAGCACTTCGATTGAAGGTAACCATGTAGACTAAAGGTAAACGAGCGAGGCTCGCTACTAGAAGAGAAAATTGAACTGAATGGTGGGGCTGGAATACCGGTTCATCCTTATCCATCAAACGTACACGAATATGAGCAATATCATATTGGGGGAACCACTTGAAATATTTTGGACCCTGTCCGTTCCCATAAAATGGTCTCCTGCTGCCAAACCGCAGCTATTGTGACACCGAAAGCTCACATATATAACTTATCTGGCGCTGCCATGCTATTCTTGACCAACGATACATGACCTGGTGTGAACAATGGTCTTGAATCACCAATGAATCCTGGGAGGTCCCGTAAAGCATCACACGTTTCGTAGTCCTCCGTGCTCAGAAATTCAGGCCGATCTTTCACCTGGTCCGCAAAATCAGCTCCGAAGCGGAAGAGGCTGTACCCATCAAATGTTTCGGACCATCTCGGCCTGTGCGAGTAGATGAGCGCAAGAGTCATGGACCCTAGGGCCCAGGGGACCAGCAAGTATAACGGAACCCATACGTTTTTCAACGGGCCACGTGTAAGGACTTTCCCCGGCGTCGTAGTGGTGAAATTTTCGTGCTTGAAGAAACTGCGGGAATGGTATACGGAATTGGGACCCTTCGAGGAGTCATTAGAATAACGGAGATACTGCGACAGGTTATCATATTTTGCGACTCCATCGTACGCTAATTCCAACGCATACGCTGCATGGGCTTGGAGAATTGAGTTCCTGAGTTGCCGGGACTGGACATAGCTAGGAGCTATCAACGTGCGGTTACTGCCACTATCGATGTACACTGGACCCTCCACGGACGAAAGTATGTTTTGTGGCCCTATAGATCCAAGAATACGGTCGTATTCTGTCAATTTGAACATTAAAGCACCCGTTGCGCCAAGGCTGAAAGCTGGGGCCCCAAGTATTGTATTGTCTGGAGCAGGAATAACATCGTGAGGTTTGAAGTTTGTGAACGTGTTAGAGGTGCCGTCAACGTGCGCGATCCCGAAATCAGAGGCCGAAGTACACTTTACGCCAACGGCAACTTTCATCGTGTTGGCAGAATTGTTTCCACCAGCTGAGTGGTTTTCGAGATGGTACTTCTCTGCAATATCGGGGATAGGTTCGTCAAGTTCCATGTTCATCGAACCAAAAAGGCTTTCACCAAACTTATCGACAGCACTTCTATTGGCCAGCATGGGACTCGGATAGTCAAGATATTGATACAAAATGTATTCGGAGATAAAATCCTTCTCAATTCCCCAAGGTGATACGGTTTCATTTTCAGAGTGATATCGTCTAGGAGTAATCCCGGGCATACCGAATTCTAGAACAGCTTCATAGTTTTCAACCTTGGGCGTTCGATAGTTCGCAAGGAAAACAACGTCCTGGTCTATTCTTCGTTCATGAAAGTTCGGAGTAATTTTATTATTCTGGGAGTCATATTTTGGCATAGAATTGTTTCCACGCTCATGGAAACGATTTAGAATCGCAAAGTCAGAAATTTTAGAGGCGGACGTGCAATTATATCGAATTAGGAGACCGCTTGTTGTCCCCAAGACTGGAACAGGTGCTTGTGGGGCCAGGAAAATCTCAGGAACTCCTGAATCAGGAGGAAATGTGTTTGGAAATCTTTTGAGGAAGTCATGTTCCAAGCGTTTCAGGCTCGACCTTGTATACATCACGCCGATCCCAGGCATGCGTACGGGCGCTCCTGTTTTCCAATCGTTCGAGGCCCTCTCATAAATGGAAGCCATCTTCCTGAAGTCGAAGTTCGCTTGATTTCGGCCCAGAACAACCGGCGTTGATGAGCCCGACGTTCGCATAACATAACCATCCCCAGACTCCATACATAGACCTGAGATTGGAAGCGCTGCAAGTGGTAGAGCACTCAAAAATAGGAGAATAAACCAGAGGCGAGATGGGGTGTGGTTTCGAGTACGTTGAATAGACCGTTCGTCTTTCTTCCAGAGGAACATAGATTTTCGAAGTATCTTTAGCCAGCCGCTGGGGCCACTCCATGTCCGGTCCGCATGCATCATCAGTTGGAGTGCGTCTTTGGGTCCCAGAGATTGATTATACATCAAAATTCCCGCTTCGGTGCCGATGAGACCATATTGCGATAGGTTCAATCCAAAAACGCCTGAAGAATCTGGATTAGATCCATAGCTACCAGGTCTCTTATAGCCATCGGGGTTTAGGGGTTTATCAAATACATACCGATGAGGAACCAGCTCCAAAACGCAAAGTTCGCACCTCTTGGCCCCACCTTCAAATGGTTTATGTCTTCGTTTTGAGACTCCAGATAATACATGACCAAAAACGTATAATACCCCGTAACCAGGGGAGGGACGATGACACCAATGACAGATCGGGGCCAGAAACGACGAAGCTTATATCCAAAGGCCAGCTCGCCCGAGTAAGGGGAGCCGAGAAGAAGCTTCACAGAGGGTACTGATGAATTCCTCAGGTGATGAGAAGACACAGTTGTGTTTGGTATAAACTTGAGCTTGAGCCTGCTCTGTTTATTAGCAGCGAGTATTGAAAAAGAAAAATATAAAAAGAGAGAAAGATATTGGCAGAAATGTTTACTCATCGTCCCCTAGATTGGCGCATTCTCCATCTAGACTATCGCGCGCATCTCCCACCATGATGTGATCGAGCGCGCAAAATGGACAACTCTCGCTTGTAAAGAGTAAAGCAACGCAACCGTGAACAGACAACTATGGAGAAGGCCGCATGGGACGGCGCTGCCTCCAACGTTTGGTGACTGTTGTTCATCAACAACAGTGAATTCGTCGGATGCCGGATTATTTGGTAGCTTGAGGCTCGAGTTCGGCACAGGTTTTCAGGGCATAGCGAGCCTTTATGAAGCGGGTGTTTGGACCCATCCCATCAGGTTGCACCTGGTCGGGCAAGCACACCAGGATTTTGGCCAATGTCCAGAATGCATCTCCAGAAAGATGTTGGTGTCTTGCAGCACAAGTGCATCGAAAACACCAGGACCAGGGACAGAACAACCTATCAGGCTGTGTCCGGGCCTTGTTGACATGCATTTTCGTCGGCACCAAGACCGAAATGAACGTCGAGCTTTTCCCTTTCATTGATGTAGCATCTCTCAATTCCGACTCTGGATCTACTCGGTGGCGGGTGTGTTACTTATTTTAGGCCAGGATGCACCAGCAAACTGTGCTTGAACATGGATTGTTGCATAGCCCATTGGTTCCCGCTGCAAAGTCACTGCACTGAACGGGAGGGGAAAGCGCAAGGTCATGGGGATCTGTGGTGAAATGTTGCTCGGGTATTGAAAGCGGTGGAATGGGGTTCCTTGAACATGCCTTTTGCTTCATCGTGCGAAGGATAGATAGCAGGATGTCTAGAAAGCATACAATATGCAGAGATGTGGAGAGGTACTTGCCGAACGGTAGACCGTCTGCGGATTAGTGTGCGGAAATACTTGGCGCCGCGGTAGCCCCACATTTCCAACACCAAGCAGAGCTCCAGAGCTTCTCTCTCGCCATTCCATTCCACATCCTCCAAACGGCACAACGCTTGATTACAGAGGCGGAGATGAACTGAGCCCTCTAATATGAGCCCTGCAAGTTCACAAGCCTCTGTTTCTTCTCTCCTTCGTGTGATGCTGTTTGGCTGCAATCCTTACTCGTAGTATTCAAACCAAGGCTCCCTGGAACCCCAACATGCTGCCATACATCGACGCCCGTAAGCTTCTTCCATTTATATATTCTTGCAGGGCCACATACTAATAGGTATAATTCGGCAGCTTTCGCACGTATTTCGGATGCAACGGGGGCTTCCATTGACGAACGTACGTCTGCCACCAAAAAGGCCCGTTTCTTTTCTGGTTTTTTTTTTCCTTCACGACTGCTGATATCACTCCCCAAACAGTAAAGCTGATCACCTCGTTCCTCCTCTCGTACCCTCTTGCTGCCATCTTGAAAAGAATACCAGACTCGAAGCCATGGCAGAAGAATGTGTTTATAGTTGGGGTTTCAATGTTTTACCTGGTGGGAATATTCGACCTCTGGGATGGATTGCGAACGTTGCTCTACAGCTCTGTAGGGGCATATACCATAGCTTACTATGTCGACGGCTCCTTGATGCCATGGATCGCGTTCATGTTCCTCATGGGCCATATGTCGATTAACCATATAAGCAGACAACTTGCCAACAGTCCGTCTACCGTCGACATCACGGGAGCTCAAATGGTGCTGGTGATGAAACTGACGGCCTTTTGCTGGAACGTGCATGACGGGCGATTGCCGCAGGAGCAGCTGTCAGAGTCACAAAAATACGCCGCCATCACCAAACTCCCCAGCCTGCTTGATTTCGCAGGCTATACATTCTTTTTCCCATCACTGTTTGCCGGACCGGCGTTCGACTACGTGGAATATCGAAGGTGGATCGAAACTACCATGTTCGATGCGCCGCCGGGGGTGGATCCGGCGAAGAGGCCTCAGACTCGCAAGAAGCGAAAGATCCCGAGAAGCGGTAGACCCGCCATCGTAAAGGCGGCATTTGGCTTGGTCTATATATTTGGATTTCTCCAGTTTGGACGTTTATATAATGTCGACTTTGTCCTCGGGGATAGGTATTTGAAATACGGCCTGCTGAGACGAGTATGGATACTCCACATGCTGGGCTTTACTTCCCGGCTCAAATACTACGGAGTATGGTCATTGACAGAGGGCGCTTGCATCCTATCCGGAATGGGATACAATGGCTTCGATCCGAATACGGGCAAAGTGTCGTGGAATCGGCTGGAAAACGTGAACCCGAAGGATCTTGAAACGGCGCCAAACCCACACGCTTATCTCAGTAGCTGGAACAAAAACACCAACCACTGGCTGAAAAACTACATGTACTTGCGGGTCACGCCCAGGGGCAAAAAGCCAGGGTTCAGAGCCAGCCTGGCGACTTTCGCAACGAGCGCGTTCTGGCATGGCTTTCACCCAGGATACTACCTCACCTTCATCCTCGGTGCATTCATTCAAACAACTGCAAAAAGTACGCCCACCTCCACCCGCCTCCCCTCTTCCTGCAAACTAACCAATAATCAACTCATAAATTTTTAATTTTTAATTTTTAATTAATTTTTTTTTTTTTTGGGTCTTAGACTTCCGCCGCAACATTCGCCCTTTCTTCCTGA
Organism: Histoplasma capsulatum G186AR; assembly: GCF_000150115.1. Taxonomy (NCBI): domain Eukaryota; kingdom Fungi; phylum Ascomycota; class Eurotiomycetes; order Onygenales; family Ajellomycetaceae; genus Histoplasma; species Histoplasma capsulatum. Next base: position 80,414 of record NW_025544817.1, on the reverse strand, counting down.
CCCCAGACGGCTCCGCCCCATCCCCATACAAACGCTTCTACGACATCCTAACCTGGCTAGCAACCCAACTAACTCTATCCTTCACCGCGGCGCCCTTCGTCATCCTCCACTTCAAGCCAAGCGTTCACGTCTGGTCAAGCGTGTACTACTACGGCATCGTGGGCATCGCAGCTTCGCAGGCCTTCTTCTCCAGTCCCGCGAAGCGGTTCCTGGTCAAGCGGTTAAAGGCTCGCGGTGGTGGTGGTGGTGGTCCCGTTTCGCGACAACCTTCTCGTGCCCGCGAGCAGCCGGTGCTGGGCCTGCCGCCGAACCCTGGGCGGGATATCGAGGATGCTGTCAATGAGGTCATGCGGGAGATTGAGGTGCGGAGGAGGAGAGGGAGCGTTGTTGCAATGCCCTCCGGGCGCGAGTTGATGGCGGCGGTGGAGGAGAAGCTTGGAAGGAAGCTTTAGGCGGGTTTTGGTTTCATTCACGACTGACCGAATGACTGACTGACTGTCTATCCTTTTGCTCTGGTTCTTTCTCGTCGTTCGTTTTCCCCGCGATTCACGCTGCGCGATGCATGACACACACACACACACACACACACACACACATATATATATATATATGGATATACCCATTTTTTTCCATTCTGTTAACTACATTTTTTTTGGCTTATAGATGGAGCTATATATATATATTTTCTCCACCTTCATTCAGTTTTTTCCGGCACTAAACCCACTGGTTTGTCTTTCCTTCTCTCCCCTTCCCCCCCCCCCCCATCTACCTCTGGTAAGAAACACAAACGGTCCTTCATCGCTCACACATGCGCACTAATATAATATATACATGTGCCGCTTCAGTGGTAAATGATACACCAATCGAATCTCACCAAATTAAAATAAAGATAAAACCAAAGATGAAAACCCGATCTATGAATAATTATAAAAATGTACGCTATGTATGTATGTTATATATACATGTACTGTAGAGTAACATATACAGCCCCGGTCCTTTCCCCACCGGCACCAGCATCTGCACCAGTAATATACACCAGAAATACAAGTCAATCCAGCCAACCGCACGCACCGCTGGGATGGTGCCATCTCTAAGAGATGCTAAACGAGAAAAACAAGAATATATATATATAGAGGGATGGGGCAATGAATGGAAGAAGCAGCACGCTGGTCGGACATAGAAATAAAAGGAATCTCCGCGGGGCGGGGGAGGAGGGCGTGAAGTTGTCACCTGGATAGGGATGAATGGGATCAATTAATGGGAGGTGAAGGAGTGGAGATATATATATATATATATATATATATATATATCACTAATGGCGGAGGATGGATAATAAGAAAAGACATTAAGTTAATTTGGCGGAAATATGGGCCGGGCCGGGATAAACCGGTAATATAATCCAACTCGGAGAGTAAATATATGTATATATGTCCAGATGCAGATTGTTAGAACGGGTAAGGGGCTAAGAATAGGGGTACGGGAAAAAAAAAAGCCAACAACGACCGAAAAGCCAAAAGCCAAGAAAGCAGGAATAGATATAACAAATGTAAAATATGTAAGAGTAGTGGAAAAAAGGAGGCCCAGTAGACACCAGCGCTAAAAGATCAGAAGCAAAAAGACAAAATAAAAACGCAAACAAAGAGACATGGAAAAAAAAATCTCCTTTGTCCTGGTCGTAGATATATAGGCAATGCTGGACTGCGACTTTCGCCACGCTGTGGGATGTATGAAAGGGATTCGGTCGCACCTGGGCGTTCGACGGAAAAGGATAAGACGGAAGTGAATATTTTTTATCATTTTTTATTTTATCCGTTTTGGATGGGGGATTGGACAGAAAGGCATGAGACTTCGAAGGGGGCAAGGGATATCGTATCGACTCTATTTTATATATATACTTTCGGGAAACTGTTTCATAATTAGACCGTTAAAAATGAACGTTCGTTGGCGGGATGGCAGAGGTAGATGGACGAGCTGCAACTTTTACGAGAAGAGAACAGCCATTGTTACCTGTCGCGCCAAAAAGAGTTAGTTTTCCAAGGTACTGTACATCCGTACCCATTGGGTCTGAATTAAGAAGTAACACGCACCACAATAACAATAATGGCCAATCCAAGCGGAGACATGAAACGATTGACGTTCCGCCACCACCTGGCATTTGCGTGGCGAACTTCGTCAACCAGGACCACACGGCTGTTAAACGCATGTTCCAGATCCGGACGACTTGTGGTCGCCTCCTCGTTGATGTGGGAAACCTGAGGGGGAAGAGGAAGGAAGGCGGCGATTATCCAAGCTGTGTAACCCACATTCGTTAGTTGTCATAGCACATGCCAGTAGCTAAGGGTGAAATAAATATACATACCAAGGGGAAATACGAAACCGAACACGAACGCATAAACCTGCGCATTCCGCAGGCCGAAAAGCCCCTCCGCCGCCTCATCTAACGATGGTGGCCTCCATTTACTCCTTAGTGTCGGGCGCGCTCGTTTATCCATATGCAAATGCGGAGACCATGCACCCGGCAGGTTCTCCACTGATATTTCAGTGATAACGCGGTCCACCTCGGGATCAGGGACCCAGTGGCTCCTCGGATCAATGGGGTCGGGATTGGCAGTGACTGCGACCGGGGGAGGTTCTTCAATCTCGTCGGGTTCATCAAGTTCAACAAGTTCGGGAGAAGCTTCGATCCCGCGGGGACGTATTCTGGGGTTGGTAATCCCTAAGGGTGTCCGGCTTACCATTCGTGCGTCGTTATATGTGGCGAACATGGAAACGGCGGTCATGGGTGGAGACGCGGGTGTTGAGGGGCGGCTGTCTGGGGAGAATAGCGACGCGAATTGCGCTCCCGTGCTATAGTATACTCGGGCCCAAGCAGGGATCACATGAAGGAGGGAGCTGCCACTTGGCGAACGAAGGAGATTTCTAGAATTGTTCAAAGCCGAGAGAGAAGATTTGTGACTTAAGGTTCCAGAGGCCTGGTGTCGGAGAGCAGGGGACCGCAAATGAGTTAGGTAGTCGCCTTGTTCCTGGATTTCGGATTGGTCCGTTTGCCACGTCGGCGGACTTGAGGGATCGCGAATTCTAGCATCCTCCAGACGTCTCCGCCAACTCTCCTCGGGCGGATGGTCGCGGGGTGAGGGGGTCGCAAGGCTTTGAGACCTCTCAGCAGACCATTCCGACGGAACAGTGGACAGATGCGGGTTCCAACGTCCAGAAAAACGCTCCGTCATGGACCGCACGTAAGACCGCGATATCGACTGTTCGGCCCGCGAACTCGATGATGGATAACGAATGGTGGGGTATTGGATGGGAGTGCTACTTCCCGTGGGTGAATGACCATCTGGACCGGATCGACTACTTCTGGAAGATGCGGATGAGGTCGATGGTTGGATTCTATATGGCGTCGTGGAGGGAAGGCCACCAAACGAGGAGGTTGACTGGTAGGATCTTAGTGGCGCAATTGGAGGACTCGAGGGAATGGAATGGGACGGAGTAGAGCTTTGCGGATCAGAAAGAGAACCATCGACTGTTAAGGTGCTATTCCGCTGACTGCTGTCCCGCCGACCGGCGCGGATGTACCGTCTTGCAGTTCCAACTGAGTTGGCTTCGTAGAGCGAGGAATCAGTAAGTGGCTCAGGTGCCAACGTTGGAGACGACCTTCCAAGAGGGACCAGATTCGGTGACGAAGGATTGATAGGTACAACGTTTGGGCTGGAGGTCAGGCCGATGGGAATAAGGTTGGGACTTGATCTGTCATCGCCGCGAACAGAGTCAGAGTAAGTTGATTCGATGGGAGAATTGGTTGGAGGAGACGAAGGGTTGTCCTGCGGCACGCATATGATTGTGGAGGGAAGCGGGATGCCATCACTTTTCGATGAATTGTCATCTTCTTCCCGGCCTCCACGGCGCAAAGCCCGGGGAGTCCCTGGCTCTGACGGGGGGATGGACGTCTTGCTTGAGTTCAAAGAATCATCCCATGTTTGGCTGGACGAGTGTGTTCCGTGGATGGAAGAGACTTGTCCGGAGACGTCTCTTTCATCTGGACTTGGTAGGCTCTGGTCGTGGCTGACACTCGAACTGGAACGGGAGATCGAATTAGGGGTTGAATGTGAAACGCTATACCCTGCATCGAAAGCTGATCCCTGCCTTTGATTCGCTGGCGGCAACAAGACATGTTGGGGCTTTGTCGGATAGGGTGTCGCGGAGTATATTTCGGTTTCACTCTGCAAATCCTGATCCTGTATGAGTCGCACCGTCGGAGGGAAGATTTGTTCATTTGTTTGAGAATTCGATCGTGCGTGGAGAGCCCTGCGCTTCGGGGTTGTTGGAGACAAAGGCGGAAATTTAGAAGGGCTAGGGGGCATTTTTTCCATTCTCCCCTTCCTTCGCCCAAAGAAGGGTGTTTCAATTGAAACGGGCTGGCGAGAAACAATTAGATTAACGGGATTATATGATATAAATAGAGTCTAGATCGATCCAAATGCTGCTGTCTATGGTTATAGGATATATAGATATATATATATATATGTGTGTGTGTGTGTGTGGAAGTATTTGGAGAGAATTATTAGTTCATGAATGAGAGGACGAAAAGAAACCGTGAGGGCATCAAATAAAGAAGAAATGAAGTCGTCAAGAGCAAGAAACCACCGAAAGAGGACTTCTCGATCATATAAACAGGTACGCTCAAAGCACGGAGGAAGCACAACGGCCAATGTTGAAGAGAGCGTCTTGCGAGATGCGTCGAATTAATAATTATCATCGCTTTGTTGATGTTGTTGATGTTGTTGGACTCGGGCGGGTAGTAAAACGAGCGAAACCGGTTTCGACTGCGCGCAGAGCCGAAGCAAGGTGATTAATTAATTAATTATGCATGGCGACGGTGGACAACGGGGATGAAGGTAGAGAGCGACTGGGGAAGAAACGAAGGCAATTGAGTGATCCTCTGAAACAGACACAACGAAACGAACGCGGACGCAATCAGCGCCTTGGGGGAACTAAAAGAACGAGAGGCTAAGGATCACCGGGAGCGGGGGGAAAGAAAGCAAGGAGTTACAACAGACAGACAACAAAACAGACAGAGAGAGAGCGACGAGAAGTGGGAAACAAGAAACGAGAAACGAGAAGAAGTCAAGATGTGAAGTCGAAAAGAAGCAAAAGCGACGTTGGAATTCGACGCGGAAGCCGGAGCTGGGGTTGGGCGGGCCAAAAGCGGACTAGCTCGCGGCTGGAGCGGTGTGCAGGTCACGTGGATCCCCCTTCGAGAGGGTTTCTTCGTCCCGATGGGGCTGAGATAACGCAGCCACGACGCGGTCATGATTCAATGATTCAATGATTGCAGAGAAACATGCAGGAAAACCATCAGAACGATGCGGATTGACTGGCGAACTGCGGGTTGTTTCTTCTGGCGCCGGGAGGTATTGGGCATTTGTGTCCCTGTTTCACCCCACGCTCTCGTCCTGCCTTGACAGCAAGGGCGCTGTCGAAACAGGCTAACCTTTACTATTGACACCATCGCCATTCAATTTTTCGATTCTCGACGCTCCATCGTGCTCGTCGTCCCACGTCCCACGAGTTCTTGAGTTACCGCGTTATATTGGAACAAACACTAGGATCCTCGAGAAGACTCCATCAGGGGATGGATCCAGGAACCCGCAAGCATAACCCACTCAAGGTTCGAGTGTCCCCGGGTTCGCTCCTGAACCTTCCGTAAATCCCTTTGTTATTAATACTTCCCCCTGCATATTGTGTGCCTTTTTAGGCTTTACTTTCACAATGCTTTTATTATTGCTGTGTGGATACTCAAAAAGTCACATCCCCACCGTGCGAAGGCAGTGCTACAGGGGCGAGGAAACAGTCGAAACATTCTTCCTTCGGCACAAGAGGTTTCTTAGTTTTCTCCACCTGCCAGCGCAGACCTGCATATATTATTTATTATTCATCCCACCTCGTTGCGGTTTTTGAAGCGAATCCTTTGCATTCCAAATTTAATCCTTTGTTTATTTTCAGCTAGAGGACTTGAATTTGTGTTGTGTCAATAATGATGCAAAGACTCTCCAAACTGCAATTTATTGCTGGACTAAAACCATTGGTTTCCTGCCCGCTTTATTGAGTTTATTACGAGCATCTATTTGGACATACTTTTACCCCAAGCATCTTACACAGCGCAGAAAGATGAAGGAAAGGCAAACCTCGATGTGCTATATAAAATCTCGCATCAAGATAATTAAGAAATAAGAAATAAAAAATTAAAAATTAAAAGTCCGCAAAGAAATAACCCGATCCATTATCAAAAGTTTCAACACGAAAATCGAGGCCCGTCTCCTATTCCTCCCACGCAATGTACTGAAATCTCACTCCCACTGCGATCCTTCTGATTGGACGATATGAACAGTACCTGCAGCAACACAGTTTTCAATTCATGCAGCTTGGTAGCCCACAGCCCCCACATGAAGCAAGGTTTTTCCAGCCAGACAGCATTGCCGGCGGTTCGGAAGAACATTCGTCACAGCATCCCGGGAAGTATTGCACTCTAGAGGCAAGGAAACCCCATTAAAACTACATACACTAGTCATGTCTCATACATATCCCACACATCTTCAAATGCATCGGACACAGTGATTTTGGGCGTACAGTTGAATGTGGTTAATAAAAAGTTAAAAATGGTTAATTTTTCAGGCTGGAATAACCTTCAGCGTGGTTTTGACCATAAACCATGTCAAGCCCCCCATTAAAACTACATGCACTAGCCATATCTCCCACACATCTCTCAGACTCTCACACATCTTCAAATGTGTTGGACACAGTGATTTTATTTTATTTCTCAAAGCTCTACCTCTTAACTGATGTAAGTCACTAATTCTAGCTCATAACTGCTTTTCAGATGTTGAAGAGCTCTGAATATTGAAGTATAACAACTGATGAATAATACATACTGAGGGTGTGTAAAAGATGTTTAGTGGGTGTAGATTTTAGTGAGGGAGTGAAGGGCTGAGCATGGTTTGTTTTCCAGACCCACTTTTTTTAAACCACGTCCAACTTTTCATAAACCACGTTCAACTGTATGTAACTCACCAACTGAGCAGATCATCCAACTGAGCAGTCTCCCAATCAAACTGTTTGCAGCTCCCAACTATAAGGAGAATGTAAATCCGAATTGTTCGGGTCCATCGCCCAATATGGAAACATTCAGCCATTTTTAATAGGAGATACCATCTACCCGTTACATCTTGGAGCTGTATACACCCTGGAGGGAGTGATTGTAACAGTGTTTGCTTCTTGCATCTCCCCTATTCCATTTAATCCGCCCGCTAACCCAACGAATCATTAGGCCTGCCATACTTGGCCTGGCCAATCAGCACCAGATAGATACACTTGCTGATTTCAAAGATGTCAATTAAACCTTGGCCATCTAATAGGAAGGGGGCGTGAATCCGAATATTGAGCCTGGGACACCTCTTCTAGGCTGACCGGTGTTGATGCCATTCCCTCTACACTTGCATTTCCAGAGAAAACTACCGATCTAGTCGATCAGGGCGGACACTTCAGGCCTCAAATGAGCTGTCCCCGCTACTCTTGCCAATCATTTCATTCTAATGGGCTATGATGGTGGTGAATTCATTAACCCTCTTCCAAGGACTCCGACCCAGTCCCTTGGCTGATTCAAGGCTGCTTGCCATTATTGGGTCCTCGCCGGCGACGAACGCGCCAGAGGCACCGCGACAGGTTCGGATTGAGACTTCGCTCTAATCAGGAGGACTTAAGCAGATTCAGGATCCGCGTGCTGAAGGTTGTTCGACCGTTTGCATCCGATGTAGAAATGTCACAGAAAGGCGCTCCTTTATCCGGGTGGTCAAGCAATGACTGTCGTAGGTCATCTTGGCCAGCGCCAGCTAGTATCAAGAACTGCCTGGGTTGTCGTTGCCGCTGGCAGTGCGGAGACCCAGGCTGTAGGGAGGCGCAGAGATGAGTCCCTTTATATTCCCTTGTCTTGAGTCCCTATCCCCAACTCGGGCGAGCTCCAACCTCCGGCTCTCACTTTGGTGGATCGATCAATTGGCGGACGAAACATTCTGCTGGATGATCCAGGAAGAGTATGCCTGTGGAACCTTATGGCGCACACAGTGTGCCCACAGGTTATCGTGATCATACTTGATCTTGCAACAAATGGCATTCCCGGGAAGAGAGCGCCGGCCTTCGACTTAGAAATTGTGGCTGACTGTCCATGAGGATAGCTGGTCGAAGCGAGACCAAATGTTCTAATTCCTCCCAAACCTCGAATCCTTTGGGAATTTGATTTCAAGGTTTCAAAGCTGATTTGGCAGATCATCTCAGTGGGCAGTAAGAGGACAGTACCAACCATAACTGAGAGAGTTTAACTTCAAGTTCGGCTAAAATTCAGTTATCTTACAGAACAGCCAACCTGCCTGGGTGCCAAGGCTGTAAAGCAACAACCACAGAACTAACCATCTCAACATCTACCAACACATCACATCATCCGTCAGTTGAGGACTTGACTGGCACGTCATAAAAATTAAGAATGCAACTCAAGTTGAATCATCATCTTCATACTTTGGCTAGGTAACATGCAGGCTGACTGGATTTCTTATTGCGATGTACTGTAGTTAGATGTCAGAGTACTCTAACTCGCTGATAAGTGCGAACATCAGACAGTCAACTATCTAGATGATTATATATACAGGACATGTTAAGCTAGAGAACACTCCATTCCTCCCATATAATATCTAAATACAGAAGGCAGTGCCGTTTGGACCATCTCTGCAAGTGGGTGGCCCACTTGGACTGCTTTTCGGTCTGCACATGGCTGAAGTTTGCCACTTCCCGAGAGCGTTACAGACATCGACCTTACACATAGTTGTGCTGGCCATACATCTGCACCAATAGGTGCCAGGTTTGCATCTGGTAGGACCAACTGTATCCTCGGTAGGAGCAGTCAATGCAAGCGGAGCAAGAAGCAGAGTCAGAGCCATGAATTTGCTAGAGAGCTGCATTTTCGATTGCTGAATCGTGATTAACGCTATGATGTTAGATTAAACAGCCGTGTTACTTTGAATGAAATATCATAATATAAAATAAAAAAGAGAACCAACCTTGATAAAAACTTGTTTCTATTTTAGAAATACTTTGAGTTATTTCAAGAAGATTTTGAAATCACAGAGACCAATCTGAATACTAGGTTTCATTCGTCAAAAAGTCTGATAGCACATATTTAACTCAATGAAGAACTCCTTACCTGTAAAATTGAACTTGAGAAAAATATTCTGATAGAGGATTTGGACTTTTTGGAGATAAAGAGTAAGAGAAAAAGAAGCTCTCTTATATAGAACAAAAATAAAAAATAATACTTATCAGGAGATTAAAATCCAAAGAAGTTGACTATTTTAGATATTGTAATATCAGTTTAGTGATTACTGGCTCTTATCATGAAGTCTAATTGCGTACTTAGCTTTGCATTCTGATATCAAGTGAATGCTACAGGAAATTCTCTCAAAAGTTTTGATTAGTGCTTAGAAGAGCTGCAATGCTGTTATCATTCTCAAAAATTCTCATTTTCAAGCATCTGGAAATTAAATCTATCTTTAATCTGTAGTTAAGATTTAGTTGTTTCTTCATGAACCCTCTTAGAATTCAGCTGTCACTCTTGTGAAGAGGTAGAATGAAAATACTTTATGCCGGCAATAGAGTCAAAGCTTAAATTATTACATAGTAGTACTGATCAAAACTTTTGAAAGAATCCTCCGTGCATTGTAAGCAATTCATGCAGAGACTGATAAAAATCATTGAGTTTAGAGTATGCAGTGTAATATTTTGATTTGGATAAATTATCTCTCCGAGATTTAGCCCTACTCTTGGCCTCTTACCCCGTCCGTGGATCCTCGGGCCGCTTGGGCCATTTGGGGGCCGCTCGGGGTCCCGATCTTTCTTTTAGAGTCAGACCATCCATGGATACTGCAAATCCCCCTGTCCGGGGGCAAGGTAACTAACTTTAGCGTCCGTTGCTCACCGTGGTTATTTAGCAAATATGCAGCCCAGATTGGTATAAAGTCACTGCGACGTGTCAGAACAGGCGGCAGCAAAAGCCCGCTTATATTGAAAGTGGTCTCACTCCCAGATGAGGAAATTCATAGATATACAATTGATCCCGTATCGGATATCTTCCCAGTAGATCGTATGACACAAGGGTTGCACGTTTATTGGTTAGTGTCTGAAGATTCTAACTAACTACAGTTCATACGAAAGAAATAACATCATAAAAGATGAAGAGAATGCCGGAGCAAAAGGCTAAGTACACAATCTTACACAGCTCTTCTCTTGCTTAAGTTACAATCATTCGTTCGGTTTAATTACATTGTTAAAGCTTAATTGTATGTAAATGTGTAAGTGTGTAAGACTGTGTAAAATTATTCAAGATTGATTTGTTATAAAACTTACATGAGATTAAATGAGTATCTGTCAAATCTGTCTACAATTAGATTAAACTATACGCTGTTAGTTTACTTTGAACTCTGACACTCTATGTGTTTTTTCCAGCTTAGCAGATAAGTCTGACAATTTATCAATCTTTGACAAAAGACTGTAACTATTTGATAGTTAAATAGTCTTACTAATTTTATAACTTTTTGCTAACATAACTTAAATCTGAAAACTTATGTCAGATTCATCTATCTCAGAGAAGCTCTCATTGAGTACTAATTACTTAAAATAGTTAGCAACTATTTACACAACTTACTTCTCAATAATATATAAAAGAACTGTGAATGCTTCTTTCTTTCTATGGATTTTTTTCTTTTATAAAATATCTCTGACTTAAAGTTATTCAAGTAAGATACTATCTCTTGCTTTTTATACTTACTATTATCTTGTGTATCTTGTGTCTATGTGTGCTGATAAAATTTCTTCTAGGTATTCCTTCACATCTCAAAGAAAAAGTATTTGACATTATATTAAAGAGAATAATATTCTTAAACAGTAAGTTTACACACTTTTTTGTAGTATCATACATAATTCATTTCAGAATGATCAAAGCTCATAAATATAATAATCAAGATTCAGCGATTCATCATGCAGTTCAAAGTTGCAGCTCTAGTTCTGTTTCTCACGCCACTTGCGTTGACCGCACCTACTGAGAATGATGCCTCTGCTGATCTTCTAGCATGCAAACCTACCGTACCGTTGCGCCTATCAAGATGGTATCACCAGTTCGATTGAGGTCTGTGCCGGCGGAAGATGGGTACTCTCAGCTCGATGTGCGATGGACAGGTTATGTGTGTATGATGGCCGCGGTCCTCCCTATTGTCCATAGAAAAAGAGCTTGGGACTTCAAAAGAACTTGACTCTGTACATGAATTCAACTTCATTCATTTAGATTTTGTCCTGCACAGTACTGTACAATGATAATTCGAATTATTGTGATACCATTTATTCTCAATGGATCAAAAGCTTCAACAGCTGATTAGCACTCAACTATTTTCTGCTTCTCCTTCATTTTTTCATTTTTCTTTCGCAGGAGTGACCGAAATCTGCCAGTGATGAACACTAAATGTCTCATGTTTCGTGGTGGCAAGGAAGTTAACATACTAAATGACTAGACTTGAGGCTGAGAAGATAGAAATAAACCACCTTTTATTCTTGAATAAAACAGTAAATCTTTACAGAGTATCAGAGATGAAAGAGAAGATACAGTATTCATATTTATTCAACGCTGTAGCATCAACTATTATAAATGTATCTGGAAAGGTCTGCTTTGTTATCAAGCATCTGGTGATGTATTGGGCCTCTTTCGTTAAGTCCTCAATATCATTGAATTCCATAAACTTTCGTCGTAAGATTTTCGTACTATGGTTCCTTAGCCCTTGACAAAATTGGCAAAGAAGGTGTAACAGACAAGGCCAGTGATGACATTGATGGACGGTTGGTCTGAGCAGATGTTGCACCACTGCCTCTGAGGGCGGGGGTTTCCGCATTTTACTATAGAAGCGCTGTAGATTTAAATACTGGCGCACCATCTAACTCAAACTGCAGGCCAAAAACGGACGCTGTTATAACCAGGGCTACAACACTGGTGATCGCCACCGAGGGGATGACTTCGCGTCCTGGAACGCTTTCCATACCGAATACGCCTACAGAAAATCCTAGAGGTGGAAAAAATACCGTCACATAGGTAAAAGCAGTGATATGCCTTGCTTCCCTCAACGACTCGAGAGATCGATTTGCTGCTTGAGAGTTGTTGACATGGCTTATCATAGATTCAGTTCGTGCCTCCTTCGTCGTGAGGCCCATAATGCAGCCTTCCATAATGACTTCGTTCTTTTAATACAAAATAATTAAAGAGTGTTAAAAAACTGTAAACAGTAGTAATAATTAGCTATAGGAAGATATGATTTGAGAGTAGAAGAGAGAGGTTGCTATATTATAGAGCTCTTCATAAGATGTATGGATTTCTATCGTCGTATTAGTAGTATCGACCTCTGCTTTTACCCATAAATTATCTTTATATATAGTCATCTTCTACCCCAAATCAATCTCTATTATATTCTTTCTTCTACCATTGATTTTGCTAGATCTCTCCATGTCGTTGCCAGGTATTGCTAGATATTCATATCATCAATAGATACCATTGCCAGATATCATTCAATCTTGATATCAGACATAAACAAGCAGGTAGATGAGTAAATGAGTGAGAGAAAGCAATCTGTATATCTCACTAGTATTCGTACAGAATCTCGATATAAAAAGCTTTCAACATCATCTATTAAAGTCTTTGTGACAGATTGATAGTATAAAATAAATATAGGGAGATAAAGCATTCAAGAATAAAGAACATGTAATGATGGAAGATTATATAGGATAATAGTGGTGTATGGAAGACTGGAAGCTCGTAGATCATGTTACTAAACTTACTCCTTATCCCACGTGACCCATACACACATAATAGTTGCCGCTCGATGGATGAGAACCAACCAGGCTCAACCTCTCTTACTGTTGGGGGCTCGTCCACTCAACTACCAGCATGGCGCTGGTGGTCTTTTGCCCCAGTGGCCTAACACTTAGACTTTGTGGGGTGGAGGCAATGCTTAGTCACTCCAACAGACATCAGTGGAACAGTGGAACAGTTGAACAGGAAGGCCCGGTTTCCCAGCTAGTCAAGATGGTAGCTGCGTGTCTATGGGGCGGTGTTGGGGGTTTGGATTGGTTCGTCCCCTCTACCAATCGAGCTCTTTTGCCCCCAGTGGCGTGCTACAGTTGTTAGATAAGTTACAATCACACAGTTGAATGTGGTGCAAAAATTCATCGTGCCAAATCTTAACCTATTAAAACTGCATATACTAGTGCATATTCCACAAACAATCAAAACATGACCACTGAACCTCTTGATCCCTCTCAATGATGTTGATTTTTCATATTTTGCAAGGTCTCTAACCCTTTCTAACCTTCATCTTAACCTCTAACCTAATCTCCAAACTTAATCTCCTAATCTAACCCCAGAATGTATCGGCGTGGCGCTAACACTCCACCATGGCATGTCTGTCAATTCTTTTAAAAAATTCATATTATTGAATTATGTTTATAATACTACGCATCTATATATATAGCGACCTGAGATTGATAAAAATTACATGTGTATAATTATTTTAGTTGATTCTAATTAAAAAGACTTAAAAAATCACAATCTGTTGGTGATTAACCTAGTTATTGTTGTTGTTATTGGCTACTTTGGGCATTCTGGTAGCGAGAACATAATAAGGAAAGGAAAGAATAAACAGGTGAGAAATGCGAGTGTTGAAACACACCAAGATAGAGTTATCCACGGGTCGCGTTATCGATGTCCCCCTTCAACCTCTGATGTTTCTCTGCACATGTGATTTCGGCAGTTATCCAGCTCTGTTTAATGTAGTTTATGATGAAAGATTTAAGAAATTATTATATATTATTAAGTGCGAGGAGTTTTTTGTTTTATTTTTATAATTTTATAGATCTAAGGAAATTTGATTCGGGACATTAATTTTGATATTAGGACAGGGTAGATCATGGTAAGATCGCCTGTGATCGTAAAGTTTCCTGTTAACCAATAAATAATGCACCCTGGATGATGCTCTAATTGGCTGAACTGCAATGACTAAGCTAGTGCCAAACTTTGGTTAGTAACATATCAGTGAATGAAGAAATACTAAATTCATTAATCTATATAAAGATCTGATTTGAATATAATAGAGAACATATAAATAATTATAAAGTATTGCATCTCAAAGACGAAATATAGGAGATAGAGACGAAAAAGAAACTACAAGAGATATGAGATTTAATTACGCAGAAGAAGATAGAGACTTTGATTAAATCAATTTTATAAAGATTGAATAACTACTGTTCTTAGCATTGATAATGATTTAATAAAATATTAGTTGAATTCAAGTACATATAGATATTGTCTATTGATTTAGCTATCTAATATATGTAAAGTCATTTGATACTTGATTATGTTTCTATTGACAATGAAAAGAGAATAGATGACATCTACAATCTCAGAACTGAGCGATCAAATATGGTGACTTCCTTGCCACTAGTGCAGATGAACTGTGGGTTCCTAGATGTGGCTGAAAAGTGGTTGTTAGGCACCTTGGTTCCCCGCAACCCACGCAGCAAACGGGGGTTAAAGTTTATTTAAATTAATGACTTTGTAAAGTACCAAATGGTGTTTATTGTTGGGGGTATGGACTGGTTCGTCGCCTCTACTACCAGCATGGCGCTGCTGGTGATCGAGTTTCTTTTGCCTCGGTGACCTAAACATATATCAAACAATCATAAACGCCGGTATCACATCAATATAATCTAACACTTGGCGCCTACTTTCAGTAAACGTCTATGCGTATATTGATCAATGGTTAATGGGTTATTGAGTCGAGTTTTATATCAAGTGTTAATTTGTCTAGGACATCGTGAAGCACTTTAGTTATTCGAGTATTCGTATTTGGTGCTCGCATAGGTTCTAACCGTGTTGGTGCTCAGCATTTCTCACCGGATTCAAGATTTCTGCAACGATGACCATCCATGGCAGGCTAATGAGACTAGTTCAATCGCAAATCCCTGAACCGAAATCTCGTTCCCTTAACCCTAAACGGCAGATTCCCAACCGTTTGCCAAGTGATATGAAAGAAGGAACTGTGCCTTCGAAGGCGAGCTCATGGAGTTTGGGCCTTCTAAAACTTGCTAAAAACCAAATCGTATTTCCCGTGGCAATGCAGCATAACTTGGGCAATGGCAACACCAGACCGTGGTAAACGATCTACTGAGCAGACAATGCATTGCCATCGAATATTATAAATATCTGTTATTCGTTTTTTTTATTCGTTTATTTTACATCACTATCATCACTAATTTGGTCTACTTTATTTCCCCACTTTTCTTCTTGAAATCAGAGTGAATATTGCCAAAACATCAATCTCAGGAGTAAACACTTTTGAGTAGCAAAAACGAAAATGAAGACCATTTACTCATTCACCCGTTTCAGCCTTCTCTATTTTCTCTGCGCTGCAGCCGAGACATCTGCCACTTTTATTCTCAAAACTACGCTTGACGTCGGCGAAGCTTTTGGGCAATTAGACTACACTCCTTCAGGGATGAGACCTGTGAAATGGACACCTTATATGGAGTACGCCACACCAGTCATGCTCGATAACAGCACACAA
The DNA here is from genome assembly GCF_000150115.1 of Histoplasma capsulatum G186AR. NCBI lineage: Eukaryota > Fungi > Ascomycota > Eurotiomycetes > Onygenales > Ajellomycetaceae > Histoplasma > Histoplasma capsulatum. The sequence goes on along the minus strand of NW_025544817.1, from coordinate 64,716 downwards.
CTCGAAATCTTTGACCAGAACACAACATATTACTTGAACTGGGATAACAGCACTGCCTCAACTGGTATGAAATTTGAGTTGCCTGATTGATAGTTAACTATCCGTAGGGTTATCTAAATATACTAATAAAATCTAAATATGCTAGGTATTTATTTTTCGAATGCCAGCTTGGGTAGCGGCATCACTATGCTTCAAATGGATGCTGACGGCTGTTTGCAATGGCTTCCAGCAACAGGGAACCCAAATGGCTGGATGTGTAAGTGAAGATACCTCTGTAATATTAATTTTTAATGATAAACTACTGATAATTCCAAGGGTGTTACATGATGGATTATCAATATCGCATGTTCTTTTATAACACATCATTTATTGGTCCTCCAGAGGGCTGTGGCTTTTCCCCTGTCTGTCTAATCCCCTATCAGAATAAAAAGCAGGGGGTGTTCAAAGGAAGACAACGATTCTAGAATCACTCATGCCTCTAGGTGCACCTCACCATATATTACCCTCAAATTCATATATTATTTGATCGGGCTTGTCTGAAACACAACGTACTTGGGGATGGAATTTTGGATAAATATGGTGTATTCAACGCAACATCAGGTGTAGATGCTATATTACAAATACAAGTGCAATTGAATAGTTATAGGAGAATAGTAATTGTTAGTCGGATCCGGATTCACAGATTAAAAACTTCATTAAATTTATCATTAAAAAAATACCACACTTGCAATAGGCGAGATATCAGAATACAGTTGAGTTTTATGAGAGAAGATTATGAAAATATTATCTATTTTGTATATAATAGAAATAGAATCTTAAGATGAATTCTATAAGTATAAAAGGCGCTAGTTAGTTTGTACGAATAAGATATTCTATGGCAAATGTAAAAATATTGCCCAAATATAGGCGTTCGTACATTCCTAGGGACATCTAGATGAGCGTGGCTAAATTTAAAATCCTACTAGGAATCAAACCTCGTTAAACGCGCCATGTAGAGGAGTGATAATGTAATTTTATTAAAATTTTGAAAAATAATAGAATAAATATCGAGTAAATTCAAGTAATAGTGAATCAACTCACAATCAATTGAAAACTAGATTATTTGAATTAATTGTTGCCAATTGATTTGCCACTCTACGATCTACTGACGCGAGTGGTAACTAGTTGTCCTGAGATCTTTTTCATATTTTTGCTCAAGTTTTGGTCAGTGACTGCCACCTTCACAACTTAGCTCGGTACTCAGTATGAGAAAAATATACTAGTAATTAACAATGTTGCAGGTCTTAAAGGTGTAAAAAGGGAAAAACTCTCCACAAGCATTGCCACGTTCTAACCATGTTGATGCCCAGCATATGCCATAGGAGGGAGATTGATATTCTATTTTTATCTACATTCAACTGGAACATAGACCGCGTATGTCAATAAACTTCAGAGAGCTGGCTCCAGCACTGAAACCACTTACGCAGGGATGCCCTGGTGTTTTCGTTAGTGGCATAGGGCGTCACGTTAATAATTATACCCTGAGATCCGCTTCCCTCAGTGGCATTCTCTTTTCCATTCAATATATTCTTACTGCATAATATTATTCTGTCTTTATATTCATATTCGTCAAGATGAAATTGCCTTCTCCTGTTCAATAAACCTTTGTTACATCTCCTGGACGGCAAGTAATCGGCTATCAAGATCAAGATATACACTTTATAATTGATTGGAATCAAAAAGCTCAATATGAGTATGACTTGAGAGCAATCGCTCTCAAGAAGCATGCTGATCATTCTAGTCAATAAAGTGAGAAGCCGATAGATGATATTGAAGAGTGTATCAAAGATTTCAAAATTGATCATCTAATGCTTTTACGTTAGTATTAATAAGAATTGTCCGACTCACACAGAATAACTCACAGAATAGAAGAAGAGCTGAATTCTTATATAATAAACAGAGCTAAAGTGATACCATATCCCCATCGGGTTTTTAACCATATATAGTAATAGCGGCAGCTGTTGTTGTGCTTATGGGCCTGCCTGTGCCTAGAAGCCATTACACAAAGCGGATAGATGTTCTAAAATTGCTTTAATGATATATAAAAATCTAGTCATATTCTAGAAGAAAAATTTGAGACGAACCAATCAAATTGATTATGGTTGAATATTTGAATAAATACAGAGTTAATTCTTACAATATACAATCTCTAGGGGTATTCTCCTGTGGACTTATAGTCCATTTTATTCGTGATTGAATGCAACTTAATTTTGACTTACAATTGATGAAAACTAGAGATTCAGAGTATGCTGCAGCTGACACTACACTGGAATTATCGCTATAGATTGACCTGCATTTTCCTCTGATCTAAATTCTATTGAGAGCGTATAGAATCTGATATAGAGATGAACACAAGAAAATCATGAAGATGAAGGAAATCTATGTTACGATGCACTGCACAGAGTGGCCAATCTGGTCTGAAATGTTTATAACAGAGAATTAATTACAATAGATTATGTCTACGATGTACAGTACAGCCTTTAGTTATACATAAGACTTATTTAGCGTACCGAATCTCTGGAACTTAGGTTGGCGGATCTCAATTTGACTTCTCGAGTCTTGGATAAGATAAGCTCTATGGGCAGATGAGCTTCCTACACAGCGCTTGTATATTATATATATAAAATACTGGTATACTAATGATACACACAAGATTGCACAGGGCAAGCACAAAGCAGGCACGAGCGATTATATATTTCTCACGCTCCCTCTGTGCTTACGTCTCCGTCCAACCTCTTCTACACTCGAATCATGTCTGCAGGTAACTAACATAAATGAAGTATCTATAATATAAAGTCTTCTAACAGTGAGAGAAGTGTAGAATTGCTATCATCAGTATCATCAGTATCAATGATATTATTGCTGTCATTGCTGTCATTGCTGGCGTTTACTAGGATTTGATGGGATTGCGCGCTGGCTCCGAGGGTTCTCCGGGGACGCACATGTCAAGACATAAGCAGTAGCTTCTGCGAAAGCAAAACCTAAAACAGCAGCCATGGAGTAGTAACCTTAAGCACTTGGGGGCAAGTGCTCGCTCCGGGCAGCACGCGGGCAACAATGTAGACAAGATTTCAATGAATGAGCAAACTTTGATTTTTCACTACTTTCAGAATATTATAACTAGTTAATAGATTTGTATTCGTATTTCTGTCTCAGCTCGAAAAACGCATTTTCAAACACAAGAATGACAACAGCTCCCAGTATTGTGGTTAGTAGGGCACTATAATATTAGGGTCAGAGGGCATCCCCGTGTAAGCCAGAGTGAGCGCTGTAGCTGATTGTGGGTTTAAGTTGCACGTAATTTTGTGAAAAGTTCATATGGTTAGAAAGGGGAAATAAACTTTTCTAGCCGCGGCAAATGCTGTTCGCTTGATGCCATTTCTACCCACGTTCAATTAGAACCCGGTCCTTTTTCCACCCTCTTTAGAACCTGGCAGTTCTCTATGACATTGCAAACACAATCTTTTCCAAGGAGGTGTTCAAGGAGCTGATATTCTCATTGGTAGACAAGTATTGTGGTTGCTGATGAGCATATTCTGGCCATTGCAAAATACTTTGAGAAGAATAATGGAGTTTTGCCAAGAAACTTTGAGTGGTCCCATTTGGGAACTGGCTGATGCCAAGACACACTCACCACACCTCAAATCCAACGTCGTCCCAAGGGCTGGCGCATCCAACAACTGCACCACTCAGCATTGCATACGAGAGCATACGAGAGCATACGAGAGCAGCCCTTCACGACCCGTAGAACCGTGGAAGTCCACCTTCACTGTAGTTTGCGGCGGGATATCTAGCACGCCTTGCTCGTGATCCGCTTCTGTGTTGTAAAAAATATTTTATCATTGAAGGTCATTTTGCTCACGGCCGTCGCCGTCGTCGAAGGGGAAAATGGCACCCACGGGGTTTATGGACATGTTGAAAAGCCTATATAGCGAAGATGGTATGTATGGTTTGTTGACAATTTCCCGTTTCCCGTAATATCCTCTCCATCCACCCGTTCTAACACAAATTGCTCGATTCTAGAAAAACCGGCGCCTGTGCTTTCGATTTACACAGCTGTTATTCTTTCAGTATGCACCACACAAGTTTTTTGTTAATCTGCAGTATTGGTCGTGGAATTTACCCGCTGCCCACCACCATCACCACCACCACCACCATGATGCCCTTATCTGCGCTTGTATCAAAAGTTATAAAGTTGACCCTGCTCGATTTGGCTGACCACGTGATTCTAGGTTGTCTTCACCCTGTTATACGTTATCCCTTTCTATCTTTCTTCGTCAACTAGTCCATCACCTACTTTGAGTAGGGATTCACCATCAGTGATTAAGGCTCGTGTTCGAGCTGTAACAACATCATGTTTTCTCTCAAGTCTGGGAATATTCTGCTTTTTTGTCTTTAAAGCCAACTATTCACCAGCTGAAGCACTGCGGTTATTGGGATGGTGGCCAATTGGGCCCTTGGAGATTGCAAAAAGTTTCCTATTGACAGCACTGCTATTTATGGGCCCATTATTTGAGGCTGGGATTGTGGAGGGTGAGTGGAAGGATTGGATTCGTGGTCGCCGTGTAGCAGAAACACTTGGGGGATGGATAGGCTGGAGAAACTTTGTTGCTGTAAGTCTCCTTTCGTCAACATAAGCTAGTGACTAGTTTTTAGTTTCAGGAACCATTTTGCTCACAACATATAGGGTCCCATCACGGAGGAAGTCATCTTCCGCTCAATAATTATTCCACTCCACTTGCTAACTGATCTCTCTCCTACCCAAATTGTGCTTGTCGCCCCACTCTACTTCGGAATTGCTCACATGCACCATTTCTATGAGTTCAGACTTACCCACCCCCACACCAGTTTTACCGCCTCCATTGCTAGAACTGTCTTTCAGTTTGGATACACCACTATATTTGGCTGGTATGCCACTTTCCTATACCTTCGGACCGGCTCATTGCCGGCTGTGATTCTTGTCCATGCATTTTGCAACTACTGTGGACTACCCCGTCTCTGGGGACGGGTGGAAGCGCGGGAGTCTTCGATCCCAATCATCACCAGGGGCAAGGAGGATGCAGTCAGGGGAACCAACTCCACCTCACATAGATCATTAAATATCGGATGGACTGTAGCCTATTACATTATCTTGGTTGTTGGAGCTCTTGCCTTTCACTCTCAGCTGTGGAGATTGACAGAGTCACCCCATGAGTTGGTGTCTTTCACTCCTCCTGCTTAACCGGGCAGGTTGAATGAACATTTTCTACTGATATAGATATATATTTGACATATTTACTGCAGGGAGAGAGACTTGTGACAATATGGATAGAAAATTTGTGTATACTACTGATGGGGCATCCTCCCGTTTTGAGAGATGGGATTTTTTGCACGTTCTGTCATTAATCTTCTTTACATAGTTATAGAGGGCATAGAAAAGGGAAAGCGTGTCGTTAGGAATACAAGGCGCAGAGTATTTGTTTCAGTAGTGATTTTCCGTGCATCATTGCGTGCTTCAAGAAGTAATCCCTAAAGTTTTAATCACATAGATAGCTAGTCCGTGAAGCTAGCGCTTTTAACAACCTATATTTTTGAGCACAAATATTTGAACAATTCTTTGGGTTACCGCGATAACAGCGATTATTCCCTCGCACGCGGCGCTATTTGGAACGGGATGAACTTTAGTGGCGAAAGCATCGGCTGTTCCAGCCCGATGCTCACCGCAGCGGATAATACCCGCTGCAGACTGGTGGGTGCCGTTTAAATCTAAATATTTCCCAACGCTGTCTTCGACATGGTTCACGGATGCGTACCTGTGTCGATGATTCTTTTCTCAACGCTACGCAGCACGAAGCCCCGCATCCATTCCAACCGCCTCCGCCTCCGCCGCCAGCTCATCTCCAGAAACTCCTCAGCTTCCTCCCGCCGCATCACCATACCCCCGCCGGTTCCCGTAACGCCCTCGTGCCCGGAACCAACATGTCCCTGTGCACCAACTCCAGAAATGCCCGAGGGGCTGGAGATTGACCATGAGCACAACCTGAATGGCACCATGGCGCCTTATTCGCAGCAAGTGCTGATTCTGACTGGGCAGCGTGATTGGAGGAGTAGGATTGAAGAAGATGGGCTGGAAGAGGGTTGGGGGATGTTGGGGAGGAGTTTAAAGGGGCTCGTTGGGAGGGGAGGGAGGTATGCCGATGTGAGTACTAGTATACTGGGTTGAGGCACAACCCCTATCGTTGTGGACGACCCGGGAACGCTACTTGGCTCCAACCCTCTGGGTTGTTAGCCCTTCATAGGAATAAAGGAGGTGAAGCCCTGACAAAATGAATATATTATTTCTAAGAGCTGACGCTAACTTGAATTTGCGGAGGGAAAATCATAGCCATACAACAACATCATGATTACAAACACCTCATTCCAACCTCAGCACTCAACCGGGACCGGGGCAGCCACTACTGCTTCCGCCCTTCTCTTTCCCTCATTCCGGTACATACCCAAAACTCCTCTCGACGAAGCCGGCCTAGATGCCTTTGTACGCGGCTTTCTTCTACCCACAACCCTCCACCCAGCCCACGACCCGCTCCCGGCCTCACAAAAAGAGTGCATGCGCCGGGTCCCCACTCTCCAACACTCTTTCTTCCCAGATATGGCGCGGATACGACACTCCCCCACCATCCTGATATGCGGACACGGCCACCGCGATCAGCGGTGTGGGATTATGGGACCCCTTCTGCAGACTGAGTTCCGGCGCGTCCTGCGGGCGAAAGGGTTTAGAGTAAGTGGCGGGGAGGAGAATGGCGATGGTGCGTTTACGGATGTTGCTGGCTGGGCGAATGTGGGGTTGATAAGTCACATCGGAGGGCACAAGTACGCGGGGAACGTTATTATTTACCTTCCGCCGTCGATGTCGTCGGCGGGAAGCGGGGAGGGCGGGCCGGTGTCGCTGGCTGGGAAAGGCATTTGGTATGGAAGGGTTGAGCCGAGACATGTTGAAGGGATTGTTCAGGAGACGGTGTTGGAGGGTCGGGTTATTTCTGATCATTTCCGTGGGGGAGTTGGGGCGAATGGTGAGATTTTGAGGCTGTGAGAAGAAAGAGTGGGGTGTCGGAGGGTATGTATGCGCTGTACATTAGGATAAAATAGATACCGTTTACATTTACATTTAGATTTAGATATTGTGGAGAGGATGTGGGCTTTTGGCCACTAGGCCATGGACACAATTATACATGTTACGCGAGCTTAGCCAGGACTGCTTTTTGAAGAGTGGAATAGGAATTCCGCACGTTTCGGGCCGAAGTTCATAAGAAACCTTCAAGACGGCGAAGTTCTGAATAGCCAGAGAATTTCTGAAGGGATAATTTCCGCACCATTCTATGCTTTGCCGCTGCCAATTGGTCATTATTACAGACAAGTACCTAACTAGGGATAAACATTTTTCATGAACATTGACTGTGGAAGTAGAAAAATAAGACGGGAGGACATAAGCAAAGAGCGGGAAACATAGTACTTCGGATCAAGACGCCTTCGCGTGATTCAATATTCATATCATATTGGAAAAGTTGGGCATCGACTGCTGGACGCAGTATTCCCACACAGATTTCTCTTGTTCTCATCCCCTTTTCTTGTGGTCGCATTTGATGTCAGAGGAGGAGTAGAAGTTGTTATGGGGAAGCCAAACTCCATCGATTATGAATTGATGAAAAGGCACCTGAAGAAGCTGGTGCAGAATGAATGCGCACATACAAGTAACCACTCAAGCCTGCCCCAAAAAATCAACTTAAGAGTGGACATATGTTTGACGGGTGTGAGTTATAACGGATCTACCTCATTGAGGCTAGTGGTGATGTAGACATAAACCCTGAAAGGACATCAAAAACAGCAAAGAATTTTAGCCTGGTCATTGCAATCTTCTTTGTGTGTGATTTCAATGCCTGAAATGCCAGTTGGCGCGACGATCATGGTTTCTGAGTCTACCTGTGGCACTGAACCAAAAATGATAATGCTTTGCTTTAAACCCAACTTGACAGCAACCTGGATGGAAACTTGAGTAGGATATTGACAGAATCCTTGTACTTGGCCATGACTCACGAGTAAACCTCTCGAAGAGGCTCTCGGCCGATTAGTGTCTGTTTGTTTCCAAAAACTTGCTATGTTAGTGTGTGGATCACGAACCGCAAGCAAGTATTGGAAATTCGGCAAGGAATTGGAGTTCTCAATTGCAAGAGTGCAGACCCATCCCCAAGTTAACCATGAGCGAGACATGAGGCCGTTAACAACAAATTGGCAATGGCTCGAGCTGCTAGTTTATAGCGATGAATAGCCGTCTTGCATTCCGTCACTGTTTCCGTAAGCTGCCATTCAAGCTGTATTGAAGGACTAGTTTGGGGAGTGATTATGCGGTATGGACACTTCTCCTTAACGGGTAACTGAGACCTCAAATGCTTCTTGTCTGTTGCCATATGGATCTCAGGAACGACAAATATTTTCAGGTCCCTGGTCTCTCGAGTTTCTGGAAGAATTAAACGCCTGAACCTTCACCAAATTGAAATAAAGACGTTGAACAAATCTCTTAAAAGGCTAGATTAGGGCGATGATATTGTTTGAACGGAGACCATGAACCCTTCCGGCTGAATCGATTCCGCCGTTCGGCAGCAGATGTAGGCTAGAGACAGGGACCGGGCCTAGATATGTCGCATAAATACTAGTAATATCAGACCTCACTGGAAGTAAAAGGCCAATCCTACAAGATGCGGTGATCGAGATGGGGATGCGTTAGGGCTTGATTGATCACGCCGATACCGCAGGAAGCCCAAAGCAGCCTAGCGTACGAGCTCCGATTTTCTCCCTTTCCCTGACCTTCAAAATTCTACCGGCCAGGCCAACGCAATTGCGGGCCATATAGCCAAAGTCACACTCGTTTTAAATGGCCTGACCATAAATCCCCAGGCAGAGGGTGATATGGGGACGCAGTTTTGAGCTAAATGAATCTCCGGCAATCCATCCTGACCCAGCAATGGGGTCGATGCCTTCCCTTTCGTCGGCGAGGAGGTACCGCGATCCGCACTGCATCGACTACACCGAGGAGGCTAGATCTGGTAGCAGTGGACAAGAAGTGGAAAGAAAAATGGCGGAATGATCCTTCATCGGAATTGGTTAATAACCATGGCAAGGAAAAGGCATACGTTCTCTCCATGTTTCCTTATCCATCCGGCGCATTGCATTTGGGCCATGTGCGGGTTTACACCATATCCGACGTATTGTCACGGTTCAAGCATATGAAGGGATACGATGTGCTACATCCGATGGGGTGGGATGCATTTGGGCTTCCAGCGGAGAATGCGGCAATTGAGCGGGGAATTGATCCGGCGAAGTGGACCATGCAGAATATCGCTAATATGAAGGAACAGCTGAGGGCGATTGGGGCACGATTTGATTGGGATAGGGTATGATAGATACTTTCATATTCCAATGATAAAATATTGTGCTTGCGATTTTCTTTCTCGCTGATGTTTTCTAACTGTGAACGGGTGCTACAGGAACTGATGACGTGCTCGCCTGAATTTTATAAACATACGCAACGTATATTCCTGATGTTATACCAAGAGGGACTGGCGTATCAGGCAAAAGCTAGAGTCAATTACGATCCGATTGACAAAACAGTTCTAGCAAACGAGCAGGTGCGACTGGATTGGACTTTAACCTTGAAATATTTTCTAACACTGTTGAACCTATAGGTTGACGCGAATGGGTGCTCATGGCGATCCGGAGCGAAAGTGGAAAAGCTCGAGCTCAAGCAATGGTTTTTCCGCATCACAGCTTTCAAGGAAGCATTACTGAAAGATCTCGAGTCTCTGGAGGCTGGCTGGCCTGAGCGCGTTTTGTCGATGCAGAGGCATTGGCTAGGAAAATCCTCAGGGGCGCACATAAAATTTCTAGTTTCTGCCCCCGATGACAATTACGACATTCAGGTATTCACAACTCGACCAGACACTCTTCATAGTGTTCAGTATCTAGGCCTATCAACAACTCATCCGTTGGTGGCCAAAATGGCTAGATCGGATCCTAAACTCAAATCATTTCTCGATTCTGCGACATCTCTCCCACAAGATACAAAAGCTGGTTATCTGCTTCCTGGTGTTGTGGCTGTCAACCCACTTAGTTCAGTTGAAGCAAATCCTTCCTTGCAAGCTTCGATTCCGGTATATGTTGCTCCATATGTTTTAGGGGAGTACGGAGAAGGCGCTGTCATGGGTGTTCCCGGGCACGATTCTCGAGATTTTGCCTTCTGGAACGAAAACTCGAAATCCCAACGAGTGACATTTGTGGTTAAACAAATGCCTTCGCAGGAAGCTGAGCCGGGAGATTTACCAGAGGCTCAACGGGTGCCATTTCTTGGGCATGGTATTTTGGCTGATACTTGTGGATCTTACAGTGGAATGTCCTCTGAAGAGGGCGGCAAAAAAATCATCGAAGATTTAAAAAGCAAAGGCGATTTTGCAAACGTTGCAGAAAGTTGGCGGCTCAGAGACTGGTTAGTCAGTCGGCAGCGATACTGGGGAACACCCATCCCTATTATCCACTGTGATTCATGTGGCCCAGTTCCTGTTCCCCAGGATCAGCTCCCTGTCGAGCTTCCGGTCATCGAAGGTGCTGGCCTTAGAGGTAGTCAAGGGAATCCTCTTGAGTCCGCTGAAGAATGGCTTCACGTCCCTTGCCCTAGCTGTGGAAAGGCTGCTAGAAGGGATACTGACACAATGGACACTTTCGTCGATTCCTCATGGTACTTCCTGAGATTCCTTGACCCGACGAACAAAACAGCACCGTTTTCTCCATCCCATGTTCATCCAGTCGATATTTATATCGGAGGTATTGAGCATGCAATCCTTCATCTACTATACGCGCGGTTTGTATATAAATTTTTAGCTACTTCCGCTTTATTTCCCAAAGAGTTACCTGGGTCTACAGGAGTCGCGGAGCCTTTCGTTAAACTTCTGTCACAGGGAATGGTTCATGGTAGGACATATTCCGACCCATCTACAGGCCGCTTTCTACGGCCGTTCGAAGTTGACATATCCAATCCCGATGCCCCCTTAATTAAAAACACTCAGACTGCCCCAAATATATCATTTGAAAAAATGTCGAAAAGTAAATATAACGGAGTGGACCCGACCACTTGCATCAATACCTATGGTTCTGATGCTGTCCGCGCACACATGTTATTTTCTGCCCCTGTTAGCGAAGTTCTTGAGTGGGATGAATCTAAAATAGTCGGCATGGAGCGGTGGTTCAACCGGCTATGGCGCGTTGTATTAGATTCGCGTGTTTCATTGGAAGGTTTTTCGTCCTTGAGCGCTGAATCTTTCAAACTAATGAACGACGTCAGACTGCCAGATTTAAGTACGGTATCTGATGATGAAGCCGCCATCCTCCTTGCAGCGCACGATACTATTACATCTGTTTCCCACTGTCTGGACGGGATGCCTTACGGCCTAAACACCGTGATATCCGACCTGACCAAATTCACAAATTCGCTGGCATCATCATCACTGCCAACAACGACTCCATCTCCAAGTTCGCAAGCTATTCTCTACATTGCATTATCATCTCTCCTCCGACTTCTAGCTCCTATAACACCGGCACTAGCTTCGGAATGCTGGGAGCATCTCCATAGCCCAATCCGACATTCCTCGACTACATCTTCACCGCCCCGGACAGTACCATCTATTTTTTCTTCGCCTTGGCCCGATCCACTCCTCTCATCACGCGACGTTCAAGCACTCCGCGCTCGCGTCGGCAAAACTGTCGCGGTGCAAATAAATGGAAAACTTCGCTTCAGCACAACTATACCGTCGCTACCGAGCGGTGAATCTGTGTCGACAAAGACGTCAGATGATGAACAATCCTGGATTTTGTTGCATCTCCTTGAAACTACCGAGGGCAAGCTATGGCTGAAGGAGAGGAATGATTGGGAGAAGAGAAAGCGAGTTATAGTCGCACGTGGCGGAAAAGTTGTCAATGTGGTGTTTTGAGTGGCAGTATTTGGGTTGATTTTGCCTCACGACGACGGCTGTTTGCGGACTGAGAGTAGAAGAGCCAAAGTTGACCTCTTTCTCCCTTTTTAATATTATTTTTTTGGAGTGTTTTCCTGAAGACCAGGGATTGACAGGTTTGGATAACGCCTAATTGAATGGTGGTATTATTCAAGGGATTTGTATATTATGATTCCTTTTCTTTGGGGATGGGGGATTGGCTTCCCACTTTTTTTCTTTTCTTCCATCTCATGTATGACTACCCGTGTAGATAATAGACTATTTATTCCATATGAACCTTTTCTTCCTCTTTCACCACTACGGGCGAAATCCACTCTAACAAATCAACGCTCGAGACTGGGTGCGCTGCGCACTAAACCCATAAATTCCAGGCTACGTCTGTGTTCCGCGACGCAGAACCACCACCCAACGGGGGAGATGAGCGGAGTAGTTGTCATATGCCGAAATTTGGGAGCGGACATGAAAGAAAGTTACGCTTGAGGGAGGGGGCCTGTTTCGAATCAACATGGTCCTGCGTGAAGAAACTTGATTTTACGGGTACGTTTTTTTCTCTTGCCTCTTTCACTTTCCCTCCACATAATGAAACACCCATTTGTAGATATGAGGTGTAGTATAAGACACGATTGAATGCTAATCCGGTATCCGTGTTAATAATTGCCAGATGGCTGGTGAATTGCAGAGAGAAACAAACTATACTATTTATGTTACACTTTGCATTCTCCGGGAATCGGGTAACTGGAAAATCCTAACAGGCAGGTCGGCTAATAAAACTATAAGGAATCCGAAAACCGAACGTACACCACTTCCTTGTGACAAATTCACTAAGGCAATATTAAAACAATTGTAGCCCCTTTCTCACTACCTGCGCCTGTCAATTTCATTTTCCACCTCAGGGTTGTAGGAGAACATAGGAGTTGGGTTCAAGGATTGAAAGTTCACACGAGATACGAGGACAACGGGGGGGGGGGGGGGGGTTTCAGTGGGGTAAATCGCGAAGGGCAATAGATAAAGTCATGAGCATAGGGGATTTATTCTATGATACATAATACATGAGGGAAGCAAACGACTAGAGGGTTTTGTACATGTGCATACGTAAGGGAAGGGGGTATTTTGCCAGTGGGTTCGGTATCTCACACGAATGACTCGTAACTCTGGATGGTGCAAAAGGCGAAAGGAGTGCGGGTGAGGTGTTAAAAAATACATACGTTCACAAAGGGACACAAGGCAGAGACATAGGGAAAACGAAAGTATGGTGATAATGTCCACTTGAGATATGTCGTTGCCGTCTCCTATTCACGGAAACGTTTGAACTGATCACCCGCCAAACAAAAGGGCTGAAGATAAGTCAATAGGATAAATAGTTAAAGTCTGCAGTGCTTCCCTAGTAAAGACGAACCCACGCAAATGGCGGTCCGCTAGTGAGTAGGGGAGACGACATCACGGATGTAGAACATGTGGCATGGTCCGGAAAGACCAGTCCGTTTTAGACGCGTCCGGCAAGGTAAGGTCAACGGGTGGGCAATCCGGTTGTGCCGATGAAGGAATTGCAGGATACCTAGTTAGAGATTTCATACTTCGCCCATGATTTGGATTGTGCCAACGGATGGATGGTGTTCGTGACTTCGTTAAACGCACATTAAATCCAATGAGCAGGTTGCTTGAAGGTTTTGTTTGGTAGAAGGGATAAGGGGCTGGGAAGTGGCCAGGAAGATTGGGTTGGAGTCGGATACATTGAGGTAGATTGAGCCAAAGGAGATGACGTCTCATTTGGGGTATTTCTGTCACCCTTCAAAACCACTAGTGGGGTGGGTGGAAGGTCAACTTCCATGCCGGTTGGTTGGGCACGTATTTTCCTTATGGGACTTAATCGGCGAGAATTTGGAGGGTCAATTTCCAATCCTGGTGGATTTTGCCTCAAGGGTGATATTCTATTAAGGTAACCACCACTTCGGCTTATAGAAGGAGTGGTTAGCAGGTTAGCTAAGGGTTTTAGGTTCATATGTGAATCTTTAAAACGCGGGGATCTTGGAGTGTGGTTTTCAGCAGACGGATAAATGGACGTTTCTTCTGTTGGAGTCGGAGAAATTCCTAAACTTATTGTTGACGAGTTGTGGCTTTGAAAGTGGGCCGGCATCGCAATGTTGCTCAACCTAAGACCTATTTGAACTGTGGCTGCACTAACTTCGGAGGAGAGGCGTCGATGACGGATATAAGATGGTCGAGGCGGAGCTAACATGTCTTCGCGACTATCATGGAAGTTTAGAACGGATGGCTTTGTGATACGGGGGGAATCTCTGGTGGGGAAAAGAGAATAGCTAGACGGTTTTCGGGAATGTAGGGCGGGTGGGCGTGGTATAGAGATTGGGTTGAATGGAAGGCGTTTAAGACTCCTCGTTTTCGGTAGCTGCTCGTCTTTGAGGTCATCCTCGTCGCTAGAGAGATGGTTTGTTTTCTCAAGGTACGATTCGTGCCATTTCTCAGCAACAATAGGTTGGTTGACTTGTGTTGCCAGAGCAAGTTCTGTTGAACCGAACCCGTTTGAAAGATCTTTCGACCATGCGGAGTCTCCTGGGCCGATCATCATGTTCCTTCCATTTGCGCGGAGGAGAAGGTAAATAAATGCATAAACTACACCAAATAGATTCAAAGCTATGGAACCCATCACCAGCGAAGAACTGCTCGCTCTGTGCAAAAATGCACCCTGTACCCAGAAAGGGAGGACGAGAGTCTTTATGTCGTCAGCAAAATCGGTCGAAAATTATGAGGAACGAAACCCTTTTGAGCACTTACAAAGAGGATGACGGTGCCAGCCAGGTAATACACAATACTACTTGCGGCAATCCTATCCTTCACGTCAAGCTGCGCAGTTCTTCTTAGTCTCATTGATAAAATGGTCCCATTCACGACCATTAAGACGATCAGACTTATTGTCAACGCCAGACCGATATCAGACCAGAGCATAGCCCAGTGTAACAGAGTTGCCAAACACCTGTCCCTTTTCTGCTCCCTGATTTTCGAAGGTATCCATGTCAAAAGAAGCATGAAAGCTACAATCGCCCAGCAAATAAGGGAATTCCAACGCCGTGTAGCCGCAAATTGAGGGGATCTGAAACTCCGGTATACTGCGTCCGAAGTAAAGGCTAAAACGACGTAGCCGATAATCCACACGGCTTCAATGCAGAGAATTAGCCATGTGTGAACGCCCTTCCGGAACAACAATAGTTACCTGTCCAAGTAATTTGTGACGAAACTAAGCATCCGTTCGCAAATGACTGTTCGAGCCCAGTGCTCTGAACGCCTATCAATATCGAACTTTGCAAAATAGACGCAAGCGAAAGCATTAGGGGAAGGGTATTGGCGGGGGGGACATGACGTAAAAAGTCGAATCGTCTCCTAAATAACAGTGTAAGTATAATGAATTTATAGGGAGGGGGTTGGGCATTAGAGTTGCTAACCTCGTATGCGGTCGATAAATTCTTCTTGACAACTTCCAGCTACCGTACATAACGCTCAATATCACGAAAGTCGAGGCAGTCACGCTGAATGCGGCTGTTATGATGATAGAGGAGCGATTTTGAAGATTTAGTTTCAAGAATATGAGGGTAACCAAGTGGCTAGCCGCAATATTGCCTCTCCCATGCCCTCTGCCAGAATGGGTTCCATTGCTGAATTGGTTCATCGCATTTCCAAACCCTTCTCTGAACCCATGTCTAAACTGATGGTGTTCATCGCCGGAATATACTGGCTGGCCCATGCCAAGGGATCGGTGCGAGCCTAAGACCGTGAGAGAGAGAGATTTAAATCAAATATGGATACCACAAAATGTGTGCAGTCGTGACGACGCAAGGCAAGAGAGAGTAAAGAAGAAAGGTAGGCAGCATTAAGAACGAGAAATGAAATGGAACAGTGCGGGCTCAGTTAGGGGAAATTCAATCAAAATTGCGGGGTGAGATTGCCACAGCCTTCTCAGGACAGTGGTCTGTCATGGAATATATTTCAGGAGGAATCCTGCCCTTCCTGATCATAGTGAGATAAAGGGAAATCCGTAAAAAATAGGGAACAGAAGTGGACACATCGAGTACGAGGGGGATATGACAGCTCTTCTCCAACATGGCGGATATCAGCCACTCCGGAGGGCGCGGAGGCTTTGGACACCATGGCGATCAATGACATTTTCTCAAGCATTCACAGTTTCAGCGCCAGTCCTCCCAGGAGAGCAATCATTCCAAAATATACCAAAGGAGGACTTTGTCAGGGGCAAATCCAGCCAACAGGATCTAAGCGAGGTAGCCCGCGAAACCTCGATCTAGCCACACTCGACATGCTGGGAATGGTGAAAACCAGAATGGATCCTCTGGTGCCCTGAAGAATACTCCATTGCCTATGCGGGCGGACGGCAAAGTTCTTGGTAAGGCAGAATTGTTCGAAAGTTCATGCTGGATGAAACCGAAGCTGTGTGAAGTTACGGTTGGCTCTTAGCTTGAATCGGAAAGCTTCCCCAGTCAGCCTCTAGTTAACTGGTTGATCGGACTCGAACGTCAGAAATATAGACATGTAAATTCCACACAACACAAATAGAAGCAGCAAGCGAAAGGTTTGAAGATTGGTTACCAGGATCGCAAGCTCATTGGTGAACATTCTATACTGTGTATGTGAAGAGATGTTTTCCACTGTGAGGTGAGAGAAGGGAAAAATGGTGCAATATATCTAAAGGTTAGGGCTTGACCTGAAGACTGAACAACCATTGCAAGGGGTGAGCGGCTAGCAAGATATTAATTACCACGATTGCTTCAATGTACTCGTAGCTAATCCCGTGCGGCGAAGCTGAAGCTATAGCTTCCACAACCAACTTACCGTCCCACGTATTTTTAGTATAATCTGGAAGGGCGAGGGCGAGCGATGACAAGGTCTATATTGAAACCGGATTCATTAAGCCTTCGAGGTTATATACAATATGTTTACGCCTCCCATCTTGTATGTCCGCCTGTCCCATCCTTTCCATCATGAAAACATCCATCCAACAGTAGTGGGTATCAATTTCCGCATGTGTCCACAAAACTAAAATCACAGACTGCAAAACCCCCTCCCAAAAAAAAGTTGCAAAGTAACTCATCGTAAATCATCCCCAACCAGACACGCCCCTACCAGGATGTACCACTACGATATAAGTTCGCTGGCCTCTGCATCTCCATATTGCTTTGCTGCGATTGGCCCGTATCCGAATTCGGCTCTCGCGGTGTATACGCTGGTGGCGGTTGATCTACTTCGACAGCGGAGGGAGAGGTGTCGGTTTCCATGACTTTCCTCCTCTTACGACGCACAAAGCATCCCAAGCATCTACGTGGGGTGTGCGTAATGTCAGCGCGGACATCGCGAAGGGCAAAATGTATATATATAGGAAGTTAACGAATTGGGGTTCAAGGAGAAGGCCAGCAACACGCACACAATCAACACCAATAATCCGATGAACACACCTACGAGTGGCCCAAGGATGTCTTTGTCGGGACAGTAGTGACTGCGGCCAAACTTGTCTCTGCATCTGTGTGGTTTTTATGTTGTTAGATGTAGAAATGTTTGCCATGCTGATCCGGGGGGTTTTTGAAAAGATGGAGAGGGCAGGCAGGGGTTCATATATGTTATACCTTCTGGCAGTTTGTCGAGGATATGTGAAGGAAGTTGAAGATGGTGTGGACCAATAGTCATCCATGCTGACGATATTCTTTTTCAAATATGCGTCCCTTTTAAACTGGGGACAATAGCCCGCCGGGAATTTGGGGGCAACCTTATCGTAATATAATCGCAGCGCTTTTATACGCAATTCTCTCGCCGCGGAAATTCAAGCGCAACCCAGTGCAATTGTGTCATTGTTGTAAAGCTTCGCCTAGCCCCCATTCACCGTATACAACAAGCCAAGGTCGAGATACATCCGGTTCGGGGATATATCACCGGCGGGAATGCTCTTGTCAGGCTGGGTATGTCTTCTTGGAATTGCTAGCCAAGTCGGGCGATATCATGGCTGTACTCCGTGCCAGCGAGTCAGCGTTTGCAGAATTCAAAAAGTGGATATGTTTTCCCCGACGATAATACGAGTTGTCCCTCGTCTGATTTAACTAACTGCGTAGAGAGGTCTACGCCCTACCTGGAACATTGACAAGCGCTGCTGATTTTTGCGAGAGTCGAACATGTCTTGAAGGTCACCACGGAAAGTTCAAGATGACAACTTTCTTCCGTGCAGTTGTTGGTTTATGAACCACGTTCCTTTCAAAACGTGAAGGATGAGAGAAGAAAATATAAGGTGATAGATAGACACAGTTGGGCCCCCCACCTGTCTCTTTTCCAGAATAAATAGAATGACTCTGTTAAAAAATTGCAAGAGGAATCTTGCTGCGATGACTTCGTTCGAAATTTTTATTTATCCACAAAGTTGGTCGACCACCTATCGACTACTAACAGTAGTTTCTATAGGCGGCGTAAAACACAATATAGGCATGAAGGGGACGGTTACGAGCAAAAGTCTGGGCTTGAGCTGTAACTAATTGGTCTAGGGCTTTCGAAGCACTTGGCTGAGGCCAATGGTACTAGTCAATAAGGATGGCTGTGATGAGTGAGGTATTAGTTTTTCCTTTTTTTTTTTTTTTTTTTTTTTTTGTTAACAAGATATCGCACATGTGGAAATGAAAACTTCCGGGAAATCAAATCGAACCGGTGGAACGTTATAACTATACATAAACGACCAGGAGAGATAACATACAAGATGGGTAGGTACGTTACAGCACAGCCTCGTGCAGTACATTGATTGAAGTAGGATAGCTGTATTTTATGTTATTTTTCCTCCCCTTTCAACTTCTTACGTCGCGTATCATGACATGAGTTAGTTAACTCAACTAGTTGTTCAACAGAAAGAAGGAGAGGGGACCCGGACAGCATCACCCTCCACATCTGCCCCCTGTGTAAAGCCCCTCAAAACTAAAGCCCCAACATAAAACACCCCTACTTCCTCTGCCCATACGACTTCGTGGCATAATCGCCCGCATGCACAATCAAATCCTCCGGCCTATAATCATACTTTCCGGAGAAGTACGACTCGAGAATCGCCTTCGTGCCCGCCGCATAGCGCACCTGCGCATCGATGGAGCTGCCGGACATGTGCGGGACCATGGCGTTCCCGCCACCCCAGGGCCCCTGCGCGTAGCGCAGTGGATGGTCCTTTGGCGCGGGCTGCGGAAACCACACATCGCCACCGTAGCCGCGCAGGTGGCCTGATTTGATGGCATCGGCGACGTCTTCTTTCACGACTATGGCGCCGCGGGCGGTGTTGACGAGCCAGGAGCCTGGTGGGGTGGGGTGGGGTGAGGGCTGTTAGTTGCTGGAAGTTATGCATGGTAGTTTTGGGGGATTGGGCATACCCTTCTTCATCTTGGCGATGAGATCCTTGTTAAACAAACCGCGAGTCTTTTCGTGAAGTGGACAGTTGATCGTAACAACATCGCACTGGGCAAGCATTTCCTCAAGAGTGTCTACACGGCGGCATCCGATCTCCTGCTCCACAGCCGGAGGCAGTGGTTGGTAGTCATAGTACAGCAGCTCCTTGCAGTCAAACGGCTTCAGTCTTCGCAGAACGCGCTCGCCAATCCGGCCCACGCCAACGGTGCCAACGACCTTATGCTCAATGTCGTACTCGTTCTTCGCCACCGCAGCTACGTCCCATTCTCCGCTCGCAACTTGCTCGTGTGCGGGCACAAAGTTGCGGACGAGGACAAGGATAGTCATGAGGACATGCTCGGCGACGGAAACGACATTGCATCCCGTCACTTCGGCAACGGTGACGCCGCCGTTTGTCTTGTTGGCCGCGTCCAGGTCGACATGGTCAGACCCAACACCGGCCGTGACGGCAAGTTTTAGGTGCTTAGCTTTAGCCAGGCGCTCTGCAGTCAGGTATCCTGGGTGGAATCTAGAGTATGGTCTCTGGTTAGACGAATATGGACATAGAGCAAGGCGGGCTAGACAGCCCATATTTGCTTGAAATTTAGAGCTCGATGCTAGCCGGTGTTTGCATTTGCAACATACGGAGTAGTGATGATAACCTCAGCATCGACGAGCTCCTGGTCGAATTTGGAGTTGGCACCATCTTTGTCCGAGGTGGTTACAAGGGTATGGCCCTTCTCCTCCAGCCACTTCCTCAATCCCAGCTCATTCTCGCTGGCTCCGAGCAAGCCAGGCTGGTCCTTCGCATGTCGTCCTCCCTTGAATTCATCATATTAGAAATGAACAGTTTACATCTTTCAGGTACAATGATGCGGGCCAAGACTGCAAGCGTAACGTGGGAAATCAGCTTACATCGTACAAAACCAACAACACTTTGCCCTGAAGTTTAGGACTCGCAGTTAGCGTTCTCGCTCCAATCAATGATGGTAAACGGGACAATGGCCCGTATGACTGCGTATTGTAGCCAGGGAAAGGAGCGGAAGAGCTACGGGGAAACCCGCGACCTATAAACAAGGGGGACGCAGTGCGGGAGAGATGGCGAGGCAAAAAGCGAGAAAATACCATTGTGGCTGCTACAGGGCAGATTTGAAAGACAAGGTGATCCTTTTTGTTCACTTTATACCACCAACCAGCCTCGATAGAGAAAGATGAGGTGCCGTGCTGTTAGGGATAGTTGGTGAGCCGATGTGTAAGGAGGACGCAACTGTGCTTAGTCAGGGAAACCCATACCTTGGGAGTGTTTCGAAGTTCAAGTTGCAGGTTCTATCCGTGAGAGGACATCGACAGGGCGGGGAGTATCAGAAAGATCTAGCGCAAAAACACCTGAAGCCTACTAATTTCCTGTATACCTGTATGCTGTATGCAGGAGCGACGAGAGAGACAAAAAGCAAAGAAAACGAAGCCATCTGGGAGAATGGCCTAGTTTATATAGTCTGCAGCATCCAATTATTATTAGTTCCCCCCGCATATAGCAACGATGCTTCAGGAATTGCAATCAGGCGCACTGCACTTTATTTCGTCCCTCCCGGGTGCATTTGCAGAGAAACCCTCGCTATCCACGTCAGACATCCAACTATCTCCCCACAGGCATTCAACAAACTATAGCCCAGCGGCGATCCCCGTCCCTGTAACACTCTCACACCCTCCAGAACGTCTGAGAGGAATTCAACGAGGGCCCCCGTGAGGTCTGGGCCGGTACCAGGGATCGATGGGCTCTACTCCAGTACTTACGTGGGGTTTGATCGTCCGACCCATTGCTCCGAAACAGGGTGATCCATCCATCGAGCCTAGTTGAGGATTGGATATGGACACTGTCTGCTCCCGGTGGAAAAGAACAGACTTACTCTCAAAAGAGGGGAAGCATGAATTGTGAACCCAGCCTGTTCTTGGAACGTGCCGACCAGCCAACCAATCGATCACTCAATCAGCTTAGCAAACAACCCCAGCGGTTCACAGACGCCTTCAAGACAGGATACTATCCCCCGTCCGATGCAATACATGGATCCTGTGCCAACAATCGTGTTAGCTCCCCATGATGCTGATTCGCCCCTCCCCCCGCTTTCCTCTCAACGGGCAGCCTGCGCCTCTGCTGGGATGTGGGATGTGGGATGTGAGATGCCCGGTTGGGAAACGGCGCTACGCAGGGCAGTTCGACTCCAATGCCGTCCCGTGTAATGAATTATCAGGTTTTCCGTGGTCGGCAAAACTATGTTCGACTGTGGAGAGTGGAGAGTGGAGAGCCTGCGGTTGATGCCGCGTGAGGGGAACCGATTATATAATGCGGGGTACGCGCGGGGAAACTTTTCCAGACTTCCAGACCCGCGACCTTTCCTTTTCAGGTAAAGTCACTCGAATTCATCCCCTATGTTGACATCAAGTACCATTGGGCTAAGGGTTTCCCCTCCTCTCCCACGCCAACTTTTATTTGGTGCACCGATGAACCTGCCTTTATCCATACAAGCTGCTAGCACATATAAGATTCCTATGTCTAACTCGTAGTCTCGACCATGGCGGCAAGCTGCACCCGTCTCAACCGGTTTCGCCCATCAGGTCAAGAGCTACTGATACAGCTGAGATAGCATAATAGGATCCACAAAGGTTCCTCGATTGCCAATTGGATTGCACCTTCCGCTCTCCTCGATGTAGCTTGCAAAGAATGGTGCCTTGTGATCTTTCCATTTCTCGATCGGGGTGTGCCTGAGGCGGGAACGAATACATACTCAATAATACGCGAATGGATCGGAACCTGGGAGAGAGAACATCATTGCGAATCAGAAGTCCTGACGGCGAACTGGGACAAGAGGACCTGCTTTCCTTTACTTTTATTTACTTTTATTTTATTTTTCGACAGTTCAGATCGTCGTGGTGGTGGGGCTGATCAGCAGCTCGGCATGGCCTGGTTGGAAGGTTTTTCGAATTTGATATAATTGTCGTTTTGCTTTGTCGTCTTTTTTTTTTTTTTTGGACTCTTTTGATGATGTGGCCATTTGCCGCCTGCCTCCGGCCATGAATTGAGGGTTAATATGAAGCCAGTAGAACGGATTTGAGACAAACTTCATCCTGTAAGCTATCAGGCAAGTGTGCCAACATTCGTTGTTTCAAAAAGAATGAAACGTATTTGGATTCGCTCAGCGAGACTTGGAAGATATGTTGATCTTTGGCCCTCTAATAATGCACCTGGTCTCATGAAAAAGAAGAAGAACGCTGCCGGCTAGAAGCCAAGTAGACCAAAAAAAAAAAAAAAAAAAAATCGACACCGTTCGAACAGGTCAATCAAAGCATGTAAAAGTAGGCGAGATGGGTATCGCGAAAATGCGGATATTATTCCCACCCTAAAGCAAGCGTCAGAGAGAGTGTCACCAGAAATGAATATGAAAATAAAACATATATAAATTAAAACAAAATAGCGTTAGTATCAGCTACCACCACCACCACCACCACCACCACCAACTCGAGCCCGCCTATCATCCCCATCCTCATCGTCACTATCATCCATAAACCCTTCCTCAAGATCCCGACTCAGCCGCCGGTCCGTATCTATGCTGCTGTGGACGTTATGGTTGTTGTCACCACCACTTCTCCGCCCATGTTCCAGTGCCTCCCGTCTCGAGGAATCTATCTCGAACCCAACCATATCCTCCCCCTCTTCGTCATCAAAGACGCTGCCCCCGTCGTTATGTGCGCCAAATATTTGTCGCTGTCGCCACGAAGAAGGGAGGAGGAAGTGCATCAGTGCATCGGAGGCACGTTCGCGGAGGCTGGATGCGTGAGCGGAGACGGTGTGGAGGGGGAGGTATTGGGCGTATCGTTGTCGGTAGCGTCGGATGAAGGGGATTAATAGGAAAAAGAGGAGGAAGTAGGCGGCGAGGGAGATTAGGGCGGGGACTAGGAGAGTCTATGGATACGGGGTTATTGTCTGGATGGTTTTTTTTTTTTTGTTTCTTGCATCTCTTTTTTCTTCTCTCTCTCTCTCTCTCTCTCTCTCTCTCTCTCATTTTCTTGCCGAGAATTAGTATGTAACGAACCTTCGCCATTTCCAGCGAACCCGCCATTATTGCGAAATCATGTGTTTACTTGAGATAGATAGCTAGATAGCTACTATACCGCAGAGGACGTAGTAGTAGCCAACAGAGCGAGCACAAACCACAGAGCGTCAATGCGGAAGGTTCCCGGGTGGGATTTTGGCAGCGGTTTGGGATACGTTTCAACAGCGCATTCCTAAGGGCAGAAACAACAAAGAAAAGCAACAATTCTATGCAACAGATAATGAGCACATGCCTCTGGGTCCCTGTAGGGTCCCGTTGACTTCTGTTTGTTGATGCCGAACTGGATACGACGGAGGTTATTATTCGTTGCTGAATGCTTGGTTGAGGCTCTAGAGCGGACAGGGGCCGGATTATCTCGCTGGCCGACACGCCCATCACGTGTCTTTCCCTTTAACTGCATCTGGCCTGGACTGGGCGCGCCCGATCTTGGAAACCCCCCTGATAACCTAACCTGAGGATTGAACCTGTCTGTTTGTCCATGATCAAAGCGTTTTGGGCGGACAGCAAGCCACCACCTGCGCAGTTTCTTGTTTTCTGCGTCCGACCCTGTTGGTGCCCTGGTTCTCCCTGTTTTAGGTTGGAGAATAAGCTGCCCAACCTGTTGTGATTTGGCGAACGCCCCAAACATACTAGTCTCTCGCGGGATTTTAATGACATCGACGTCGATACGAATGAAGATACTACCTCCATATCAGTACCTGCACTAGTGTCCCCGAAACCATACTCCCGTCCTTCATGACCCGTTGGCGTGACGATAATCTGTTGTCTGTGTTTCGATATTACGGAGGAAGGACAGGAAGAGTTCGAAAGGTTACCAGGAAGCCTCGTTGCGGGAGGCTGATACATGCATGACATTGCACCCCGACAAACACGACCCCACATATATACACACGCATGGACGTATAAACATCGCCATCACACTTGTTGAATCTGCAGAGGGGGCGTTCTCACTGGCAGGATTTGTACTCCCAGGTCCTGCTTTAATGTCGCAGCTTTCCTTTTGACCGCACCCTACAAGATCTGTCGAAATGCCTACTCCTTCTATTTCCTCAGATAAATCTCGACAGTCATCAGCGGGCAAGTCATTTTTCGGAAGAAAATTACATAAAGATCGTCCCCCGGATCCTCGGTTTGAAGGCAACGGCTTGGAGGTATTTGGGGCCAGCGGCTCCGCGGCTGGATCACGCTCCTCCCGCCATTCCAAGCACGAATCCATACATTCGGTGGACATACCCTTTGACCACCCCGGTATGTCATCTGGTGTTATCACCGCTATCCCTTATGATAGCGTGGCAGCAGACCCCAAATCTCCTATCCCTGTTGACTATCTCCCTCAACAACGAAAAGAGCCTTCCCCTCATCACCTAAATAAACCGGGCTTTGACCCGCACCAATATCCGTCGTGGAATGGCCAACAACCATCGAATGGATCCTCACATCCAAATGGCCCAAGACCCCCGCCTAGCTCCAACACAACTATGGCCGCAAGCCATACGGGGGATAAGGGAACGAAATACCAGCAATGGGGTGGCCCAGGCAACGGCTATCCTTCCTACTCAACTCCCGATTCGTCGACGAATTCCCGCACATCCCTAGATCAGAATAGCATTTACTCCTCCATCTCGTCCGCCCAAACCTCCTATGACCCATCCCTCCGTCCATACACCTCCCAGTCGAATGAACGATATCCACTATCTTCCGCGCACTCAGCTTCCAGATACTCCTCCATATCCCAAACGCAATACTCGACTCCGGGTTCCGCATTTGCGTTGGCGGTTGCTTCTGATGGAAACTTTAGCCAACCAAAGGATGATAGAATTGTTGACCAGATGTTCTACGAGCTAATGATCAAGAGAGGATGGCAGAACTTGCCAGAGCAAGCGAAGCGGCAGATGCTGGCATACCCGGCCTCAAAGAAGTGGACGCTGGTGCATCAAGACCGTTTGACGCAGGCTCAGGGCGACAAGAAAAAGTCAAATTCCCGACTCACGTATGGCTATCCTGATGGCCCCGCCGGTCTTCTCTCGAGAGCAGACGAAGATGGGAGCCCTGAATGGTATGTGAAGAAGGTAATGGATGACTCAATTAGCACGAAACAACTACAAAGTCTGAGTGTCAGTTTGCGGACGCAACCAATAAGGTACTTGATGCCCCCCTTTGCTTCCATTCATAGCTTTTATATGCTGACGGTGATGTGATCCAGCTGGGTACAATCATTTGTGGAAGCCCAAGGCCCAGTTGCCCTGGCGAACGTTCTCAGCAAAATTAACCGACGAAAGGCCTCCGGACCAGCTCCAGCTACACCGGCATCGGGCGACAGGGATCTCGATCGCGAATATGATATCGCGAAATGCTTCAAGGCATTAATGAATAATAAATATGGCGCCGACAATGCTCTGGAGTGTCAACAAGTCATTATCGCACTCGCCAATTCGCTGACATCGCCACGTCTTAACACGCGCAAAATGGTCAGTGAAATATTGACGTTTTTGTGTCATTGGGCCGAGGGCGAGGGCCATCAGAAGGTTCTCCAAGCGATGGACAGTGTTAAAAGCGCGAGAGGGGAGACCGGTCGTTTCGATGCTTGGATGCGCATTGTCGAGGTCACTATAGACGGACGAGGGAAAATGGGGAGCCTTGTCGGCGCCAGCGAGGAATTTCGAAGTGGGGGCATTGGCATGGAGAACTTGCTTATGGACTACGCTCTCAATACCCTTTTCTTAATCAATATGATCGTCGACGCGGCAGAGCGTGATCTCCAGCTCCGCTGCCATATCAGGGCGCAGTTCACCTCCTGCGGGATCAAGCGATTGCTGGTAAAAATGGAAGAATTCCAGTATGAGGCTATCGACAAACAGATTGAAAAATATAGGGAAAATGAAGCCATTGATTATGAAGATCTCCTCCAGCGGGAGAATAGCAGTATGAAGGACAGCATCGAGGGGGAGGTTACTGATATGAATGACCCCGTCCAGATTACGAATGCGATAGCATCTAAAATAAAAGATGGCCGTTCACAGGATTACTTCCTCTCTGCAATGCAACACTTGCTGCTAATCCGAGAGAACTCGGGGGAGGACGGCGTGAGGATGTTCCAGCTCGTGGACGCCATGCTCAGTTATGTGGCTATGGATCGTCGGCTGCCGGATTTGGATCTTAAGCAAAGTCTAAATTTTACAGTCCAGAGCTTGCTCGATAAGCTACATACGGACGCAGAGGCGAGGCGTGCATTCGATGAGTCCCTTGAAGCTCGACAGATCGCAGACGCCGCCATTGCTGAGAGAGACGAGGTGAAGGCGCAACTTGAGCTTGGTGCTGATGGGCTAGTCAAAAAGCTTCAGAAGCAGATTGAAGAGCAAACCGATATCATTAATCTCCAGTCACGTCAGAATGAGGCCTTGAAAGCGGAACTAGCTGAAATTCAGCGGCTGCGGGGCCAGGAATTGCAGCGGAATGAGCTGGAGACTCGCGAATTGTATCTCATGCTGCGTGATGCACAGGAAGTTGCTGCCTCCAAAGCGCAGAAGGGGAATCTAGACAAACTTGGTGACACTGATCCGACTCAAATGAATGGCATTCTCGATCGCGAAAAGCTTATGAATCGGCTCGAGAAACAATTGGAGCGAACAAAGACGCAGTTCAAGCTTGAGGGTAGAGTTTGGCAAGAGGGTGGACCATCGGATAGGCTCCGTGAGTTGCGCGAGCAAATGGATGGCGATGTTGGATTTGGTGGTGGATTCGACGAGGAAACCAAACGCAGTTTCACCAATAGCACTTTTGGCGCTGTTTCCCGGAAACGAAGCCAGGGCGCTAATAAGAAGGACGTTGAAGAGGAACAACTTTCTGACCTTGGCGAGGAGGATGGTGGTGACGAGGGTGTTGTGGAACGGCCGCGATTAGTTGAAATCAAACGGCCACGCATGAACCCTGAACAGGCAACGGGATTGTTGGGAGAAATCGCGTCCAGAGTACAAAAGATTGATGATAGTGATGATGAGAAAGATGGTGAAAAAGATGCAATCGAGAAGCCTAAGGTAGAAGATGCTGTTCCTCCTGGTCCTCCGCCGCCGCCCCCTCCCCCGCCTCCTCCAGGTGTCGGTGCGCCTCCGCCTCCCCCACCCCCACCCCCACCTCCCCCGCCTGGTATAAGTGGCCCACCTCCACCTCCACCCCCTCCACCTCCTCCTGGTGTTGGCGGTCCTCCACCACCCCCGCCGCCTCCTGGCATGGGTGGACCACCGCCTCCTCCACCCCCTCCAGGCGCAGGTCCCGGAGGCCCTCCACCCCCTCCCCCTGGAGCAAGTATGGGCGGCTGGAAAAAGACGTACCTACCTGCGGCAGATGCACCTGCAGCCACGATTGGGTTACCATTCATCCGACCGAAAAAGAAGTTAAAGGCACTGCATTGGGAAAAGGTTGATTCTCCTCAAGTAACAGTCTGGGCAGCGCATACTCCAACGCATGAGGCGAAAGAAGAGAAATATACCGAGCTCGCCAAGAAAGGTGTTCTGGATGAAGTTGAGAGACTCTTTAAAGCCAAGGAGACAAAGGCTCTCGGCACCGGCACTGGTAAAAAGAAAGACAAGAAGCAAATACTACCCAGCTCTCTCATGCATAAGTTTCAAATCTCAATGGCTAAGTTTTCGGAGCTCTCAGCGGATGAGGTTGTGCGAAAAATCATCCACTGTGATCCTGATATCTTGGATAATAATGTTGTGATGGAATTCTTGCAGAAGGACGAACTCTGCAGCATTCCAGACAACACTGCAAAGGCAATGGCGCCCTACCGCAAAGATTGGACAGGCCCTGACGCTGCGACCTCAGATCGAGATCAGGACCCCAGCGAACTCACGCGTGAAGATCAAATTTATCTTCAAACTGCCGTTGAGCTTAACCATTATTGGAAAGCACGGATGCGCGCTCTTCAGCTAACTCGCACCTTCGAGACGGATTACGACGATTTGTCCACCAAGCTGCAGGAAATCGTTCGTGTTTGTGAATCTCTGCGTGATTCCGTATCATTGATGAATGTTCTTGGTCTAATTTTAGACATTGGAAATTTCATGAATGCGGCGAACAAGCAAGCTGTTGGATTCAAGCTTAGCTCTCTATCCCGCCTGGCTATGGTCAAGGATGATAAGAACGAATCAACATTCGCTGACCTGGTAGAACGGATTGTGCGAAACCAGTATCCTGAGTGGCAAGGCTTCGTTGATGATATTGGTGGCGTCATCGCTGTTCAAAAGGCCAACGTGGACCAGCTCCGTGCTGAAGCACAGTCGTATATCAACACGATCAAGAATGTTCAAGCCAGTTTGGATTCTGGCTCTCTGAGTGATCCGAAAAAATTCCACCCACAAGACCGGGCCAGTCAGGTTGTTCAACGGTCAATGAAGGATGCCAGACGCAAGGGCGAACAGATGCAATTGTACCTTGATGAGATGTCGAAGACATTCGATGATATCATGGTCTTCTACGGCGAAGATAGCTCGGATGAAAATGCAAGAAGGGACTTCTTCGGCAAACTGGCCGGGTTTGTCACAGAGTGGAAGGTATGTTTATTTGGTTTTCTTTTGGTTTTCTGTTGTTGATTTTATTTTTGATGCTCTTCCACCTCGAAACCCCCTCGGCCAGAAGCTGGCCATTTCTTTAAATAATAAAATCTGACGCTCGACTCTGCCATTCTATAGAATTCGAAGGAAAAGAATTTAGCTTGGGAGGAATCGCGACGGCGAATGGATGCGTCATTGGCACGGAAACGAAACAATGGTGCAGCTCTCAATGGCCGTGTAGACAATGCCGATTCGCAATCACCGGCGTCCAGTGGAGCCATGGACTCCCTACTAGAGAAGCTGCGAGCTGCCGCACCACAGGCGCGAGACCAACGCGATCGCCGTCGTCGTGCGCGACTAAAGGAACGACATCAGGTCAGGGTTGCATCCGGACAGAAGGTCCCAGACTTACCTACTGAAGCCGCCGAGAGAAGCACCGAAGGTGATGGTGATGATGCAAGCAGCGCAAACAACCGGGATCTCCTGAGCCCAGGCACAAAACCAGATGAATCAGCATCTTCAGTCAAAGAAACACAAGTATCTGAAGGTGAAGACATCGCTGATAGAGCTGCAAGCATGCTTCAGGGGCTTAGGAACGACACAGAAGGTGGTGCTGATCGTGCACGTCGCAGAGAGAGCGCTGAAGAAGCTAGGCGGAACCGGAGGTTAAGGAGGAAGACAGCAGCGGCTCACGGGAGCAAGGATGGCGATAACGCTGACGGGCCCTTATCGCCGGTGAAGGAGCCAGATTCCGCTGGAATTGAAGGAGGAATAGACGGACAGACTACTTCTCCCATTAGCCCAACTGCGCCAGATGATTCGCCACAGCCATCGGAAACGCCATCAATTGTTGTCTCCGGCACCAAAGATGCAGAGCCATCGTTAATAACAGAAGAAAAATAGCATGAAATACAGAAAGCTCGCAACCTCGGTTTCTCGTGACACGCCCGCCCTCTCATCAATTAATTAATTATCTTTGGCTTTGAACTTATTGGCTCGCTTCTTGCGGAGTTTGGACGTAGTTTTATGGACTTGATTTGCTTTTCGGCCACCTCGATATCTTTTTTTTTGTTTGTTGTGCATTATGATTATCTTTCCTTGTCCATCTCATAGCGGCATCCTTCGCGTTTTTGCATAGATATTTGTATATCTTGATTTGCATAGATATTTCTATAATCCTGCTGTGTTTCGTGACTGTTTGGTGGTATTTTCTTCATGGGTTATCATTTTATGCTCCCTTGCTTGTTTGCAGCGGGGTGGGGAATGAGGAAGGATTAACTAAAGTGGGGGAATTTATCTGTTTTCTTTTCTTTGCTTTTTGCCGGCTGCTTTTTTTCATCAATATCACCACCTGCATGATTCTATCCTACAGCAAGAGGTCAGTTTTATCTTTGCTGATATCCGTTTTATGGTTGTTTCTGTTCTCATACATACTCTCTTCTTCTATTTCATCCAGTTCCGCTCTATTTTTTTTTTTTTTTTTTTTTACTATTAATTTTTACTGTTAATTCCCGCTGTCCCTTTCTCGTTAACACCCCTATGCCTTATTGCTCCTAGTTTCTTTGCTGATTATGATTATTGTGTACTATTCTCTTGAAGATTTTCTCTCCGTCGTTGCCCCCTTATTATTATATTACCTTCCGTTCTCCTTTTTTTAATTCACGGCGCGCTCATTACAATATGTCACTTTTAAGAACAGAGAGGCATTCTTATCCGCACGGGTGGCTGACTGAAAGGATCACTCTTGCACCTTTTGTTTCTCTTTGTTTCTGGCATGGGAATAAGGAATTATCTCATCCCCATGCTATCTCCCACCTTTTTTTGCTTCTACACTCCTGGAACTTCTCCTATAATCCCCTGGATTCGTTTGATATGTGACCATGCCTTCTGCGTTTATTTGTGCCGAGTGCGGAGGATTAGTTGGCAGTTCAGCCAGTACCGTTTCTGCTCTAGGGGTCAATAAACTTATTTTTTTTCCCCCTGATCTAGTCAATCTCTCGGAAAGCGCCAAATCAAAACTTGCAAATGTAACGTAAAGGAAACCGTCAATAGAAATGATCACATGGTATATTGAAAGAAGTCTCGAAGAACCGGGTAAATCCTCGTTTCGAATCCATTTATTCAGTCCGCCGCACCACGGTCACCTGTGCTCGAGGACCTGTTTGAAATATTCCTTCTGCTGGAGCTGACTGGTAGAGCGCAAGGCCAAACATACCAGTAACTAGTTAATTACCTGACTCATTTTCTGTTGAAAAGCCGGCATTGAGCGGATAGGCCATCAACATCCCACAAGAACCACTCCAACTCGTCCATGGAGCTGATATTCGAACCAGCTGACATCAATGACATCACCAGAAACCGGGATGGGATGTTCGGTTTCCGCGCCGTGTCGAGCTTGTTCACTCGCCAATATTAGGAAATAACTACCACTGCAACTCCTGGAAAGAAAACGAAAAAAAAATGAACAAGGGGATTATTCTTACAGTCAAACCCAACCCAGCCTCCCCTGTCCCACCGCCCAGCCACTGGTACCTGTGAGGTACTTCCTCGATGTATCACATTGTCAACCTGGTGATACCCAGCTTGAATCGCGAACGTGGCTTGTTCAGGAAAAAAAAAAAATCCCCCTATCAGATCGGATGTGCCTCAGACTGCTCAGCCCTATGGATAACTATCTATGGATACCCATGATTTACACTGCAGGGCCCATATTACTCATATGTGCCAGCTGGTAGCACAGCGACCCAGCTCAGGTTGCCGGGGTTGGGGGCAGTTCTTCTAAATCCTGCAAGGGACAATCCTAGATATGGGAACTGCCAGCAAGCCGAGTCCTCCGGTGCTTCTCTTTAACCGATACGCGCGTACGTAAGAGGTGAGCCGTGGAAGATGCGGATTACGTAGAATGCTGCTCCGTATAATGATTGGAAATGACACCAGTCCGGCCATATTTCTAGCCAGGAATAACCAGTCATACTAACATCGGCGGGCTGGTTAAACTGATGCAACTCCTGTGTCTGCAGAATGTGTTTCCCGGGGTCCAGAATTAACGAGATTTGCTCTGTACACCGTTTTCGCAACAAATGAACTATGCCCTTGTGTGGAAGAGTGATACATGGGGCAAGTTGGGGGGTTTATATCTGGTACTCATTATCTCTCAGCTGCTGCACTGCCAGTACCCCCATAACACATAAAAATAAAAATAAAATTGTGGCTAGGGTAATCATCCACATAGTTCATCGACGTTCGCTTTCCAACATTTCAGCTTGGGATAAATGGACCTCCTTTATGTCCGTTTCAACTGATTTGGAGCTTATATCAACGGGCTTGATGCACGAGCTGCGGGAATGTAGGTCATCATCCGGCAAACATAAGTAAAATATGTTTCCATTCTCCATGTGACACAACTGCTAGGATTGCCTCCTCCATGTATTGTACATGTACAAGGGATTGCTGTGGCTGGCCATACGGTCCATTCATAACGAAACTGTTCAGGAATGGTCAAAAAGGGATCTCCCATTTCCATTCGAGGCCATGGCGAGCTGCAGCTACCATCGCGAAAGCCTGATTGACTTTCGGCACTCCGCGGGTTCCCTCAGCGGCCCGAACCTAGACCTACCATACAGATGGATTCGGTCGTGAATGACTCAATAAGTGGCCGATGGGCTGTGTTGCCTGGAGAAACTTTGCGAGATTCGCAATGGTGAAAGGTGAACGATTAATGATGGATGCCTGAGTCGTTACGACTTCGTGCCCAGCCTCAACTGTCTATCCGTGCCACGATGTGCCGTTGACTCCTGGATGAGAGGACTCACGCTTCGAGGGTATGACTCAATAACAAGGCATCTCCAGAATCTCCCAATTTACCTCCAGCATTGATGGTTTCGGTTCAGGGACTGTGAAGTCCGTCAGTCACCGAAGACTGTTATTTCTCAGGAAGGGGTAAGAGACTTCTCCAACAGCTTTCGTTGGGCCCTTGAGGATAATGGTTTCTTGCCACACAGGGGATTTTTCAGCCACATGCCAGGTAACTTTCGATCCTCGTATTATGCAGAGAATCACCCAAACATCGTATTCGGCAGTTAACCAGATCACGCTAATATGCTGCTCAACTCACCCACCCGATGGGAATCTTCCCACTCCTCCGAAGGGCACGCCAGTTAGTTTCACGGATTCTCTCAAAAGAGCTAGCTGTATAATGAATGACTCTATATTGGCATGCCCCGCAGGTGGTCTCGCCACGCAACCTCAATTTCTCCACCAAAAAGGAAAGAAAAAAGAGGGGACAGGGGGAGGGGAAGGGGGAGGAAGGAAGAAAGGCAGCAAATGGAAAAGAAAAACAAAAAGGGGCAAGAGAAGCAAAAATCGGGGGCGCAAGCCAGCTCTAATTCATCATTGCTTGCAAAATCCTCCTCTCTCAACCAAAGTGTACCGATGAACTCATCTCTGAGACTGTCTCAGTGATGTGCCACAAAGTATCCAACGCATCTAGATATACGTCCATACACCTGTTCCACGTGGCAGAGCAAAGATCCCCAGAGCGTGCCGTACATGCTGTGAGAGGCGTTTGTACCGCTCAATGACGCCTACTTTTCTTTTTCTTCTCTGCTTTGCTTCTAAAGTGTCGTACGGAATTGTTTATCCGGACGCACAAATGCTGGAAAACAATAACAAAATTGCCTGATAGAGCCCAATTTATAAATATTTTGGTAGTTAGTAATTATCACTATATATGTTCATTCATTGAAAGCCTATGGTATATGGATATTGGTTCAGTAAAAGCGTACAGAACCCGAGGGGCAAATCGGATTGGCCCCGTCTCAAGTTAGTCTTTTCGTGTTGTTTGTAGATGTTTCATATGACCTCAAAGCTGCTCTAAAGTGCATGGCGGGTAGCTACTTAGTGGAAGAGCTCAAGCAGGATCAAAATTATTCCATCCCCTCCCATGCGGCCATTAAAATAGTCGTTATCTATTGATTAGTTCAAATTTCCGCCGTTGTTTCAAAATATGTCTTTATGGACAAAGCAGAAAGACACCATATGCACTGAGCATGGCTAGACGAACTCTTCATTGTTGACATGACCCGTTTTGGCGTATTACCGGAGTGGGGAGGTTTCAGGTCCTCAGACGGTTAGTGATACGTTCATTGTCACTGCCCAGCAAATATAGAAAATAAAAACAAATGCAAATTGAAGAAATTATCTGGGAAAATTTTGCCTGTCTCTGAAGCGTACATGTCGTTTTCATTTGATTGTCTTTGTTTTATGATGCGATTGAATTAAGCGGCTTCCCAACAACGCCGTACGCGGTCGAAGCTGTATAAGAGCATTTATTTTCCTATAAAATGTGGTTTCATTTAGAAAATCTTATGGCGCATTTTCAAACGAACTTGGCAGACTCCGCATATTCTTTCCGTGTCCGCCAAACAAAAATAATAACAGCAAACGTCTCGTCCCCATAGTCGACCCAAGAGCAATGGTTGGTTCCCTCGGCAAACTGCTCAGTCTCAAACCCCACACTAATCTCATCAATCAAAGGGCAGCTCAACCAACAGTGTCATGACTGGCGTCCAGCCCTGTGGGCTACTGGTTAGTGGCCGCCCTGTTCGAGATTCGGCGCTCGGCAAGGCAGTTTCTTGCAGAAAACGATTGAATTTTCACACTGAGCGCGTTTGGTTTTTTTAGTATTATTACCTAAGAATCAATTTTGCAGTTATTCCATGGAGCTTTTGCCTCTGACTTTGTGCGTCTACGGGCTTCATCGGAAGTGATCCATTTCTTCTTCCTCTTTGGGTATCTTGACTAGTAATACGGTTCGGCATTTATTTCCTCATAATTTTGACATTTAATCTCGTTGGTCGACATGCATCCTCGCCTCGTTGAGTCATGTCAGTCCCCATCGTGTAACGAGTTCGTTCAACGAGTTCGTTAAACAACAACGGAGTAAGACGCTAACCCTGCTGCAACGAACGATGACTTGCCCGGACGTGGTGTAAATATGATCGTGAGTTTTCGCTCCATCCGTAACAAATACGCGATTTATGCCCACACAATGTGAAAACTTCGATGTGAGAAGCGCAGTTGCGATGACGAAAAGATGGAAGTAGGGCAAACCCAAATTAAACCTAGCGTATAACTTAATTTCATCTAGCTTTCTATTTTTAGTTTTAGACTCAGCCCCGTGACTTGGGGCTGAGAATCTAGGCTACAGTGGATTCACGTGATATCAAAGCAGCATCGGGTCTTTGTCTCTTGAAACCGAATTGTAATTCTTTTTTTTACCTCTATCTGTCAGGAGAGTTTGAATTTACATATTTCCGGTAAAACTCAATTTGACATGCCATAGACAATAAAAACGGAAAATATTTCGGGTTTTTGACTAAAACTCCCCGTCTAGCAAGCGGGATAGCAAGTTCTTATTTTAGACTTTGGTGCCTGGAGCAAGCAGAGCGGACTCCGAATCCGAATACCGATCGTTCTTGGGGGCTGCTCGACTGCCAACCGGTTGAAATGGCCAAGGTCAACTCGACCTTTTAAGGATTAGCTCTGTTATCGCCCTGAAATTCCCCTGTCAGGATCCTCAGAGTCCCCTGCTAGCGTCTTCCAGCCGCGGGGTCAAATGGAACAAGAAAGGATCAGTGCTTTCAGCAGGGCGGGAATACCGAGTCGCCCGCGGAACCCATAAGCCCCAAAAGAGGGTCTGAATCGTGGCTTGTATAGTTATCTGCCAGATTATTGCTTGGTCATTCGATCCTGGCCCATCTTGTCGCAGTTGGATGCACCGTTCCTGCTGAAGGAACCGTGTTGCATGACTTAGCGTGGCATGGGCGTGGGCGATCCTGCGGCTCGTTCGTTTGTTCTGGGATAACCTTTTTAGCTGAGTTCAGTTCCGATTTCCAATCGTTTTTGATTTTGCAATCTTTGTTTTCTTTCGGTCGGGCTGTTTCTGGATCATTTTGTGGCTGTTTTCGTTGTATCACGCATTTATTTTTATATTTTTCTCGGATGATTACTGACCGGGATTATGAAGTATTAGTCACAACGAAGATGATAACTAACCAAAGGATACCTTAAGATCCAGGTATCTGGTGTATCGATTTGTATCTCTCATTTGGCGTTTATGTGTGGCTAGGCAGGACTTTTTGTTTGAGGAAATGAAAACGGCGCTATATATATCTTGCGATGATTTCTTCCTTTCTGCCTGATATCCTCGTTTTTCTTTCTTCACACCAAAGCAGATAAACATATTTTTAATTTCTATTTCGAATTCTTTCATTCACCCAGATATATAATAATTCAGCATCTTTCTTTAAGCCTTGCGTCCAACTTTATAAAATACTTTTTGTTTGATTTTATCTCGAAACTTCCTTTATTGATATATTTATCATCTTTATCTGGACTAAAGACTCCAAACCAAAAGCCAGAGTCATATCGACAACCAACGAGAATACACCACATGGGCCGTGGAGGTTACAACTGAAGCAGCATTTACAACGTAAAGCAGCCCGGGGAATCCACGACCGAGTCAAAATCGTCTCGATCTCATTCCAAATCAATCGGCCGCAAATTAGAGTCATCAAAGCAACACCCACGTGCAACACAGACGCAACCTTTCGCGCAGCCTGCGCTCTATCCGAATGCAAACACCGATGGGACGTGGTGGTTACAACTGTCCTATCGAGCGATCTATATCCTCAAACACCATGACACAGTTATATTTGCAAGGACGGGGCGGTTACAATGACGTGAACGATGGCGATAACGACGATTCATAGCCGAAGCGTGAATGAGAAGAGTGTGGACGGAGGGGCAAGTCTTGAATTTGCGACAGGAAGTCAAGAGGAGGAAAGGCAAGATAGATTGGTGGGATAGACGTTCTAAAGCTCGCTTTACGACGCGACGACGGAGTTTTTGATTACGGGTTATTTTGCCGTTCTTAGATTTTTTTTTTGACGGAACTGAAACCTACTACACTCATTTGCCGACACAGAATCTGTGGGCGGTTTCATCGTCAGTATCTCGGCTGTTGTCACGAATGGAAGTGTGGGCCAATTGGTGGGAGGGAATACTTTTCGAATACAACTCCTAGAACATCCTCCACGTCCCCGCTCTCCCCACGACCCGTGATTTTCGCCAGACAATCGGCCGCGAACCTAAGATGTTCCGCCGCTGTTACAATATCGAAATTCACCTCAATTTGTTCAGCGTTTGCAGCATTATCAGGAGTTTGGCACGTTTGGGATAGAAAGTCGTTTAAGTGCTGGACACATTTTTGTAAATTAGATCTTTGTCGATGGGTGACTCCCAGCGAGTCTTCCCAGTATAATTTATCAAATTGCTCATTTCCATTATCCAATTCAGACGGCGTCGACATCCTTTTAAAAGTCCGAATTAGTTCCCCAAGAAATTTTTGTATGTTGCCGGGGTCGGCCTCTTTGGATACCTCGTTCTCGGCCTCCCTGCACGAAATTAGGAAAATCTGATCTTGGGTAAGGCGGGGTTCCACGGATGAGATTTCCTCAGTCAAGCTATCCACAAGTTCTTGCTGTGTTCTAGCCGTATAGGTGGTTGGAGAGTATTTGTCAAACTTGTTAACTGCCACAATCATGTGCTTCTCAAGGGCTATACAACTGCGAACGGCGTCAACAACTTCCGGCTCGAGGACCAACTTGACGCCAGTCCCGTTATCAGATTCCTCCAATGAAAGAACCACAATCACAACGTCCGATTCCAGTGCGCGTGCCTTGGCTCTTCGAATCCCTTCTTGTTCCACTGCACCAATGGGCATCGAGCCAGACCGGGCTATGTGGTCAGATCGCAACCCAGCCATATCCCCAAACTTGCAGAAATAGCCACCGATATCAACACCAACATCCACAATGTCCCTTGTAGTCCCTTCCTCACTGCTTACAATAGCAGCTTCTCTCCCGACAATTCTGTTCAGCAACGAGCTCTTACCAGCATTGGGGGCCCCGAGAAGCGCGATTCGAATGCCACTCCGTAATAGTTCGCCCTTGGAAGCGTTCTCAATGTGCAGGTTAATTTGTCGAACCAAATTACGAACTTCGCCGGTAATGGAGGACACGAAATCCTCGATTGACTCGTCGAAATGCTGATCCTCCGAGAAATCGATCAGCGCCTCCATCTCTCCGCGGGCATAAAGCAGCTGTTGTCGCCAACGCTCGTACCTAAACGCGAGAGAACCGCTCGTTCCTCGAACCGCTAAACGGCGCTGATGCTCGGTTTCCGCAGAAAGCGTATTCCCCAGTGCTT
Organism: Histoplasma capsulatum G186AR; assembly: GCF_000150115.1. NCBI lineage: Eukaryota > Fungi > Ascomycota > Eurotiomycetes > Onygenales > Ajellomycetaceae > Histoplasma > Histoplasma capsulatum. Next base: position 26,292 of record NW_025544817.1, on the reverse strand, counting down.
CGATCTGGGGTAAAGATAGACGGTCGTTGAGGAATGCGCGACGGGTGAATTCACCAGGTTCCGCGTACCGGATGGAGGGCATGGCGATCTTTTCGTTGGAGAAAGCCCCCGCGCATCGGGGTATTGCATTGAGGACTGCTTTTACCACGGCGGGTCCGCCATGGATGTGCAATTCAAGCACGTCCTCTCCCGTCACGGTATTTGGGGCTGGGAAGTGCAACACAACCGCTCTGTCGAGGATGGTGTTGACCGAGGGAGGAACGGAAGGGTCGTAAAGGGTGCGAAGAGCAGCAACTCGAGGGTTTGGGAGCGGCCTTTTGGGGCAGAGAGCGTCATAGATCTACCATGGAAACAAGACAGATTGAGCAAATACAACCAAGTGATCGATTGGGACCTTTCCTGCAACAGACCTGAACACAAGCTGGCCCAGATACTCGAACAATCGCAATGGCCGCTCGACCTGGGGCTGTCGACAACGCATAAATGGTCGACGATGGCTCACTAACAACAGAGCCTGTGGTCTGCCAGCGCCTGTCTCCGGGCTGACCCCGGACTCTCGGTAGGGAGGGCTTGCATGGCTGGCTTCCGTTAATGGAACTCAGACAACGAGATCTGGTCCATGGTGGGCCTGGGATGGATGCCCAACGAAGAGGCTGCAAGAAATATCTACGCATGCGTAGATGGATGGACCACAGCTGTGCTTCCTGTGATGTCGAAGGTTGCCAATTTGATTCGAGGTTGGTTTTGATGAAATTGGTCACATGTTTGCTGATTCAGCCAGGCCCAGTGATCAGTTTGGCTTTATATATTAGGTATTAGGCCACTAGGGCAAAAGTGCTCAATCACCACCAGCGCCGTGGTGGTATAGAGGGCACGAATCACCCAATCCAATCCCTCCAACATTATATAAAAGTAATTTAACTTGTAGTAATTAGTTGTAGTTATAGTATCACATGGTATTCAAGTGCATCCATTTATCCCTATTTTCCCACTCATCTACACCACTCTCTATTCTCTCATTCATTTTTTCTATCTTCTTCCTCACATGTTTTTCTTTATTGAGTGGAAATATTTGATTTCCAGATGTAATTTAATTAATTAGAGCTAGTTCTGCAATAAACAATGCAAACTACTAAACTACTTTTGGACTAGTAGATTTTGATGAGAAAGTCTCAATAGTTTCAAACTTATTGCGAGGCACTGCACATATCTATATGAAAGTTTCGAAGAAATGTTCAGGAAATGCTTTGAAATGAAATTACGAACACGACACAAGTACGACAATACTCAACCCGAAAGCTTCAATTAGGTTATGAACCAAATCAATATTAAATTTTCATAGTACTGCCAACAACATTAAGTTACAACAGAGTGCGGCGGCTTTCGTTTTAATCATGGCAACAAGCCGTACTAACCCAAGAACCAACCAGCTCTGCAAGGGACGCAGGAGGTAAATTATTAACGAAAGAGTGGGAAGTAAAGGAAAAGAAAGAGTTAAATATACAGGAAGTCAGGATGCAGCTATTTGCGATTTTGGTTAAACTGGACTTTCCTGAACAAAAAGGAGCCGACAAAAAGACTAGATGGCGCTGAAGGGTCGCGGGAAAGTGAATCGTTTCCCAAATCAGGCTCAGCGGCAGTTGCCAGCCACCAATCTCACAGGAGCGGGAGAGGTTGCACTTTCGGGAACAGATGCAGCCTACGAATATATCACGTCACGTAACGGGGTATGGCTCCCAGGAAACCGGGAGGGGCGTGACGATAGCGATGTAAGACGGTGTTGTTGAATCTCGAAAAAAGAAACAGAAATAAAACCCTCGCTCTCTGGAGCGGTGTAGCTCCGCAAAAATCAAATCTCTCAGAACATGAATTCGCACGAGGATGGGAGAGAGTTGCAAGGCAAAGTCAGTGAAGCTATGACGGCCGAGATTGGAGGTTGTGCTAAAATACACGATAATGTTCCACAGCTAGAAGAAGGGCAATATCAGAGCGTAGGAGGTCTCTAGAGTAAGAAGCAATAAGTCTTGCGCTTGAACCTGGAGCTTTTCCGTACCTCAGTTTGGCGGTAGCGGGCAATGCAGTTTTGAATACAAATCTTACGCCTATAGCAAAACACTGCACCTGGAGGAAGTAGCAGTCACGTTACCGTAAGCCTGTGGGTATCAATGGGTATCCATGATGGCTACAGGGCGCATCCAGTTATTTCAGCCAGTAAGAATCAAAAACACGGGTGTGCTTATAGTGCTGCCGAACCATTTCGACATCGTCCAATTCAATGCTTGCATAGGGCCCTCTCGCTGTCAAGAGCGGGTTCAACTGATGTGCAATACCCATTAAGTTATTCGGACATGTTCTGACATCATAAAATATCAGGCCATCGGCAGGGTTTGCGCTGTAATCCTGAGAATAATGATTCTGAATCCAACGGTCATGAAAGGTTAACGGACCGACGGCCAATAGTTCCAGCGGAGAAGAGAACCTGTGGAAGTGAAATGCCCAATCGAGAAACATGGTTGCGATGCTTTTGGTTGCGTCGATGACAAAAGCTGTTGTCAATAAGCGCCCTTTCGGCATAAGAAAATCACGACAGTGAAGCGTTTTCAGATGCGGGAGCCGTAGCATCGCATAGGGTCTCCGCGAGTGGATCCTATCGAAGCCCCGACCCCTCACGTAAAGTAGTCGCATGTTAAGGACGACGCTGAGTTCCTGGAGATTCGGGCAGGTCTGACTCAACAGCTCAAGAAAAGCAGGTTTCCCCCGAATATCATCCTCCAGCCCAAAGGGACGCTCATGTCGATTTTGTTTCCGAACTTCCCAGACGAGAACTTTTAAAGTCGGGCCATGTGCATACATGAATCCTGTGTGGTCGATCATTGTATTTTCGGGTTCATCGTCAAGGAGCACGGATAGCAGCTCTAGGCCAGTAAACGAAGTTAGAAACCGTACTAAGGCGATCTTCAATCCTAGCGTTGGACCTTCGTAACGGATACAGAACTCTTTCAGTCGCATCCGACTAAACACATATGGAGACATCATATGAGGCGCGGGCATTGATAGCACGTTCAAAAGGCCTTCTGTGCCGACACAGGACACAAGGCTGAGTCTTCTGAGATTATACAAGTCGAATGTGGGGCGCAAGGGGGCCAATTGATTTTGCAGCGGAGTCATGTCTATGCCAATGATATCTAATTGTGATAAATTGCCGAAGGTTACTTGCGCTTCGGCTAGTGGCTGCAAAACTTCATGTAAAGGCATCTGAATATATGGTGGATTCGACCTAGTAGTGGCGTTGCTGTCCACGATGAGGACTAGACGTTCATCGCCAAGCACGAAATGAGAGAGACGCCGGGTTAAACGGGCAATCAACGATATAACCGATGGGTTAAGGATTTTATTGCAGCCAGAGGCCTGAAACGCAGAGAACCCTATTCTCAACCTGGGGAATTGGTCCAAGCTAGGGTGTCCGGGGAGAATTGGGATTTCGTCACCCGTAAGCGTATATGTCTCGATCCCCATCAATGTATCGACATGGGTGTTAAAAAGGGAAGCGAAGGTATCGTGGTCCATTTTAAATAAATGAAACCAGCTGAGAGAGGGAAATTAGATAAGCCCCCTCAAGAACAAGCAGATTTTGGCCCATAGCTTACCGGACAGTTCGGAGACCGGAAGTATTGGAAAACAAAATTCGCATCATCCGGTTGAAGAGAATGGAATATTCGGTAAATAAGCGCTTCTGCCTCCATTCTCCAGAGCGACCAAAACGGTAAGGAGCTCCTATACTACATACACCTAGAATCCTTCTGCGTTTCGAATTTAGGATCGAAAGGTTTTGTACTAGAGACATATTACGTGAACCCGCGGACATAAACCGATTTACGTCCTGGATAAAGCCTTCGTGTTGGGCGAGGCGGAGCGAAACCGAAGTATATATGTTTAGACGAGCAGCATAAGACATGGCTCTGACCTGGGCCAAATTGAGAACATCTCGTCTTGAAACCTATTAATATCGATTAGCAGAATATCCTAACACGAAATAACGAGCAGAGTTCAACGAAATACTAACATATTCCAAGATCGCGCGCTGAAGTTCAATTGGCAATATCTCCAGTTTGGACGTAACTTGTGTTGTTTCTGGGGTGTTTATATGCCCCAACGCAACAGCAAGGCTTTGGCCAGAGTTCTGATCAGATGCCATCAGCAAGGAGGACCAGAGCAAGATTAGCCAACTCAGAAGACCGAAGGAAAAAAGCGAACGACGTGAAATGGGTATAGGGGGAAATTTTTTGCTGAATGCTTTCGGGTTCCTCGGGGGACTGTAAACGAAACGGAAGAACTTGGTTTTAAATAAACATCATTTCCTTCTGGGAACATGCCTGATCGCCACAAGATTGTGTAAGAGGGAGGGGAGTAGGCAAGCTTGCAAAGAATAGAGTATAATCGAATAGGTGGAGGAATCTTCATGAACCTAGAGGAAGATAGATTAGCCAATTGTAAAACGATGCTGACAATGGCCACGAAATCCCATTCAAACAAGGAAACCAGCTCATTAACAACACTATATCTTTTCCCCCTTAGCTTCTTCAAGACCCGTTATTGAACAAACTTTTCAAAACAGACTCGTCTGGGGAACAATGGAACAGAGCAGCATACCCTGTCATGCACTTAAGAGCTTCTGAGAGATTCCACTGTCCTCACCAGCTTTCACACCCAAATCAAGTAAATAGCCAGCTTGATCAGACACAATGGTGAACATCCTGGCCAGTCCTGGCTGGACTCTGTGCAGGCAGACATTCAGCTGCCATATTGGCAATCAGGACCAGCCAGTTGAAGAACTTGCATGCTGGAGAGCACATTGCGTGTCCCCAAGCAACTAGCAGAACTCAAAGAATTGGATGTCTTGAGTTGATGCATAGATGAAGAAATTTCTGCCACATGATAATACTCTGTCCTTTCCCTCTGGTAGAGGAGGATAGAATAGTGAGATTGTGGGAAAAGCTGTTGGTGAATTCAAAGCTTGTGTATTATATAGAGTTAAAGCCATACACGAGCCAACACCTTTACCAGCGCAGCCAAACCGCTGGCAGCGAGAGAAAGCAGCATGGAAGATAGTAGTAGTAGCCTTTCATAGAAAGGAATCCATGCAGTGCACACTAGTATGTCTTTATAGGCGCCCAGCCCAGTGTGTCCAGTCTTCGCAGACAAAGAGAGGAGAAGCTTAAAGCCATTTTTCTCCATGCTGGGCTTTAAGGAAAGAAAGAAGAGAAAAATCGTGCAAAGAAAAAAAAAGAGCAGAAATATGAAAGAAGAAAGGGGGGAGGAGAGAGAGTCCAAAGCCATTCAACCCTTTTTTATCCACACTGTTTGTTACCAAAGCTTTGACAATTTGCTAACTGATGATAGTATACATGTTAGAAGGAAATCTGAGGTCAGTCTGTTCCCCTGCTCCATCCTGAATAACTTTGGACCCTCACTACACATACCCAATGCACAACTAAAGTTAAAGAAGAACAAGGAGATAGAAAGAAACTTCTAATAGTGAAAATTAATGAGAAAAACAAAAATAAGTTGTTTGAAGGCAGGTCTTGAACAATCTAAGAAAAATAATACAAAATGGTGAAGGAGTTTATATGGACCAAATTCTCAAAAATACTCGTCTTGTATCACGTGATATTTACAACGGGACAGGTAAGCAAAAATATCATCCAACTACTACATGAAACAAGAAACGAAGGTGTAAGATTACAACTCAGCTTGGAGGTGGGATTCCAGTCCTTCAAGACACTCGCCGTAACAAAGTAAGTGAACACAGTCCGGGCGCATCTCGACATGCTGGTAGAGCGAGGAGAGGCGATTAAACCCAGTTTGGCAGGCTGGGCAAAAGAATGGGTTCATTGTGTCAAACCCTCTGAAATATTCGTCGCTGTCCATATACTCGGTGGCTACGTAATTCAGCTGCCCTCTGTCTGTGAAACACGTTCCGGATTCGAGATGGATTAGCATGGAAGAAAAGGATGAAAACATTCTGGTGCATCCGTAACATTCTCGGTCTCGCTCCTGGTGTGTGATCATATGCTACGAAGGTTAGTAGAGAGTAGATAGAATATAGCATAAGCAACGGGTATGGCAAACACATCTGCAAGTGCAAGTGAGTGCATGTCGGGGTGCCAGGGACATACCATCCGCCGATTGTTGTCGTTCTGGAAATAGCTGCCACACTTTGCACACATGAAATGCTGGTTGATATCATGCAGTGTGAGCGCATACTGATCGCGCGCAAACCAGTTGCAAGGTCGGCACCAGTTATGGTGATCCACATTATGCCTTGCCCATTCATCGTATGTTGCAAAATCCTCGTCACAATAATCTCTCTCGCAGACGTTATGCGAAGATGAATACTTCAGATGGTCATTCAGCGCCCTTGCATGTGGGAATACCCTTTCGCAACGGCAGCACCAGGAATGGGCAGCGGAGTCACGACAGTGCTGGGCCAGGGCAGTGAGAGATGTTGTGGTTTTGTAACAGTAGGCACATTCATATTCGGTCCGGCCGTAGTTGTTTCGGGTGATATATGGTCCTAGATTCACCATTTTTGCTCGCTGTCGAATAGCCTCGCCGGCAGATACGGCAGAGAGACCAAGTAGATGGGCATCGGGTGAAGTAGAGATAAAACGGGGATACACGATTGTAAGGTGCTGAATTGATCCCCTTGAAGAAATTTAAGAGAGCTCCAAAAACAGATAACTAATGAGCATGCGAATTAAAAGTTTAGCTAACTTAGCTTCCCCACAACATTTCACATAATAGGCCAATTGGCGGCCCATTCAACTTTCAAAAATGGCTCCAAACTGAAGGTATGGCGCAGCAATGATCTATGGGTTGAAATATTTGCACAATGGTGTTCAATCTGAAAGAAAAATACAAATAGAACTATATGAAATATGAACAAAATGCAACAAAACCATGAGGATCTATCTATCTTGGATCATGCAGTTCGGAATGGAAGAGGCTAATTTCGCACTAAAACAAACTCTCCGGCGAGTCGGTGCCCTTAGCTCTGAAACCGATTCAAAGCCAATATGTAGTCAAACTAGTGTAACGTACTTCACCACTTTTTGGGACACACCACTTCCTGGGACACTAAATCACATGATATAGTACAGTTTGAATACACCAATCAAAAGAATACAACTTCAACCTCACACACTCATAGATTACAGCTGCTTGATGTAGTATTTAATAATAATGAATATAGATCAACTTACTTTAGCAGCTTTAGTTGTTCAAAATTGTGAACTCAGTCAATGAGAAGCTGTCTGACTATATAATACTTCTAAATATAAAAGAGTAGATATATATTATTTCTATTTACTCCAGTCATATCAAGTCTGTGTGTAACATCTAAACATCTCAAAATTGATCTCTAGTGCAAGTACACTAGTCTGGAATAGGTACCCTAAGGCAGAGTTTTATATCATGTGATTTAGTGTCCCAGGAAGTGGTGTGTCCCAAAAAGTGGTGAAGTACGTTACTATTCCGACTTAAGCTTTAAGGGCCCTAAGTCCCTTGAGGATCCTTTTCCCACAACTATCTTTGGTGCAACGAGGGGCTACATGCCCCTTAAAATGCAATTGCGCCCTCCATTATTATAAAACATATTCGATTCCGCCATGTCAGTTACAATGGTAGAAATTAGGAGGTAAGTCATAACTCCGAGGAAAACTCCTTTTAATGCTAATCACTTGGGTTGGTTGCACCAAAGAATTGTCTCGAGAAGAATGTGTGCTATCAATCATGTTCACACCACTCAGAAGTGCTGAAAACTAAGCATACTATTATTGACAAAGATTGCTGATGAAATATTAGAATGATTAAGCGCAGCAAACTTTGAAACCACTTTAACCCTAAACTTCATGACGTGGGTGGATAGATTGCCTGGTGATATTTTTGAATCAGTGATATTCTACAGCTATTATATAGAGAAACTTGAGTAACAGATATTTATAGCTTTTAATGATGAGTGCTTAATTTGCAAGACTCTGCTTACTGATAGTTATTGTGATGCTTAGGTTGGGGGCCTAGGCATTTCCCAGGGGGTTTAACTATTTATAGGGTACATACAGGCTCCAATAATAGCGGCGGCTGTTATTGTGTAATGCCCTTGCCTGCCCGTACCTGGTTGATATTACACTAGGGTCCTCATTGCAGTGGATTTCAAGGGAAAAATGATGTACTTTGATTTGAGCTTGCTTTTTTATACTGTCTCAAGGGTTGTCTGTTGAACTCTTCCTTCAGGAGGTGATCATAAACCTTCCCTATGATGCTGCCTAGCATTATTTATAGTATCTTTACGGACTTCTAAAGTTCAATAGACTCCTGGTGGTACTTCGGGTCTCTCACTTCTTCTTCAATCAATTCAAAAAACTTTGATGGAATTGACTATGCATCATACAGGATTGATATCCTCGATATACTGGCTTGCGGCGTGAAAGGGGGGCTGATAGAGGGAGGTTTTGACAACAGTCAAAAGAGTCAAGAGATAGCAAAATGACGGGCCGGAGTGGGATCGGATGGATATGGTAAAGCAGTTATACCTGATATTCACTTTTGAATTGCCCAAAGCCTAATCAGGACACGGGTGCATAAATTTTTTATATATCACCTTGAGGGGTCAATTGCCCCTTGCCTCCTGTGGGGGATAATCCTCAGCATGTTCTCGATATGGGCGCGAGAGCAGGTCTTTAGGCAATAGAATCTGTCGATTGTGTAACTTGGTTGCAGGTCTCCATGGATATCAAATTTTCAGGCTTCCTAACAACGACACTGGCAGCAAAGATCCCAGCGCAGTCGTTCGAGCGAGTGACTTGAGTCCGATCCAAGCAATAAGGTAAGAAATTCCCCAGGCAATGCAATGTTCTGGCTTAGTATTGAGAAATCCAGTGTTCCGCCAAAATTGCATTTTCGAGATTGATGATTTTGGTATTTGGGCATTGCCCTACATATTTGATTTCATCCATGAACATGAGCTGGGGGATTCAACCCATCACTGTGATAGATTACATGCAGAAGCTTTCCAGTCTTTGAAACGTGGTGAGCATCTTGAACTCCAATCACTTGAGCTGGAGACGGCCTCACTAGCAACTTTCACTGGAGAGCTTTGATGGTGAATTCTGACTCGAGGAAGAAATACTCTGAAAGGAAAGAAGCTTCATGTGGTATATGAACAAAGGCGAGATACTGTAAAGTAGGGAAGAATGTACAGTATATACCTTGTACCAGCAAAATCCATTGCGTTTTCTCTTCTTTGTGATCTGTAGAGTGAAGTGTTTTGCCTTCCAGCGAGTACAGAGTGAAAAGGAGACTCTAAAGTTCGTAGTTGACACTCACGCCTTCAAAGCACGTCGAGTTTTCAAAATACCCGATTATTATCATGGAATCCTCAACACCATCACAAGGGGTTCCTATAAAAGCTGTGCTGTGTACTAGTATTCATCAACCCACTTCGTTAACCGAGCAACTATCCGTTCATTCAGAGCCTGGTATAACGTAACGGAGTGCAATCCCTGATTGAACCTTGAAGAGGTGAGGAATGGTTTGTCCACATATGAAGGATCTTGAAACAACTCCTTTTCTTGACAAAAGCTGCGTGTGCACGATGTACCGTCACTGAACGACCATGGGATTTATATTATTCTGTTAACTACTCCGTATTTTCGACGCCAATCCTTCCGTGATTTCGGAATATTCTTGCTATTAATAACTAGCTAACTTCCCGACTTCTAGGACTAACGATTAAAATCTAACTGCTCAAAGGCTCCAGAAGAGATTTCCCCCAATCATGGGCCAGACAGCGCTTACAGTTCCTCATTCCGGCTGGAGCAGAGTTATTTCAAGTCTCCTTGGTGCGAAAACATGGTACAGCTGCTGCACACATTATGCTTGTGAGGGGTCTTACTCCTAGCCCTCGTCTGCTTGTACGGAGTACGGAAGCTGGGTAATTATAGAGGATTAAAGGCTTTGACAGTTGCGATCGAAGAGACTGGCTCATACCGCCAGCCAATTTCCCAACAATTGTTTTGAAGTTTTCAATTCAATGCAGAGAAGGAAATAAAATAATAAAAAAAAAAAAAGCAAAGAAATTGGAACATCCGAGAGGAGAGGGGAAAACGTCCGTGCAGTACACACCGAAAAGCCACATTCTCCTGGCGTTACATTTTCATTTACCTCTTGCCTTTGCCAGGACCCTGAATAATTGAAATTGCACTCCCCTACGAATAAGACGGCTGACGTGGTCGAGGGTGCCATGATCAGGTGCAAGGCGAACAGCCAGTTCGACGACACCCATGAACGCCTCCTCAAGATCGGTCGATCTTTTGATCTGTCGTTCTGTCGTAGCCTCTGTCATCATTATGATTTCAAGCAACTCCGCAGCGCTGCCGTCCTGCAGCTGAAGGCGAGGAAAGAGCATGGAAAATGTGGCCAGGTCCAAATGTTGATATTGGGCCAATCAGAACCTACGCATGTTGGTCAAAGTGAGCGTCGAACCCTTGCAAGCGGAAGGTATTTTTGGTTCTTTCATGCATGAGCATTAGCCGGCGTCGTTTTCGGCCGGTCCAATAGACGCTGCGACAGCCACGAATTGTTGGTTGGTAACCGTTTACAAACGGACACAGTGTCATGGGTTTGAAGCAGATGAATGCGGGTCGATAAATCCATCAATTTTTGGTCCGGGAAGAAATGCCGACGATGGATGAGGATTCGGAGGAAGTACAGTTTTGCCTCTTCATTTTAAAATTACACCTAAGCAACGGTTGACGGCCACTTCTTCCATCATTTAAACGTTTCTCACCACCACTCCCCACTCTCCCCACTAGCGGTCGAGACCCTGGGTGACGCTGGGTGGTAAAAAAGGGTCAAAGGGTTCAATGGGGACTTCTCGCGTATCCGTGAGAAATACAGAAGATACTCTTACCCTTACGCGACTCAAGCGGATAGTTACTTTTGAATCCGCCGGGATATGATTCGGGAAAACCGAATATGGCCAGAAAAGGGAAAGAGCATGTCTTAGGAGACAGGGACAAGAGTGTACTGCATTGATACCCGGTCCAAATAATGGGATATAACCAAGCCCGTCCCAGTGCAGAGCTGACACTTCATCCAATAACGCTCAACAAAGCACCAACATTCACCCTCAGCCGTACAACCCCTCTGTTCTCTGAGAGCCTCCTCGTTGTCTTTTCGCCCCAGCCTTCTCATTATTTCCTCACTCACTGCAACCTCTCCTCTTTCCCATTGTGCTTGGTTGATTCTCTTGTGAATTTTGAATCACTGAATCTCGATTTTTTATATCGTTGCAGGAGTTCTTCGATATACATCAATCGAAACTCCCAAGCAACTGGAAGCGAATAGTGAGGAATTGTTGACCGACAAGATCATCATGAGCGGAGGGCCAGGCGATTTCACCGGCGGAACGGGCCCAATAGCGACATCTTCATCGTCAATAAAAACAGGCCCGGCCACCCATACCATTTCAGTTGCGCCAAAGCAGAGTCCACACGGGTACGATCCAAATTCCATTGAGGCAGATGTAGGCGATGAAATTGTTTTCGAGTTCTATCCGTCGAACCATTCGGTGGTGAGGGCCGATTTCAACGCTCCGTGTGTGCCGGCAAGCCATGATGTATTCTTTTCAGGGCATTTCGAATTAGATAGTTATACAACAGTCAGTTTTCTTTCCTATTTCTCGCATCCCTTTCTCTTCCATTACCTCATTCGATATGGCTAGATGTTACTAACTCTGTTTCTCTCTTCTTAGCCTAAAATATGGACCTGGACGGTTGATACTGCGGAGGTATATCCTTCTTTTCCCTTTCCTTTTGGTCTTACCGGCTTCGCTTTCTTTCATTTCAGTTTCATGAGGGAGCAAAGTAAAGCAAATCGTCCCTCACTAACAGGACTCCTTAGCCGACTTTCTTCTACTGTACTGCGATTGGTTCATGCATGACCAACGGAATGGTTGGCGCGATCAACCCGGTATGTAAAAAAAACTCTCATAGTCCGCGATGCAAAAAAAAAAAAAAAAAAAAAAAAAAAAAAAAGCAAAAAGGAAATAAAAAAACCCCTCATTCCATGGCAAACATCTAGCTAACAAACATGACCCTTCAACCGTCCTCCCACGCAAAAATAGAATGAAACCATGTCCTGGGAAAAGCAATACAATAAAGCCAAGCGTGCGCCGTTCCAACTGGAACCGGGCCAGAGCCCTCCAGCCGAAGGTCGAGAAGGAGGTCAATCAACAGACACACCCCAAAATCCATCCCCCCACAGCCACTCTCTAAGCGGCGGCGCCATTGCCGGCATCGTTGTGGGCGCGGTAGTCGGCCTCGCCGTACTCGGCGCCCTCTTCTTCCTCCTAGGCCGCCTGGATATTTACCGCAAATGGGTCCGGTCCGAAGATGGCGCCAGCGCCGACCGCACGCGGCGATGGGCGTTATCGGCCAGCGGTGGCGGGTGGTCAACAGGCGCGAAGAGCGAGGTTGGTGGCGCGCCGCCAAGCGAGATGGGTACAACTGCCGTGGGTTCGCAACCGGGTCATATGAGCTACATGAGCGTGGATAGTTCGTTGAATAACCGACAATCGACTGCTGGGTTTAACCCATCTTCCCCTCCGCCGTCATGGGGCTGGGGTAAGCAAGGCGGTGGGAATATCAATGGCGTTGTGGAGTCGAATAGACCAGCGGATATTCCGGAACACGTACCACAGGAGTTGAGCGGTGATGGGACAGGCAACTTTGCTGAACTGGATGCCGGGACTTACCTTCCTCCTACGCCGAGGAAGTAGTAGTTGGGGCGCTCAGTTGTATATGATGGAGAATGGGCTTAATGCTAGAACGGGGTTTTATCTCTTTTGTTTTCCTGTCATGTTTTGCTAAGGTGTTACTATTATGGGTGTGTTTATACAGAAACTTATGGGAATTGCTTTTAATCTCAATGTCGATCAAATTTTGCCGCTTTTTCGGGTTTTCTCTTTCTGTGCTTAACCTTTCCTTCTCATTAACTCCCCCGTATCTCCTTGTCGCTTTGGTAGTTTTATGACTGGATGAATGGGATCACCAATGCCAGACAAGAAATATAGACGAATTTGTACATGTACAGTACATGTACAGTACGTACATAGTATGATATTTACATTTTTCGAAACATTGGAACTCCACACTAGGTACGTCCTTTGTGCCGCTGGTGTTTTTGTTCGAGGAGTGTTGAGACTCTGTGCACGTAGGAATTCATCGGTAATGTTCATCCTGAATTTGATGTGATGGAGGCATCTCATCTCAAAGCATACCTGCTCGCCCTGAGGTGGTGCAGCCAAGAAACCAGCAGCAGCAGGAACAAAAGAAGGGGGAAAGGGAGGCGTTTGGGTTTCACTCGCTCCCTGCCGGCGTGGATTCAGGGGTAAATGGGAAACAAAACAAATCAGGGCTCAGGTCAGTAACTAGCACAGCTGACTACTGACTAAGAACCAGCCATCGAGAGAGACTTGTATGTTCGATGCAGTTGAGCTCGTTGAGGAATATAGGCAGGCTTCCTACAACCGACTGTTAGTTATGCATAACTGGAAAAAGCGCCAATTGTCATTCTTTACTGAGAAAGGCAGGCTACGTTGGAGGTACGGAAGATAGTTAACTACCCAAGGTATCTGCCTGCAAAGACGATAGGCCGCTTTCCACCAAGTGGGCTGTATCCAAAAACCTTCTGACTTAATTGAGTCTTGATATTGATCATTCCTTGGGTATTGTCCATTGCGATATGTATGGCTGTACTTCGTTAACCCCGCAGAGTTTATAATACCTCCGCAGACGCTGTGTGGAGCCAATGATTTGACAAGTGATCAGTGATCTCAAAGCTAATTCATGCCCCTGGACTGGTATACTGAAAAATCTTGGGATGCTCGGGATTGAAGTTGGGTTGCCTGGTATGCCAGTCTTTTTACCCTTGAGAATTAATCTCTCTGTCTAATTCTCTAGATAAATAGTTATTTTAACTGGCAATTAATGAGTTGTTGTTTGCGTGTTGGCAAGTACAATTTGACCTCCTAAAGAATTGAACAACAGCACAGTTGTTGGCTCATTAATCTGATGTTTGACAACACATAAAATCAGAAACCATATGAGAGAGGCACTGAGTACCAGAAAGGACAGGCTATCATCCAATTTTCAGTGCTGGGCACATCAGGGCCTTTATTGCTTTTTTCATCAATGCTACTAATACTACAGATTAATTCCAAGGTTGACTTGGCAACTCACACATAGTCGAAGCTAGACGGACACATAAGGCCGTCCAGTAAAAGGGCAATTTAAAAAAGATTATGAAAAGCAAGTCATACATGCTCTTTTTTATTTTCTCTCCAGCATCCGATGTAAGAAATCCCAGGGAATATGAAAAGACAAGGGGCCGAAATATGAGGTAGGAACCACAAGTATCTATGGAAATCAAGAGGAGAAAGGAAAAGGGGGACAGAGAGCCCGAGGTATCGCCGATGACATGCTCACAGAGGAAAGCCAAAAAAAAGATAAACATTAAAAGAAAACCAAAAGGGAACGAAAATGTCGCAAAAAATGTACGCCGCAAACCATCTATCCATAAGCAATAATAGAAATACGACCATGAATACTATGACTGCGCAATCGCATTTTTAACCCACTTCTCCAACCCACCCCGTGCAATAATCTCCTGCACATTTGGCGGCAACTCGCCAACCTTGTGAGTCCATTTTTCCCCGCCCTCACCCTCCTGCACCTCAATCCGACTCCTCCTAACATCCCACGTCAACGTCCACCCGGTTCTTCGTGTGAGCGCCTTCTTGCCAGCTCCGGTACTGCTAAACGACTCCCTCAACCGCTCAATCAGCCTCGGTACCTCCAACCCCATCAGCGCATTGTTGATGCTGTTGCGCGAGAAGATATTGCCAAAGCTCCCCGCAACGACGAGTGGGATGCGCTTGGCCAGGATGGCGGTGGCGGCCTGTTCGCGCGAGCTGCCGCAGCCGAAGTTGTAGCCTGTGACGAGGATATCGCCGGCGCGGGCGAGTTGGGAGAAGGCGGCGTCGTAGTTGGACATGCAGACTTGGGCCATTTGGTCGGTGGAGATGTTGTCTTGGTAGGTGTATTTGCCGGGGTAGATGCCGTCGGTGTTTATGTTGTCGGCGTCACAGAAGATGATTTCGCCGGAGACGCATTCGGGGAAGCCTGGGAAGAGCTCAGTGAGAGCGCTGGATTCAATTCCTGGTTCTTCTTGTTGTTTTGATTGCTGGGAAGGTTGAGATGTTGAGGTTGATGATGTGGCTTCGTTGCCATAGATCTTCTCCGCATCTTCGACCATGTTATCAAGCTGGCCGATGACTTTAGCAATGGCTTCTTCAGCGGTAAGCATCCTATCCTCTTCCTTGATGCCAACTCCCTCACCGCGACTAACGCCAGCCCAACCCTCTGGCTTTTCGTACCATCCCGGCCCGCTAATTGTGCCGCGCAGCGCGCTGGCGGCGACGACTTCGGGACTAGCAAGGTAGGCCTTTGCTTCCGTACTGCCCATGCGGCCCTTGAAGTTGCGATTTGTGGCGCTGATGCCTACTTCGCCTGGCTCCAGGAGACCAGTGCCTAGGCCGATGCAAGGTCCGCAACCGGCCGGGAGTGGTTGAGCCCCTGCTTCAACAAGGACTTGCCAGTCTCCAGCCTCCTCTGCAGCGTTCTGTTCGGGGATAGAGGCGGCAGCAATGTAAAATTTGACGCCATCTGCTAGCTTTGGAATTTTTCCGTCATTTTTCTCCGCCGCCTGCCTAAAGACCTTCGCAGCAGCGGCCAGGTCAGACGCTCTGGAGTTCGTGCAAGAGACGAGATACGCTTTGTTAACCTTGATATCTTGTGCTTCTAGCTTGTCTAATGGAGTAGCAACTTTGACTGAATTGGGGCCAGAGACGTAGGGAGCCAGTGTAGAGAGATCTAGATAGAGTTCTTTGGAGTACTTGGCACCCTTGTCCGCAGCCAGCGGCCGCTCTAACACCTTATCCAGTTGAGAATGTGTGAAGCGTGTATTTGCCGAGCTTGGAAGACCGTTCACAGATGAGCCCCACATAGCTGCAGCTGTTGCTTTGGATCTCAGCCAACCTTTCAAAATGTTGTCGACAGGGAAGATGCCAGCAAGAGCACCCCACTCAGTAGTCATATTGGCAATTGTGAGTCTATCATCGATCGCTAAACTTCTCATGGTTTCCTCCGATCCCGTGAATTCAATGGCGTGATTAAGGACATCGTCCTTGTCGAACAGGCCACATAGAGCGACGATCACATCTTTACCCGTAACACCCTTGGGTAAAACACCAGTAAAGTTGACCTTTGCGACTGGAGGGATCTGCCACCACGTCTTCCCCGTAGCCCAGATACTCGCCGCATCTGTCCGCACCACAGGGGTACCGAGACATCCCACGCCTCCGTACATGTTGGAGTGGCTATCAGACGCTACCACCAAGGTGCCAGGCCAAGCATACCCTTCTTCAACCATGATCTGATGACCAATGCCGCGCCCTGCAGGATAAAAATCCACATCATGAGTCTTTGCAAACAGTTCAATCTGCTGATACTTGAGCAAATTCTTCTCCGACTTATTCTGCACATCATGGTCGAGAGTCATGACGATCTGCTTGGGATCCTGAAGCTTGGAGGCACCAATGGACATGAATTTGAGGGCCACGGGCCATGAATTGTCATGGGTCATGCATTTGTAAGGCGAGATGGTGACATAGTCGCCGGACCGCACCTTTTTACCTGGCGCCAGGCCGATGGAATACTTTTGGACGATTTTCTCGACGAGGGTCTGTGGTTCTGGGGCGGTCGCGGATTCAAGAGAGGAGAGAATGGCGGCAGTGGAAGGGTCCTCCCGCTGGGAGTGGAATACGTCTGGATGGAAAGTCCATGTTGAAGCGGAGAATGGACGGTAGCATCGTTGGACTGACAATGGGGTTCGTGGGAGAATTCGAGGAATATGGGTTGCGGCGAAAGACCGGATCTATGGAGACTTGTTAGGAGGGGGCAATCCAGTTACGGCCTTGGAAACAAATTGGCAACGTACAATCATGATGGCAGTGGGTAATATGATACACCCCACTGCTAGTAGTTGGATATAGCATTGATATGACGCCGCGATATTGAGTTGCCGTTTTTACATATTTTTTTCGGGCCTTTGGCCCACAGCCAATGAAACCTTGTGCTTACTCAGTTAACGTAATCCGGCATCTATAACTAACTAACTGGTTATAGTTAAATTAGTTATAGGTGGGTCGGGTTACGGCGTGTTTGAACCCAACCCTCACAATAACCTGGTTATATGCAGAGGTGCAGTCACTCAGCCATCAATGCCACTGCATATAACCTGATTATTGCTGGTGTGTGTTCAATTTCATATTCATATATACAGAATACTTGTATTTAGTAAGAGAAATACTATTAAATTCAGATATATGTGACTTTGTATATAGAAAGTTATATAATCACTAGACTGGCCGTGTGACCATGCATGGGACTGGGACCAAATTTTTCCTCAGTCCCATTATTAGATATCTTAGTCCTGGTCCCATATAGTGTTTAGTAAATTAGTCACTTTACACTGTTTATATTATAAATCTAGTCCCAGATCATGTTTTACTAATAAATTAGTGGTCCCAGTCCCATTTGGTCCCATTTTACAAAATGGGACCAAATGGGACCATGATTTACCCTATATAGGTTGGCAGCGATAGATTAGCAGTGATAGATTAACAGTGGTATGTAGGTTGGCAGCGGTAGGTAGATTGGCAGTGGTAGATACGTTGGCAGCGGTAGGTAGGTTGGCAGCGATAGATTACCAGTGATAGATAGATTAGCAGCAATAGATTAGCAGCGATAGATTAGCAGCA